>NC_089840.1:94516049-94844799 GCF_035609145.1 Eleutherodactylus coqui
TGATTAGTTGGTATATACTATACTGCTGAGGTAACATGAAAGTTGTGCTGTGATTGGTTGTTATATATTACAATGCTGAGATAACATGAAAGCTGTGTTGTGATTGGCTGTTATATATTGCAATGCTGAGGTAACATGAAAGCTGTGCTGTGATTGGTTGTTATATATTACAATGCTGAGGTAAAATGAAAGCTGTGCTGTGATTGGTTGGTATATATTATACCACTGGGGTAACATGAAAGCTGTGCTGTGATTGGTTGTTGTGTATTATACTGCTGAGGTAACATGAAGGCTGTGCTCGGATTGTTTGTTATATATTATTTCGTTGAGGAAACATGAAAGCTGCACTGTGATTGGTTGTTATAAATGCTAATTGTCATGTTTATACGACCTCGGGAAGTTAGAGAATTAGATTAGGTACATTACATAGGGGTGCTAATTCTTTGCATTGAATTTTCAAGTTGTGACCTCTTTACTTTTTCTGTTTAGGACCTAAACAATGCATTTGCCAAATTTCATGTTTGACATCGGGAAGTTAGAGAATCAGATTTGGTACATTACACACTACTTCTGCACAAAGCATTTAGTAATCGAGTTTTGACTATTTTACTTTTCCTAAAGTGCTTGTGCCAAATGTATGTACAGCAACGTGAAGGTACATTATATAGAGGTGCTGGTACTTTTTCACTTAATCACAGAAGATCCCTTAAAACTATAATATTTTATTCCTATTACATTAAAACACATATATTGGGCTCAAGACACTCATCAACTGATGAAAAGGTAAGACAAACACAAAACAACAATGAACAGAACACAACACACGTGCTAATGACTGTCACAGTGTTACCACATAAAGGAAGTATAATTTTGGACTCAATTTATACGTCTCCGATATGGCTACGCAGTTCTCGTGCCATAGAAACTTCCCATTAGAGGGACAATATACACATGGAGGGATAGGACGTCGCCAATCTCCCTAGTTGTACCTCCCATATATCTGAGATATTATAGTGTGATATGTTAGATATTATAGGATATTGTCCCAGTTTTTTCTAATATTCATATGTAATTAGCCTGAGGAAACAAAAAATTCTAGACCTCAGTGAGTTGATGTAATCACTGACTGAATCGAGACATTTAATGATTGATTCAAAATAAGTGGTTCGAGTGGTTCAATGCATTTCAGTCGGACCCACGACTTTTCAAGAACCGGGTGGTCAATTGTTTAAAATACATATGTCCATCAGTGTGGAAGGTTTGACAGACATATGAATCAAAATAGATATATCTCGGTAGTTAGTTGTTTATGCAAAAGAATAGTTGCTAATTAGAGATGAGCGAACGTACTCGTCCGAGCTTGATATTCGTGCGAATATTAGGGTGTTCGGGATGCTCGTTACTCGTAACGAGTACCACGCGGTGTTCCGGTTACTTTCAGTTTCCTCTCTGAGACGTTAGCGCGCTTTTCTGGCCAATTGAAAGACAGGGAAGGCATTACAACTTCCCCCTGTGACGTTCAAGCCCTATACCACACCCCTGCTGTGAGTGGCTGGGGCGATCAGATGTCACCCAAGTATAAAAATCGGCCCCTCCCGCGGCTCGCCACACATGCCTTGTGACTTAGCTGAGGGAAAGTGCTGCTGCTGGTGCTGCTGTAGGGAGAGCGTTAGGAGTCAGTGTAGGCTTCAAGAACCCCAACGGCCCTTCTCAGGGCCACATCTACTAGTGTGCAGTACTGTCTTAGCACAGTATTTTTTATTTTTTTTGTCCAAAATTGGATCTGCAGAGCATTGCGCCCTGTAATAGGGACAGAAGTGGGGGTTAGGCAGGGAGAGTGTTAGGAGTTAGTGTAGGCTTCAAGAACCCCAACGGTCCTTTCTAGGGCCACTTCTATCCGTGTGCAGTACTGTCCAGGCTGCTGTTAGCAGTGTTGCATTTTTTTTTTTTTCTCTCAAAACCGGCTGTGCAGAGCATTGCACCCGGCATTAATACTACAGGGATAGAATTGTGTAGGCAGGGCCAGAAGACATTTATTATTCATTGAATACACGCAGTGGGGTCTTCCCTTTGCTAAAAAGGAAAAAAATTATATTTGGCCTGCCTGTGTCAGTCCTAAGGTCTCCGTGTACGTGTGTGCTGCGTGTACAACGTACAAAAATCAGACGCAACCAGCTACGCTTTACTGCAGGCTTGCGCCATTGTCTTTCCTGACTGGCAAATACCTGCTCTGCTAGAGTTAATAACTCTGCTACACTATACTTGTGTGACACTTTTTGAGGGCCACACCACAGATATTAAACTTCTTGTTTTTCATTGAATACACGCAGTGGGGTCTTCCCTAAGCTAAAAAGGAAAAAAATTATATTTGGCCAGCCTGTGTCAGTCCTAAGGTCTCCGTGTACGCGTGTGCTGCGTGGACAACGTACAAAAATCAGACGCAACCAGCTACGGTTGAGTGCAGCCTAGCGCCATTGTCTTTCCTGACTGGCAAATACCTGCTCTGCTAGAGTTAATAACTCTGCTACACTATAGTTGTGTGACACTTTTTGAGGGCCACACCACAGATATTAAACTTCTTGTTCATTGAATATACGCAGTGGGTGCTTCCCTTTGCAAAAAAGGAAAAGAAATTATATTTGGCCTGCCTGTGTCAGTCCTAAGGTCTCCGTGTACGAGTGTGCTGCGTGGACAACGTACAAAAATCAGACGCAACCAGCTACGGTTGAGTGCAGCCTTGCGCCAATTTCTTTCCTGCCTGGGAAATCAAATCACTGGTAATACAGCATGCTGAGGGGTAGGGGTAGGCCTAGAGGATGTGGACGCGGCCGAGGACGCGGAGGGCAAAGTGAGGGTGTGGGCACAGGCCGAGCCAGTGCGGTGGCCAGGGGTAGAGGCAGGGCCAGACCGAATAATCCACCAACTGTTTCCCAAAGCGCCCCCTCGCGCCATGCCACCCTGCAGAGGTCAAGGTGCTCTACGGTGTGGCAGTTTTTCACAGAGACGCCTGACGACCGACGAACAGTGGTGTGCAACCTTTGTCGCGCCAAGATCAGCTGGCGAGGCACCACCAACAGCATGCGCAGGCATATGATGGCCAAGCACCCCACAAGGTCGGACGATGCCCGTTCACCGCCTCCGGTTTGCACCACTGCCTCTCCCCCTGTGCCCCAACCTGCCACTGAGATCCAACCCCCCTCTGAGGACACAGGCACTACCGTCTCCTGGCCTGCACCCACACCCTCACCTCCGCTGTCCTCTGCCCCATCCAGCAATGTCTCTCAGCGCAGCGTCCAGACGTCGCTGGTGCCACAGTTTGAGCGCAAGCCCAACTACGACGCCACGCACCCGCACGCTCAAGCGTTAAACGTGCACATTGCAAAATTAATCAGCCTAGAGATGCTGCCGTATAGGCTTGTGGAAACGGAGTCCTTCAAAAGCATGATGGCGGCGGCTGCCCCGCGCTACTCGGTTCCCAGTCGCCACTACTTTTCCCGATGTGCCGTCCCAGCCCTGCACGACCACGTCTCCCGCAACATTGTACGCGCCCTCACCAACGCGGTTACTGCCAAGGTCCACTTAACAACGGACACGTGGACAAGCACAGGCGGGCAGGGCCACTATATCTCCCTGACGGCACATTGGGTGAATTTAGTGGAGGCTGGGACAGAGTCAGAGCCTGGGACCGCTCACGTCCTACCCACCCCCAGAATTGCGGGCCACAGCTCGGTGGTGGTATCTGCGGCGGTGTATGCTTCCTCCACTAAAGCACCTTCCTCCTCCTCCTCCTCCAACGCAACCTCTGTCTCGCAATCAAGATGTGTCAGCAGCACGTCGCCAGCAGTCGGTGTCACGCTGCGAGGCAGCACAGCGGTGGGCAAGCGTCAGCAGGCCGTGCTGAAACTACTCAGCTTAGGAGAGAAGATGCACACGGCCCACGAACTGCTGCAGGGTCTGACAGAGCAGACCGACCACTGGCTTGCGCCGCTGAGCCTCCAACCGGGCATGGTCGTGTGTGACAACGGCCGTAAGCTGGTGGCGGCTCTGCAGCTCGGCAGCCTCACGCACGTGCCATGCCTGGCCTATGTCTTTAATTTGGTGGTTCAGCGCTTTCTGAAAAGCTACCCCCACTTGTCATACCTGCTCGGAAAGGTGCGCCAGCTCTGCGCACATTTCCGCAAATCCCACACGCACGCTGCCACCCTGCGGACACTGCAACATCGGTTTAATCTGCCAGTGCACCGACTGCTGTGCGACGTGCCCACACAGTGGAACTCTACGCTCCACATGTTGGCCAGACTCTATGAGCAGCGTAGAGCTATAGTGGAATACCAACTCCAACTTGCGCGGCGCAGTGGGAGTCAGCCTCCTCAATTATTTACAGAAGAGTGGCCCTGGTTGGCAGCCATCTGCCAGGTCCTTGGAAAATTTGAGGAGTCTACCCAGGTGGTGAGCGGCGATGCTGCAATCATTAGCGTCACCATTCCTCTGCTATGCATCTTGAGAAGTTCCCTGCAAAGCATAAAGGCAGACGCTTCGCGCTCGGAAACAGAGCCGGGGGAAGACAGTATGTCGCTGGATAGTCAGAGCACCCGCCTGTCTATATCTCAGCGCGTTGAGGAGGAGGAGGAGGAGCATGAGGAGGATGAGGAGGAGGGGGAAGAGACAGCTTGGCCCACTGGTGAGGGTACACATGCTGCTGGGCTGTCATCCTTTCAGCGTGCATGGCCTGAGGAGGAGGAAGAGGAGGAGGAGGAGGATCCTGAAAGTGATCTTCCTAGTGAAGACAGCCATGTGTTGCGTACAGGTACCCTGGCACACATGGCTGACTTCATGTTAGGATGCCTTTCTCGTGACCCTCGCGTTACACGCATTCTGGCCACTACGGATTACTGGGTGTACACACTGCTCGACCCACGCTATAAGGAGAACCTTCCCACTCTCATTCCCGAAGAGGAAAGGGGTTCGAGAGTGTTGCTATACCACAGGGCGCTGGTGGACAAACTGATGGTAAACTTCCCATCCGACAACGCTAGTGGCAGAAGGCGCAGTTCCGAGGGCCAGGTAGCAGGGGAGGCGCAGAGATCAGGCAGCATGTACAGCGCAGGCAGGGGAACATTCTCCAAGGCCTTTGCCAGCTTTATGGCTCCCCAGCAAGACTGTGTCACCGCTCCCCAGTCAAGGCTGAGTCGGCGGGAGCACTGTAAAAGGATGGTGAGGGAGTACGTAGCCGATCGCACGACCGTCCTCCGTGACGCGTCTGCCCCCTACAACTACTGGGTGTTGAAGCTGGACACGTGGCCTGAACTCGCGCTGTATGCCCTGGAGGTGCTTGCTTGTCCTGCGGCTAGTGTCTTGTCAGAGAGTGTGTTTAGTGTGGCTGGGGGAATCATCACGGATAAGCGTACCCACCTGTCAAACGACAGTGCCGACAGGCTTACACTCATCAAGATGAACAAAGCCTGGATTTCCCCAGACTTCTCTTCTCCACCAGCGGACAGCAGCGATACGTAAGCAATACGTAGGCTGCACCCGCGGATGGAAGCTACGTTCTCTCTCACCATCCAAAACGGGGACATTTCTGCTTCATCAATCTGTGTATAATATTCATCCTCCTCCTCCTGAAACCTGATGTAATCACGCTGAACGGGCAATTTTTCTTAGGGCCACAAGGCTCACTCATAATTTTTCTAAACAATTTTTATATGTTTCAATGCTCTTAAAAGCGTTGAAACTTTAACTTGAACCAATTTTTCGTTAAACTGGGCTGCCTCCAGGCCTAGTTACCACTTAAGCCACATTAACCAAAGCGATTAATGGGTTTCACCTGCCATCTTGGTTGGGCATGGCCAATTTTTTGGATGTACATTAGTACTGTTAATACAGCAATTTTTGTGGGCCCTCGCCTACAGTGTAATCAAATGAATTTTTAGCCCACCTGCATTACAGCTGACGTTACATCCGCTGTGTTGGGCAATGCAATGGGATATTTTTGTGTATCGCCGGTGGGTTCCAAGGAGCCACCCATGCTGTAGGTGCACACGGAGTTTAACCTACATCTGTCCACTTGTAAAGAACTCCAGTCTGGGGCATGCAGTGTGGGCCGAAGCCCACCTGTATTAAGCACGACATTACTACCTCAGCTGTGTTGGGCAATGCAATGGGATATTTCTATGTACCGCCGGTGGCTTTCTGGCACCCACCCATGCTGTGGGTCCACAGGGAATTATAAATGCATCTGTTTCCACTTGTAAAGAACCCCAGTCTGACTGGGGCATGCAGTGTGGGCCGAAGCCCACCTGCATTAAGCACGACATTACTACCTCAGCTGTGTTGGGCAATGCAATGGGATATTTTTATGTACCGCCGGTGGGTTCCAGGGAGCCACCCATGCTGTGGGTCCACAGGGACTTCACAATAGGGAGTTGTACCTGCCTGTGTCTATGAATTAAAAAGCCCGGTCTGACTGGGGCATGCAGAGACCTTGACAGAATGAATAGTGTGTGGCACATAGGTTCCCCATTGCTATGCCCACGTGTGCAGCTCCTGATGGCGGTGGCACAGGATTCTATTTCTCATTGCTTCTGTACAGCATTGTGGGCTATCGCCCCGCCCCTTTTAAAGAGGGTCGCTGCCTAGCCGTGCCAACCCTCTGCAGTGTGTGCCTGCGGTTCCTCGTCATGGCAGACGCACTTCTAAATAGACATGAGGGTGGTGTGGCATGAGGGCCGCTGAAGGCTGCGCAGGGACACTTTGGTGTGCGCTGTGGGGGGGAGGGGGGAGGGGGGGGTTGGGCAGCATGTAACCCAGGAGAAGTGGCAGTGGAGTGTCATGCAGGCAGTGATTGTGCTTTGTTGGAGGTAGTGTGGTGCTTAGCTAAGTTATGCCATGCTAATGAGGGCTTTTCAGAAGTAAAAGTTTTTGGGAGGGGGGGGGGGCCACTCTTGCCGCTATTGTGGCTTAATAGTGGGACCTGTGAACTTGAGATGCAGCCCAACATGTAGCCCCTCGCCTGCCCTATCCGTTTCTGTGTCGTTCCCATCACTTTCTTGAATTGCCCAGATTTTCACACATGAAAACCTTAGCGAGCATCGGCGAAATACAAAAATGCTCTGGTCGCCCATTGACTTCAATGGGGTTCGTTACTCGAAACGAACCCTCGAGCATCGCGATAATTTCGTCCCGAGTAACGAGCACCCGAGCATTTTGGTGCTCGCTCATCTCTATTGCTAATATATCTTGATTGTATGTTAGCTCTCCTAATTGGCAGGTGTCAATTTGATATTTATGCACCTCCTCTTAGCAGCTACCATTGGTCTAACTGATTTGATAATATCGGTAACGTAGAGATGGGTTATTATTTTATAACACCATTCTCCTGCTATATAGACCAGTGTCTCAGCGCTCAGAGAAAAAGATAAAGATCAAGATTAGGGAGACAATACCCCCCAAATTGAATCTAGATCTGCAATAAGGTCAGCAGGTTTACTTGTATAACTCACTAGACCTTCGGTCAAATGTTTGACCCAGTTTGCTGACCGTCTAGACTCAGCAAACATAGGAGGAAAAAATACCCCTCCACTTGAATCTAGATCTGCAAACAGGTCAGCGAACTTGCTAGTGTAGCTAACTGAGCCCTTAAAGGGGTTGTCTCGCGGCAGCAAGTGGGGTTATACACTTCTGTATGGCCATATTAATGCACTTTGTAATGTACATCGTGCATTAAATATGAGCCATACAGAAGTTATTCACTTACCTGCTCGGTTGCTAACGTCCCCGTCGCCATGGATCCGTCTAATTCTGTCGTCTTCTTGCTTTTTTAGACGCGCTTGCGCTGTGCGGTCTTCTTTCTGGTGAATGGGGCCGCTCGTGCCGGAGAGCTTGTCCTCGTAGCTTCGCCCCGTCACGTGTGCCGATTCCAGCCAATCAGGAGGCTGGAATCGGCTGGAATCGGCAATGGACCGCACAGAGCCCACGGTGCACCATGGGAGAAGACCCGCGGTGCATCGTGGGTGAAGATCCCGGTGGCCATCTTGGTTAAAGAAGAAGAAGGAAGAAGGAAGACGTCACAGAGCGGGGATTCGGGTAAGTAATACATTTTTTTTTTTTTAACACATCCTTTGGGGTTGTCCTGCGCCGAACGGGGGGCCTATGGAAAAAAAAAACCCGTTTCGGCGCGAGACAACCCCTTTAAATTAAAGCGCTGAAAGGAGAGCAATTTTCTTTAGGCTAAATTAGATAGAAGTTGGTGTAACCTACCCACCATCAGGGCAGGAGGCTACACCAACTTCTATCTAATTTAGCCTAAAGAAAATTGCTCTCCTTTCAACGCTTTAATTCAGTTAACTGAGTCAAGATTATTTGACCAAGGGCTCAGTTTGGGGGGTATTGTCTCCCTAATCTTGATCTTTATCTTTTTCTCTGAGCGCTGAGACACTGGTCTATATAGCAGGAGAATGGTGTTATAAAATAATAACCCATCTCTACGTTACCGATATTATCAAATCGGTTAGACCAATGGTAGCTGCTAAGAGGCGGTGCATAAATATCAAATTGACACCTGCCAATTAGGAGAGCTAACATACAATCAAGATACATTAGCAACTATTCTTTTGCATAAACAACTAGCTACCGAGATATATCTATTTTAATTTAAATGTCTGTCAAACCTTCCACACTGATGGTCATATGTATTTTAAACAATTGACCACCCGGTTCTTGAAAAGTCGTGGGTCCGACTGAAATGCATTGAACCACTCGAACCACTTATTTTGAATCAATCATTAAATGTCTCGATTCAGTCAGTGATTACATCAACTCACTGAGGTCTAGAATTTTTTGTTTCCTCAGGCTAATTACATATGAATATTAGAAAAAACTGGGACAATATCCTATAATATCTAACATATCACACTATAATATCTCAGATATATGGGAGATACAACTAGGGAGATTGGCGACGTCCTATCCCTCCATGTGTATATTGTCCCTCTAATGGGAAGTTTCTATGGCACGAGAACTGCGTAGCCATATCGGAGACTTATAAATTGAGTCTAAAATTATTCTTCCTTTATGTGGTAACACCCTGACATTTATTAGCACGTGTGTTGTGTTCTGTTCATTGTTGTTTTTTTTTTGTCTTACCTTTTCATCAGTTGATGAGTGTCTTGAGCCCAATATATGCGTTTTAATGTAATAGGAATAAAATATTATAGTTTTAAGGGATCTTCTGTGATTTGGGCATTTTATAAATTAGTTCCCTCTGCCTCTGTGATTCTACTTTTTCACTTAGCATTAAATAAATTTTTCACCCCTTTACTTTTCCTATTTAGGAACTAAAGAATAGTTTTACAGAATTTCATGTTTTCTACGACACCGGGAAGTTACATTACATAGGGGTCCTAATACGTTTCCACTGAGCATTAAATAATCAAGTTCAGACCCCTTTACTTTTTCCATTTAGGACCTAAAGAATGGTCGTGCCAAATTTCATGTTTCTATGACATCGGAAAGTTTGAGAATTACATTTGGTACATTACATAGGGGGGCCAATACTTTTGCACTTATCATAGAATAAACGATTTCTGACCCCTTTACTTCTCCTATTTAGGACCTAAAGAATTGTTATGCAAAATGTTATGTTTGTACGACACTTGGAAGTTAGAGAATTAGATTAGGCACTTTACACAGGGGTGCCAATACGTTTGCAATTAGCATTGAATTTTCAAGTTGTGACCTCGTCACTTTTTCTATTTAGGACCCAAAGAATAGTCTTGCCATATTTCATGTTTGTACAACACCGGAAAGTTAGAGAATTAGATCAGGTACATTACATAGGGGTGCTATTACTTTTGCACTTAGCATTGAATAATCAAGTCCTGAACTCTTTACCTTTCCTATTTAGGACCTAAAGAATGCTTGTGCTAAATTTCATGTATGTACGACACCGGGAAGTTACATTACATAGGGGTGCCAATACTTTTGCACTTTGCATTGAATAATCAAGCTGTGACCATTTTACTTTTCGTATTTAGGACCAAAAGAATGGTCGTGACAAATTTTATGCTTGCAGGACACTGGAAAGTTAGAGAATTAGATTAGGTACAGAACACAGCGGTGCCAATACTTTTGCTCTTAGCATAGAATTTTTAAGTTGAGACCTCTTTAATTTTCCTATTTATGACTTAAAAAATGCTTGTGCCAAATTTTATGTTTGTATGACTTTGGGAAGTTAAAGAATCAGATTTGGTACAGTCCTTGGGGGGGGGGGGGGGGGGCAATACTTTTGCACCTAGCATTGAATAATCAAGTTGTGACCCCTTTTTTTTTTCCATTTAGGACCTAAAGAATGGTTGTGTCAAATTTCATGTTTGCAAGACACCAGCAAGTTAGAGAATTAGATGGGGTATATCTATATATCAATATGCAATTAGTATTGAATTTCCGAGTTGTGACCACTTTAATTTTCCTATTAGGAACTAAACAATGGTTGTGTCAAATTTCATGTTTGTACAACAACGGAAAGTTGGAGAATTAGATTTGGTACATTACACAGGGGGGCTAATACTTTCGTACTTAGCATTGAATGATCAAGTTGTGACCCTTTACTGTACCTATTTAGGACCTAAAGAACACTTGGGCCAAATTTCACCTTTGTACGACCTCGAGAAGTTAGAAACTTAGTGGTGAGTCAGTCAGTGAGTATATAAACACACACACACACACACACACTATATATTAGTTATATTTGTTAAACTTATACACGCTATACATGTTTAAGTATATGCTATACATACCTGGTTACACCACATGGTCCACTCCCCTCCTCACTATCAGCCACTCCTAGCCGGACCAATCACAAGACCAGCAGTGCACTGATAGCCTGCTCCATGAGCGTCACCCAGAGCCAACCCATGGCAGCAATGCAGCATATGGCAAGGGCCTGTTGGCCCCTGTTCAATAAGGGGCCAGGTCGCAACTGCAGTGTTGGTCACCATACTTTGTCATCTTGTTGATTAGTAGGAGGAAAGCTCTACTACTACAGGTAGTTAACGACACAGCAGACTCCAAGAATACAGCAAACATCTAAATACAGTATAGAATAATGAGAACCGGGCTTGGATGGAACACAGCTCAAACAGTAAAAACATCTCCAATTAATAAAGCATGTAGTCACTTACCTGGCGTGAGTGGTCAAATACCCTCAGAAGCACTGGCTGGGGGGACGTCCGCCCCACCTAGACAATGCCCTCAAGACTTTGAAACGAATCACCAAAACTCTAAACAGGCTGGTCAAAGCTGCAGGGCCAAATAAAAGGTTCCAAAATGGTTCCGGGGAAAAATGGAGTGCAAAGCACAAAAAATAATGAACACAGGTCCGCTGTGACCATAGCGTCTCAGGGTGAATAAGGTGCACAGAAATGTGAAGAACTTACTCCAAAGGGGGCCCCCTCCTTGAAGGCCCCCTAGACCGTAAAAAAGACCTTTAAATTTGATCCTCCATAAAGTCCCTGGACAGTCCAGGGTTGCTAAAGCACACTGATTTATTAGAACAGACAATAAAACTACAAAACAAAATCACTTTTAGACTAGAACCTAGTCCATTGGATACAGGCAACGTGTTTCGGGGGACGCACCCCCTTTCTCAAGCCTTCCTGTAATCAAATATCCCAGCCATTAAAACCTTTCCTGAGTGACGTCGCATCCCATGGAGTCATGGGGTGGATCATCCAGTCACATGACCTAGCACGTCAGATCACATGGATGTACGGCTCACAATAGATGTCTTGTGTAACGCCATGTCATCTGTATATGCCAGGGGATCGGTTGTGCGTTCCATACACGGTGCATGACACATGTCAAACACATGCATCATGCACTACCAACAATCCGCAATGAAATAGTATATCGGTTGTCAAAAAAAGCAAGCCGTCTATATGCTTTAAAGGTCCATAGCATGGTTTTCAATTAATTTAAAAAAACGTAATAAATAAATTCCTTAAAGGCCTTGTGGTGCGACCGATGTATGGCAACCCACACGGATATTCTAGTAGATATATAAGTTAAGATGTACCGCAATCTATGTGATCATGTAGGTTAACATATGAAAGCTCAGGTGCAATGAAAATCTCACTCACACGATCCTGGATTCTATCACAACATTAACACCAGCTGGATTTACAACGAAATGATCCAATGTTACCCTGACAAATTTCTCTTACACTCAGAACACTTTTGGGAAAGGAAAAGGCCAAGATGTTCTCGATTGTCTTATTTTTCCAAAAGATAATCTTTGGGCTTTCTGGTTGACAGGAATTCAATAAAGGGTCACATTTTAGGGTACCCCAATGTGTATTGAAAACATATCCTAATTTACTGTGCTGTGCATTATGTTTAGTAATAAAAGCTACTTCAGCCATACCCCCAGGTGTACTTGGTTTAGAATTTTCATTCAAAGGGTTATTCTCCCCAGAGGAATAATCCACACTTCTAGCCTTCTTATACGCTTTTTCTACTCGAGAGCTGGGGTAGCCTCTCTTAGCAAAGCGTTCCTTTAAAATTACTGACTGGTCCTCAAAGGACTGCAAGGTTGAACAATTTTTGCAGATACGTTGAAATTGGCCAAAGGGTATATTAGTTCTCCAATGGCACGCATGTCCACTGGTGAAATCTAAATAACTGTTGGTATCAACTACCTTAAAATACGTCCTCATGTGCACTTTATTGCTAGCATTAAAGATTACTAAATCTAAAAATGTTTCTTCTGTCCGACTAAAAGTACTCGTGAAACCAAGCTGCCAGTCATTTGTGTTCAAATCATCCATAAAAGATACCAAACTGTGTTCAATTCCTTCCTAAATAAACAAAATATTGTCTATAAAATGCTGCTAAAATCTAATATTTTCATGATGTATCTGCCGTTCAAAGCCCCCCATATATAAATTAGCTAGACCTGGGGGCGAATTTCGTTGCCATCGCTGTTCCTTTTATTTGAAGGACATACTCATTGTTGTATCAAAAAAAGTTGTTTTTCAAAATAAAACATATAAAATAAAAAATAAATCTCAGAAGGATGAGTCAACATTGAGCTGGCTACCTGACGCCTGCAGGGATCAAACTTGCAACCTTCAGGTTTTAGGCAAGAGCTTACACTCTGCGCCACACGAGGCTCTACATAAAGCATCTAGTAAAAATTGCCTGTGATGGCACTGCATAAGGGGTCTTCTTTCAAAAAAAGCTTAACCCCCTCTAAACCCTTATTGTGCAAGATGTTGGTATAGAGAGCTTTGACATCCAGAGTGACCCAAAAATAGATGTCTTTCCATTTAATATTCTTTAAAAGCGATAAAAGATGCTCATTATCCTTCAGGTACGCTGGGAGGGTGACCATGTATCTTTGAAGGTGTCTATCGATAAACTGGGATAGCTGACTGGTGACAGAATCAATCCTCAACACAATCAGTCTCCCGACTAGGGTGGGCTGAAGTGGCTTTTTACTACTAAATATAATGCACAGCCCAGTAAATTAAGATTTTTTCTGAATAAACATTGGGATACCCTGAAATGTGACCCTTTATTGAATTCCTGTCTACTACAATGCACAAAGATTATCTTTCGTGACATCTGTTGTGAGCCATACATCCACGTGATCTAAACTCTGGTTATGTGCTTGGTCATGTGACTGGAGGATCTGCCCCGCGACTCCATGGGATGTGACGCCACTGAGGAAAAGTATTTAATGGCTGGGATATTTGATAACGGGAGGCTTGAGAAAGGGTGTGTGGCCCTCGAAACGCGTTGCCTGCATCCAATGAACTAGGTTCTCGTCCAAAAGTGTTTTGGTTTTGTAGGGTTATTGTCTGTTCAATAAAATAGTGTGCTTAACCAACCCTGGACTGCCCATGGACTTTGTGAAGGGTCCAATTTAAAGGTCTTTTTATGGCGTAGGGGGCCTTCAAGGAGAGGGCTCCCTTTGAAGTAAGTGCTTCACATTTCTATGCACCTTATTCACCTTGACACTCTACAGTCAGCGCGGATCCATTTTTATTATTTGTTGTGTTTTGTGCTCTAGATACAGTACCACTCCCCAACTTAAACATAATAGTACAGTATGGTGATAAATCCACTGTAACCCCCCTGCAGTTTGGGACAAGCTCTGTTTGTTCTACAGGAAAAGGACATTGAAGTAGAACAAACAAAGTTTGTCCAAAACTGTAAACAGTTCTATTCATACTAACAACATACATTCGGTATCATTTTAAAACCAAGATTCTTAAAAACCAGAACTACAGCTGTTTTCTTTAATGCTGAATGTACAGCTCTTATTCCAATCTGTGTGCAGAGTAGAGAATGGGAAGGGGCAGCGCACAAGCAGGCAGCAGAGAAGATCTGTGATTCTCCTACCTCTCCCCCTATCGCAGGAGGGGGGGGGGCATGAGTTTTATTCATGTAATCACCCCCCTTATCAATCAGAGTACATATTTGCTCTCTGATTGTCACATACAGAGGGTCTTTTTTATATCCCATAAAAGGAATGAGAAGGTGAGCACTTGTTCATCTAAACAATTCTCCACACTGTTTACCCGCACAGATGCCAGTCAATGTTGACAGTGGCATCTAAACATTTTTACAGGAAAAAAAATTACGTTTTTTGAGCAAATGAGCAAAAAAAAAAAAAAAAAAAAACTACACGAAATTGGTGTATCTACATCTGTAACATCCTTAATATAACATATTACATTATTTATCTATTTTTGTAAATTATGTAAGGAAGAAAAAACTAAGCAAGAAAATGCCCAAACAGCATTTTTCTGGTGATCTCTTTTCCCTAAAATAGGAATAAAGTAATCAAAAAGTCATAAGCCTCAGAATGGTACTAATGAAGAGCCATTCTTGCAAAAACCACAGCCTTATACAGCTTCACTCAGTGCATGCATTGGATTCAGCTTTTCATCCAGTGTAAATACACATGTGAGCACAGAGTTCCCAGATGGAAAGAACACCCCAGGTCTCTTTAATAGGGACATCTTTGAGGATGAATATTTTTCTTAGTTAAAGGGGTTTTCAAAATTAAAATCCATGGTGGCAGTAGGGACGTTTTATGTAAAAAAAAATATGTATGTACTTACCTACTGTAGTCACTCGCTGCTGCTCCAGTCATGGTCACATAGGCTGTTGCATCCAATAGGAGCCTGGACAGGGATGTCATCAATGATGTCCTGCCAACCTGCCTCTCTATTAGAAGCCCACGTGACAGAAATGTCACCGGTTCTTCTTGCCTGGAAACATCACCTGAAAAATGCTGTGCTACTAGAGCACCAAAGCAGCCTTACATCGCCACAGTGCATATATTGATTTTATATAGCTTTAGGAATAGGGGGGCCCAAAACTTCATAAAAAATAACTCAGAAAGCCCTTTTAACACCTTAAGGACCAGGCTGTTTTGTACCTTAAGACCAGACACTTTTTAGGGATTTTACCCATGTGGTGGTTTTACTGCCCTATTTTGTTTCTTTTAGCTACCAAAATTATTTTTTACTGCGATTTTTTTCCGTGACATATAGGGCAATTTTTTTTAAATATCATTTTCACTGTCTTTTTTTCAGTTTTTTTAAAATTTTATTGGGGATAAAATGTTAAAAAAATATATTTTTAACGTTTATAGTTTTTTTTTTGTTTGCTTTTTAGCATGTTTATGCTAAAATAAAGTATGGGAATGGCTTCCTCTTTGTTTTGGATGTTTTGATATATAGTATGTTTGGTTTTGGTTTACAGGGCACATACAGCAACGGTTTTGGTTGGCGTCGGCTTTATGTTATTTTTTTTTTGTTTTTTGCTAATCTATATACTGCTGTGTTATTCTGTAATAGTGTTCTACCTATGTATGGAATTATTTTTTTTTACTATCTATGACATCATATAAAACCTCTGGGGGACACTTTCCCACTATAGCTGGGGCATCCATAGGAACCTCAGTTACAGGGGAAAGCAACTCCTGTAGTGACATTAGTCACTGGCAGAGCTTGCCAGGGTCTAGTATGATCCTCCAGCTCTGCTGTAGCAGGGAACCCTGGCGGTTATGTGACCCCTGGCTCCCACAGTGAAAGTTGCACTGTACTTTCACTTTCTAGTACACAGTGCTCATTGAGCGCTGTGTACTCGGGAAAGGAAAAGGCAGGAAGGGTTAAAAACCCCTCCTGCCTTCTCCCATGGGTTATCAGTAGAGATGAGCGAGCACCAAAATGCTCGGGTGCTCGTTACTCGAGTCGAACTTTTCGCGATGCTCGAGGGTTCGTTTCGAGTAACGAACCCCATTGAAGTCAATGGGCGACCCGAGCATTTTTGTATATCGCCGATGCTCGCTAAGGTTTTCATTTGTGAAAATCTGGGAAATTCAAGAAAGTGATGGGAACGACACAGAAACGGATAGGGCAGGCGAGGGGCTACATGTTGGGCTGCATCTCAAGTTACCAGGTCCCACTATTAAGCCACAATAGAGGCAAGCGTGGGCCTCCCCCCCCCCTCCCAACAATTTTTACTTCTGAAAAACCCTCATTAGCAAGGCATACCTTCGCTAAGCACCACACTACCTCCAACAAAGCACAATCACTGCCTGCATGACACTCCGCTGCCACTTCTCCTGGGTTACATGCTGCCCAACCCCCCCCCTCGCATGACCCAGTGTCCACAGCGCACACCAAAGTGTCCCTGCGCAGCCTTCAGCTGCCCTCATGCCACACGCTGGCCTCATAGCCACACCACCCTCATGTCTATTTATAAGTCTGCCATGAGGAGGAACCGGAGGCACACACTGCAGAGGGTTGCAGGAGTTGCACACGTGGGCATAGCAATGGGGAGCCCATGTGCCACACACTATTCATTCTGTCAAGGTGTCTGCATGCCCCAGTCAGACCGTGTTTTTTTATAAATAGTCACAGGCAGGTACAACTCCGCAATGGGAATTCCGTGTGCACCCACAGCATGGGTGGCTCCCTGGAACCCACCGGCGGTACATGAATAAATCCCATTGCAGTGCCCAGCACAGCTGAGGTAACGTCAGGTTTAATGCAGGTGGGCTTCGGCCCACACTGCATGCCCCAGTCAGACTGGGGTTCTTTATAAGTAGACACATGTAGTTAAAACTCCGTGTGGACCGACAGCATAGGTGGGTCCCAGGAAGCCACCGGCGGTACATAAATATATCCCATTGCAGTGCCCTGGACAGCAAAGCTAACGTCAGATTACATGCAGGTGGGCTTCGGCCCACACTGCATGCCCCAACCTGACCGGGGTTTTTAATTCATAGACACAGGCATGTACAAATCCCCAATGTGAAGTCCCTGTGGACCCACAGCATGGGTGGCTCCCTGGAACCCACCGGCGGTACATAAATAAATCCCATTGCAGTGCCCAGCACAGCTGAGGTAACATCAGGTTTAATGCAGGTGGGCTTCGGCCCACACTGCATGCCCCAGTCAGACTGGGGTTCTTTATAAGTAGACACATGCAGTTACAACTCTGTGTGGACCGACAGCATGGGTGGGTCCCAGGAAGCCACCGGCGGTACATAAATATATCCCATTGCATTCCCCAGCACAGCTGAGGTAACGTCCGATTAAATGCAGGTGGTCTTCGGCCCACACTGCATGCCCGAGTCTGACCGGGGTTTTTAATACATAGACACTGGCAGGTACAAATCCCTAATGGGAAGTCCCTGTGGACCCACAGCATGGGTGGCTGCCTGGAACCCATCGGCGGTACATAAATGTATCCCATTGCAGTGCTCTGCTCAGCAGAGCTAACGTCACATACAATATAGGTGTGCTTCGGCCCACAGTGCATGCCCCAGTCAGACTGGTAATATGTACCTTAACAGTAACCGCGCTGGTGGGAATGTGGTGGCGACTGCGGACCTAGTAGCGCGGTTTTATTTAGTTGGTTTTCGGAATGTGGCCAGGATTAAGTGGGCCGTGGCGGGGGGATGGTGGGGGGGCTCTCTTGTTGTGTCGATAAAGGTGAAATTCTTGGACTGCCACCAGACGGACATGCAAAGGTATTTGCCAAGAATGTTTTCATTGTTGGAGGAGGAGGGGGATGTTTTTGAGGCACTGCGTGTCCTCTCCACGTGTCCGTGGTTATATGCACCTTAACAGTAACCGCGTTGGTGGGAAATGGCCTCGCCGCCATCATGTCTTTGGGAAGCCTCCGTTTCCACACCCCAGTGACATAGCATTAGCAGCGGTATAGGCAGAGCCCAGAATTAGTAACATTTCAGCGGTAGCATTAGGGACAGGCCCCAGTAACATATCACTAGCAGCATTATAGGGGGACCACAGTATTAGTTCCATTTCAGTAGTAGTAGCAGTCCAGACAGGCCCCAGTAACAATTCCGAAGCAGCAGAATAGGGGGAGCACAGTCTTAGTTCCATTTCAGTAGTAGTAGTAGTCAAGACAGGCCCCAGTAACAATTCCGAAGCAGCAGTATAGGGGGAGCACAGTATTAGTTCCATTTCAGTAATAGTAGCACTGAAGACAGGCCCCAGTAACAATTCCAAGGCAGCAGTATAGGGGGAGCACAGTATGTTCCATTTCAGTAGTAGTAGTAGTCAAGACAGGCCCCAGTAACAATTCCGAAGCAGCAGTATAGCGGGAGCACAGTATTAGTTCCATTTCAGTAGTAGTAGCAGTCAAGACAGGCCCCAGTAACAATTCCGAAGCAGCAGTATAGGGGGAGCACAGTATTAGTTCCATTTCAGTAGTAGTAGCAGTCAAGACAGGCCACAGTAACATTCCCGTTGCAGCAGTTTAGGGAGATAACAGTCTCTCTCACATTTCAGTAGTTGCAGTATAGACAAGGCCCCAGTTACATTTATGTAGCAAAGGTGTAGGCCAACCCCACACACCTTGCTGTAGCATGAGTGCAGGCGAAGCCCATAAAAATTACTAGGATTACACTGTAGGCGAGGGCCCAAAAAAATTGGTGTACCAACAGTACTAATGTACCTCAGAAAAATTGCCCATGCCCAACCAAGAGGGCAGGTGAAACCCATTAATCGCTTTGGTTAATGTGGCTTAATTTGTAACTAGGCCTGGAGGCAGCACAGTTAAAATAAAAATTGGTTCAGGTGCAAGTTTCAACGCTTTAATGAGAATTGAAACGTATAAACATTGTTTACAAAAGTAATATGACTGAGCCTTGTGGGCCTAAGAAAAACTGCCCATTCGGCGTGATTACATGAGGTTTCAGGAGGAGGAGCAGGAGGAGGAGGATGAATAAAATACACAGATTGATGAAGCTAAAAGGTCCACGTTTTTGATGGTGATAGAGTACAATGCTTCCATCCGCGGGTGCAGCCTACGTATTGTTTAGGTATCGCTGCTGTCCGCTAGTGGAGAAGAGAAGTCTGGGGAAATCCAGGCTTTGTTCATCTTGATGAGTGTAAGCCTGTCGGCACTGTCGGTTGACAGGCGGGTACGCTTATCTGTGATGATTCCCCCAGGCCCACTAAACACCCTCTCTGACAAGACACTAGCCGCAGGACAAGCAAGCACCTCCAGGGCATACAGCGCGAGTTCAGGCCACGTGTCCAGCTTCGACACCCAGTAGTTGTAGGGGGCAGAGGCGTCACCGAGGATGGTCGTGCGATCGGCTATGTACTCCCTCACCATCCTTTTACAGTGCTCCCGCCGACTCAGCCTTGACTGGGGAGCGGTGACACAGTCTTACTGGGGAGCCATAAAGCTGGCAAAGGCCTTGGAGAGTGTTCCCCTGCCTGCGCTGTACATGCTGCCTGATCTCTGCGCCTCCCCTGCTACCTGGCCCTCGGAACTGCGCCTTCTGCCACTAGCGCTGTCGGATGGGAATTTTACCATCAGTTTGTCCGCCAGGGTCCTGTGGTATAGCATCACTCTCGAACCCCTTTCCTCTTCGGGTATAAGAGTGGAAAGGTTTTCCTTATACGGTGGGTCAAGCAGTGTGTACACCCAGTAATCCGTAGTGGCCAGAATGCGTGCAACGCGACGGTCACGAGAAAGGCATCCTAACATGAAGTCAGCCATGTGTGCCAGGGTACCTGTACGCAACACATGGCTGTCCTCACTAGGAAGATCACTTTCAGGTTCCTCCTCCTCCTCCTCAGGCCATACACGCTGAAGGGATGCCGGGCAAGCAGCATGGGTACCCTTAGCAGTGGGCCAAGCTGTCTCTTCCCCCTCCTCCTCATGCTCCTCCCCCTCCTCCTACTCCTCCTCAACGCGCTGACATATGGACATGAGGGTGCTCTGACTATCCAGCGACATACTGTCTTCCCCCAGCTCTGTTTCCGAGCGCAAAGCGTCTGCCTTTATGCTTTGCAGGGAACTTCTCAAGAGGCATAGCAGAGGAATGGTGAAGCTAATGATTGCAGCATCGCCGCTCACCATCTGGGTAGACTCCTCAAAGTTTCCAAGGACCTGGCAGATGGCTGCCAACCAGGCCCACTCTTCTGTAAAGAATTGAGGAGGCTGACTCCCACTACGCCGCCCATGTTGGAGTTGGTATTCCACTATAGCTCTACGCTGCTCATAGAGCCTGGCCAACATGTGGAGCGTAGAGTTCCACTGTGTGGGCACGTCGCACAGCAGTCGGTGCACTGGCAGATTAAACCTATGTTGCTGGGTCCGCAGGGTGGCAGCGTCTGTTTTGGACTCGCGGAAATGTGCGCTGAGCCGGCGCACCTTTCCGAGCAGGTCTGACAAGCGTGGGTAGCTTTTCAGAATCCGCTGAACCACCAAATTAAAGACGTGAGCCAGGCATGGCACGTGCGTGAGGCTGCCGAGCTGCAGAGCTGCCACCAGGTTACAGCCGTTGTCACACACGACCATGCCCGGTTGGAGGCTCAGCGGCGAAAGCCAGCGGTCGGTCTGCTTTGTCAGACCCTGCAGCAGTTCGTGGGCCGTGTGCCTCTTCTCTCCTAAGCTGAGTAGTTTCAGCACGGCCTGCTGACGCTTGCTCACCGCTGTGCTGCCACGCCGCACGACACCGACTGCTGGCGACGTGCTGCTGCTGACACATCTTGATTGCGAGAGAGAGGTAGCGTAGGAGGAGGAGGAAGAAGAGGATGGTGGTTTAGTGGAGGAAGCATACACCGCCGCAGATACCAGCACCGAGCTGGGGCCCGCAATTCTGGGGGTGGGTAGGACGTGAGCGGTCCCAGGCTCTGACTCGGTCCCAGCCTCCACTAAATTCACCCAATGTGCCGTCAGGGAGATATAGTGGCCTGCCCGCCTGTGCTTGTCCACGTGTCCATTGTTAAGTGGACCTTGGCAGTAACCGCGTTGGTAAGGCCGCGTACAATGTTGCGGGAGACGTGGCGGTGCAGGGCTGGGACGGCACATCGGGAAAAGTAGTGGCGACTGGGAACCGAGTAGCGTAGGGCCGCCGCCACTATCATGTTTTTGAAAGCCTCCGTTTCCACAAGCCTATACGGCAGCATCTCCAGGATGATCAATTTGGCTATGTGCACGTTTAACGCTTGAGCGTGCGGGTGCGTGGCGGCGTACTTGCGCTTAAACAGTTGCGCTAGTGATGGCTGGACGCTGCGCTGAGAGACATTGCAGGATGGGGCCGAGGACAGCGGAGGTGAGCGTGTGGGTGCAGGCCTTTGTCCCACCTTGTGGGAAGCTTGTCCATCATATGCCTGCGCATGCTGGTGGTGGTGGCTCCCCGGCTGATCTTGGCGTGACAAACCTTGCACACAACAGTTCGTCGGTCGTCTGCACTCTCAGTAAAAAACTGCCACACCTTTGAGCACCTCGGCCTCTGCAGGGTGGCATGGCGCGAGGGGGCGCTTTGGGAAACAGTTGGTGGATTATTCGGTCTGGCCCTGCCTCTACCCCTGGCCACCGCACTGCCTCTTCCAACCTGCCCTGCTGCTGCACTTGCCTCCCCCTCTGAAGACCTGTCCTCAGTAGGCTTAGCAAACCAGGTGGTGTCAGTCACCTCATCGTCCTGCTGCTCTTCCTCCGAATCCTCTGTGCGCTCCTCCCTCGGACTTACTGCCCTTACTACTACCTCACTGATAGACAACTGTGTCTCATCGTCATCGTCCTCCTCACCCACTGAAAGGTCTTGAGACAGTTGCCGGAAGTCCCCAGTCTCATCCCCCAGACCCCGGGAACTTTCAAAAGGTTGGGCATCGGTCACGACAAACTCCTCCAGTGGGAGAGGATTCGGAACCATTGCTGCCCATTCTGGGCAGGGGCCCGAGAACAGTTCCTGGGAGTCTGCCTGCTCCTCAGAATGTGTCATTTTCATGGAGTGAGGAGGCTGGGAGGAAGGAGGAGCAGCAGCCAGAGGATTCAGAGTTGCAGCAGTGGACGGTGTAGAAGACTGAGTGGTCGATAGATTGCTGGATGCACTTTCTGCCATCCACGACAGGACCTGCTCACACTGCTCAGTTTCTAATAAAGGTCTACCGCATGGACCCATTGATTGTGAGATGAATCTGGGGACCCCAGAAACTTGCCTCTCTCCTAATCCCACAGCAGGCGGCTGCGATACACCTGGACCAGGAGCTCGGCCTGTGCCCACACCGACTTGGGCCTCCGCATCCTCGCCTGAATCCACGTCCTCTAGGCCTACCCCTACCCCTCAGCATGGTGTATTACGAGTAGAGCAGAAACAGAACGCTGTAATTAAATGTGCCGCTTATTGGCCTGTGGTTGGAGGCTATCTTCGCTTACGGAACGCACAGCAGAGCCAGGAAGCAATTATGCGCAAGCCTGTAGTGAGACGTAGGTGTGTATGACTCAGCTACTGGAATTCACAGCGCAGAAGCAGTCAAGTGGCCAAAGGCCAGTGGTAGGCCTTAAGTATTTTGCTTCTATTTTTTAAATGGTGAGCTGAAACACCAGACAGACCCTGTATGCAGCGTATATTATGTATACTGTTTCCCTCTGGCGGTATGACGGCGGTGATGTAACAGGCACAGCAGAGCCAGGAAACAATTATGCGCAAGCCTGCTGTAACGCTTAGCTGGGTATTAATGACTACTACCCCCAGCAGACACGCAGTACACCGAAGACGGTCACAGGCAGCCCAAATATAGTATTTTTCCCCAATTTTTTTGAAAAAGCCCACTGCCTATATAGACAGTATATCTCTTTCACCTTTCCCACTGTCCCTGCCTCACCAGTACTGCTCCTATACTCTGTAAAATGACTGCAGACTGAGGACGCTATGGTCTGCACGCCCGATATACAAAAAAAAAAAAATTGTGCAACACTGCTCCCAGCAGCCTCAACAGTACTGCACATGGCCAGATGTGGCCCTAAGAAGGATCGTTGGGGTTCTTGAAGACTAAAATAACACCTAACACTCTCCCTATAGCAGCTACAGCAAGACAGCACTTTCCCTAATCTCTGTCAGCATGCATCTGTGGGGAGCCGCGGGCGGGGCAGATTTTAATACTCAGGTGTCACCTGATCTCCCCAGCCACTCACTGCAGGGGGGTGGCATAGGGCTGGAACGTCACAGGAGGAAGTTGAAATGCCTTCCCTGTCTTTCTATTGGCCAGAAAAGCGCGCACATTTCTCAAGGAAGAAAGTGAAAGTAACTCGAACATCGCGTGGTGCTCGTCTCGAGTAACGAGCATCTCAAACACCCTAATACTCGAACGAGCATCAAGCTCGGACGAGTACGCTCGCTCATCTCTAGTTATCAGCTGTCACAAAGGGTGCCTGTCTGAGTTTGAATTGCGTTCCCCAGCCTCGGGGAACGCAGTGAAAGCTCTCCATAGCGATGCTATGGAGAGCACTTCCCCTCTGTCCACGAGTGGAGAATCATTGTGATTCTTCGCTTGCAGGCAGCAAATCGCAGCATGTTGCGTTGCC
The DNA here is from genome assembly GCF_035609145.1 of Eleutherodactylus coqui. Taxonomy (NCBI): domain Eukaryota; kingdom Metazoa; phylum Chordata; class Amphibia; order Anura; family Eleutherodactylidae; genus Eleutherodactylus; species Eleutherodactylus coqui. The sequence continues at coordinate 94,539,921 of NC_089840.1, forward strand.
GTGATTCTCCGCGGTCAGCCTATTTGTCAGATAGGGCTGATCGCAGTGATCCACCTGCAGGCTCCTCCTCCCGGGTGGCGGCTAACAGATGATAACCATCCTGCCTCTAATTGATTGCAGAACAGGAGGCTTAAAGCGCCGCCGTAATTTTACTATCGGCGGTATTTTATGCCCAGGACCAGGCACCGTAAATTTACTGGGTTAAATGCAAGCATTTTGCGCTGACAATCATTTTTGAAGTTGGGTTTAATTAACATATTTTGCACAGTTTGTCTTCTGCAACTTCTGCATATCGCTGTATACAGACACTGCAGACTGAGCCTCAGTAGGAGACACTTTTACTACCCAATACTTGAGCGATTACAGTAAGGTAGTATCTCTTGTAAAGAAATATATTCTATCTTCGTCTTATAATAAATTGAGGTCCATTTAGAGCCAGGTTGCAATTTTTCAGCCAGACTTCAGACTATAGGGAATATGGTTTCTGTGATGTTTTCTACAAACGTACAGCAACTGCATTCCTGAAATAAACACACAGGAACTGTTCCCACCACAGAGCCCAGAAGCAACCAGTAAGTAGAAGAGAGAAAATAAAAAGAGGAGAACTCTCCCTATAGGATACTTACAAGTGATAGTCTCTACCTAAATAATGAATGCCCCGTCCTGATAAGGACACATTCACGCAGGAACCTGGGGCCTTCACTATCCCTGTAACTTGGACATAAAGATACCACTATACCAGGGAATACACTCCACCATAAATCAAACACAGAACCTATCTGTAGAGGTAGCTTGGAGAAACACTGAATCCGATCTCTGAATGCATCACTGAACACAGCTATGATCTCCTACCCTCCCTGAAGGAGACTGCAAGAAAAATTGAAAAGCACAGAGCCACTGTAAGGAGGAAATAAAACCCCTCTCTAATAGCCATCAGGTGTACTCCAACAGCAACACACCCCAAACTACTCCCAGCAGTGCCAAAGGACACAAATGAACAGAAAACCAGCACAACAGTTTCCCACTCAATGATGTGAAATCTCGGGAGCTCACAATATAAGTGGTAAAGTTATGGGTTCGTATAAATATGGTACTTTGTGGGTACTGCAAATATATGAATATCCAAGTCTTTTATTTCTTATCACCAGTAAGACATATTGTATTACTTTTATTAATTGTTCAACCTCCTATGTGGTGTATTTCATCACATGTACCCAGTGTCAGTTCAGTATGGTGGTTGGACTTTCAGATCTTTGAATACATTACTGAGCACAGGTTAGATGCTGCATAGGTCAGTAACTGAAATTTATTAGTGGCATCTCAACATTTTGCATTTGTACATCATGGAAAGTTGGATACATTTTCATTCAAGAGGCGGGGAGGGTTAAAAAACCCAAAAGAAATGGAGACTGGGAAAACAAACTGTGGAACAGAGGAACTTTGGAATACATCAGTGAACAGTTGCCATCTGATGGATTTGACCTTCGTTCTGAGCTCTTGTACATTTATTAACAGTATGACCATAGTGGATATTTGTTGGCATCTGACGTGACTGTGGAATGTGAAGAGTTAATGTATAATCACCTAATTAACCCCCTAAGGATGCAGCCTTTTTTTTTTTCAATTTTCGTTTTTTCCTTCCCCCTTTTAAAAAATCATAACTCCTTTATTTACCCATTGACATTGCTGTATAAGGGCTTGTTTTTTTGCGGGCCGAGTTGAATTTTTAATGGTGCTATTTAATGTACCATATAATGTACTGAAAAACTTTAAAAAATTCTAAGTGGAGTACAATTTTAAAAAATGACATTCCGCCATTTCTCAGTACGCCTTGTTTTTATGGCGCACAAACTGCAATAAAAATGACATGATAACTTTATTCTATAGGTCAGTATGATTACTACGATACCAAACATATGTCGTTTTTGTTTTTGCTGTACTACCTTTATTTTTTTTTCAGACATTTAATTTTTTTAAATTATTTTCTGCTGCCATGTTCTGCGCGCAATAACTTTTTTTATTTTTCCGTCAGCATAGTTGTGTGAGAGCTCATTTTTTGCAGGACGTCCTGTAGTTTCTCTTGGTACTATCGTAGAATACATACGACTTTTAGATCATTTTTTTATTGCATTTTTTTTCTAGGAGACAGGGTGACCAAAAAAGTGCATTTCTGGTGTTCTTTATTTTTTTTTCATCATGCGGGGTAAATAATGTGTTATTTTGATAAATCGGATTTTTACGAATGCGATGATACCAAATATGTATTTTTGTTTTTTATGATTTAGATTATTTTATTATAAATATGGCAAAAGGAGGGTGATTTTAAACTTTTATTACTTCTTTTTTATGATTAGTAAAACTTTATTGATCTTGTTTTCACTTTTTTTCTTAGCCCCTCCCCTAAGGGTGCATTCAGACCACAGTATATCGGCTCGGTTTTTATGCCAAGCCGATATACGATGTCCTCTTCTGCAGGGGGGAATAGGAAGAGCCAGGAGCATGAACTGAGCTCCCGCCCCCTCTCTGCCTCCACTCCACCCCCTCTCCGCCCCTCTGCACTATTTGCAATGAAAGGAGGCAGGATGGGGGTGGGGCTAAGTTCTGAGAATTATCCCCGCCCCGTCCCGCCTCTCCTCATTGAAAATAGTGCAGGTGGGTGGAGAGGGGGCGGGAGCTCTGTTTCTGCTCCTTACTCTTCCACCCCCCCCCCCTTCCCCGCAGAGAGGGACGCCAAATATCGGCTGGGCGTGAAAACCCAGCCGATATACCGATATACATTGGTCTGAATGCACCCTAAGGGACAACGACTTGCGAAGCTTGATCGTTCCTGCAGTATGATGTAATGCCACAGCATTACATCATACTGCGATCTGGCAGGCAGTCTAGGACAGCTTGATAGGCATTCTGCTAGGAGAGCCCTGGGGCCTTTCAGAATGCCCTCGGTTGTCATCACACCCGCACGGCCCCCTTCAATCTCATCGCAGGGGCCATACGGGACCACCGAACATTGTTTGGGGGGGATTTAAATGCCGCTGTCAGAATTGACAGTGGCGTTTAAAGGGTTAACAGCTTTGATCAGAGACGTGGCTGATCGGAGCTGTTGCCGCTGTGTGTCATCTGTAAGAAGCAGTCACCTCTTGCGGTGTATGATAGGAGATTGCCGTGCGATCTCCCATCATACAAACCCTGCAGCGGGAAGGGGTTAATCAGCCCTTATATGGGCCGTGGACAGTGGTTTGCTTTAAATGTGGATGCGGCATTGTGGAAGTTTGCAGTGACTAAGGGCTTATTCACATAAGTGAGAATCTTGCGAGTTGTGAGAGACACAAAACTGACATGAATACGAATACCTTTCTTTTGAATGGATTTATTAACATGAGTGACTTTTTTCTCCTTTAAGGTGATGCTATGAAGATAAATGATGCAGCATGTTTTATTTTTGAGTTCCTCCATGGAATGCCTTGCCCGTTGTTTTCAGTGGGACCTTAAAAGACATCCCATGAAACACATATTTTCGTGTGATGTACCTGTAAGTGTGATGCAATGTTTCCAATTTAAATCAATGGGAAACACTTGCGATTTTCTAACGTGCGGGAAAAATGCAACTGAGGATCACACTTTCACAGAAGTGATGCGTGGTGTTTTTGAATGAAAAACTTCTCACATCTGTGTAAAAAACACACTTTGGCAAGTGCAATATCGGGCCGAGAAATCACTCTTATCTGTGTAAATGTAGCCGCACGGCCAGGATTATACATTGTGGAAGGTGTAAGCGCTCCTGGTTTATCCTCTGCTTCTTAGGCTGCATTCACACGAACGTATATCGGCTCGGTTTTCACGCCGAGCTGATATACGTCGTTCTCATCTGCAGGAGGGGGGGGGGGGATGGAAGAGCCAGGAGCAGGAACTGAGCTCCCGCCCCCTCTCTGCCTCCTCTCCGCCCCTCTGCACTATTTGCAATAGGGAGATGTAGGACGGGGCGGGGCTAATTCTCGGAACTTGGCCCCACCTCCTTTCATTGCAAATAGTGCAGAGGGGCGGAGAGGAGGCAGAGAGGGGGCGGGAGCTCAGTTTCTGCTCCTGGCTCTTCCATCCTCCCCCTCCCCCCTGCAGATGAGAACGACGTATATCGGCTCGGCGTGAAAACCGAGCCGATATACGTTCATGTGAATCCAGCCTTACTGTGTGGACTTTTAGGAGGTACAATAAAAGCTATATCTTATTTCTGAGTGTTGAAAGTCCTGCTCTTCCTGATGTGTATCTGGAGGAGCGCTTTTATTCCCTGCACCCTCTTATTCACATGAGGACTGAGCAATCCTGCCGGGAGGAGCTGTTTGTATTATCCTATCTATGTGCAGAGTTTATAATAATGAGGTCCTGAGTTTTGTTTCACTGTAGAATGCAGTGTTTTTGCACTTTCCTTAGGAATTTAATACGTTTTTATACGAAAATTTAAAAAGCTATTAGTTTATTAATAGAGATGAGCGAGCGTACTCAGCCACGCCCCTTTTTCGCCCGAATACCGCGATTTTCGAGTACTTCCGTACTCGGGCGAAAAGATTTGGGGGGCGCCGTGGGTGAGTGGGGGTTGCAGCGGGGAGTGGGGGGGAGAGGGAGAGGGCTCCCTCCTGTTCCCCGCTGCTACCCCCCGCACCGCCACGCCTCCTCCGCCCCCCGGCGCCCCCCGAATCTTTTCACCCGAGTACTGAAGTGCTCGAAAATCGCGGTGCTCGATCGAGTAATTACTCGACATGAGTACGTTCGCTCATCTCTATTTATTAAATTTCTGCTAGAAGTTAATGCCTTCATCTAAAAGTAATTATATAACTTGTGTATTGCATATGCTAAAGGCTCTACCAGCTTTGAGTGTCTCATATGTAGAGCTCAGATAACTAGTTTCTCATCTGTCCTAGGTCCTCTGCAGTAACACATCTCAAGTTGGAAAGGGCTGACTGAGCTGCTGTAGATCACACCAACATGAGCTCCTCAGAAGAACTAGAATATCCGCAAATACTTCTTGACTATCAACAAGGTTTTTTTGTCTCAAAGGTAAGAGCTGAATTCCATTGTTGCAGATGCAAATTATTCAATTTCATGGACCATCAATGATATGACCTTAAAGGGGTTCTGACATGAATCATTTTTTTATGCTTTAGCAGCCATTGTTCCCTGGTCTGCCTAATGGACCCAGGGAACCCATGGGTTAATGGCTGCTAAAGCATAAAAAGATAACACTTACCTGTTCTCCTGTTGTTGTTGACATCGGGGGGTCATCTCCCGGCAGCATATTAGCACTTTCTGCTTAGGTTAAGCAGCCTGACTAGAGCCACCTGATTGGTGCACGCTGTGCAGTCACGTGGTGCCGAAGAGCCAATCAGGTGGCTCTAATCAGCAGCGCTGCTTAACCTAAGCAGAAAGTGCTAGTATGCCTCCCGGCAGGCAGTCTTCTTTCTCCAGCAGCCGCGCCGCTCCGGGATCGCGCGCATGCGCAGTGGAGAGGTGCCCTCTGACAGGAGTCAGGACGGGCCGCGTCTCCACTGCGCATGCTCAGCACTCCGGAGTTCAGCCGGACGGACGGGCCGCCCACAGCAAGCACTGCTTGTGACGTGCTTGCTGTGGCGGTCCGTCCGTTGACCTCGGAAGTGCCTGACGGACGGACCAGAGCAGGAAGCGGTCTTTTTGACCGCTCCTGCTCTGCTTTAAAGGCACAGAAGAAGATGCCGGCTGGAGGGGACATGCCTGGCGATCGGGCCAGGCCAGGCAAGGTGAGTACAATTTTTTTTTTTTCATGTCAGAACCCCTTTAACTCAACACTTTTAACAGTTTCATAACAGTTCAGTGGAACATACAAGCTTTGGTTCTTGCACATATCACTTGCAATTATAACTTCTCCGGTGGAGGAACATTTCACAGGCTGTCTCTGCTGTTTCTCTCTCTTACTACCCTGAGGAATAAAGATGTCATATTGCCGGTGTGCACTACTTTAAGGAGGTGTTATTCATGGAGGAATAAAAGAAACTAAACTGCCCCCTCCTTTGGCCACTATCCTTCTGCTTGGGCAGAGGTAGCTTACACACAGTTAATAAGGGCAGTTTTTCCTTCTGAGGTCCGTCAGGTCTTGCCCCATCTGGGATTGCTCCTTCCAGTAGGGTTTGAAATAGGAGTACCTGGGATTCTCCTTCTTTATTTACTGCTCCCCTCAATTTAGTGAAGGCTTAGACAAGGCTCGCTCTTGTCTTTTCTGTTCCACTCACTCACTAGACTCACACTTCCTTCTCTCTCTGGTATTATACCAGCGTGTCTGCGCTGGTAGTTATAGTCCAGCTCTCAGATAATCCTGACTACTTTGTGGGCGACTCACGTGACAAATAAGGGTAGGTTGACTTACACCTAGTCATGCACAGGGTAGGTTGCAGACACACCAGACAGTGACTTAGACATAGACAATACACAAACACCACCTAAATTAGACAATACAAACAGGCAATTCACAATTACATTTACACACACCACAGGAGATAAAGTGCTGTGGTGCCCTTAAGTCTGGAAAACTACAGCTCCATGCATGATCTATAGAAAGAACCAAGCAATGTGGTGAGCTACAGTATCTCCCTTGATACCATAGAGATAGATAGAACAGGTAGTCGCATATATGCATCACTACTCCATTGTAAGGGCTGCCCTTAAAGATGGACTACAAAGACTCCATGTTGTCTCTTTATGCATTTGTTTGTCTGCTATAATACATATATGTATATATGTATGTATGGTTTTCAACTCTCACCTAGAAATATGTTAGATCTGAGTCTAAATAATCCACCTGGAAATATTAATTGGAATATCACAAGGTTTCTGTCCTGTTCTTATCTTTAGATAATTCTTGCCGAAACTTACTAACAAGCTTACAGGAATGTACCTCCCAATTAACACCTACCCAGAGGAGGACATAAGAGGCTGAGATGTTTTAAATCACTATATGTGCTTATTAATTTTAATTGTATTTGGCATAAAGCCACTCGCTTTGTAAAATATTATAAAGATTGAGTATATGAGAGAATAAACCAGAATGCTACACAGATGCCACCATCTCTGTGTGTCCCTGCGTTCTCATGACCGGTCATATCACTTTAATTTGGAGCCCAGCAGCATATAAGCATTCCTTTGAATGTCTCGAACACCATTCACCTGGGGGATTCTGGGTGGCAGTTCTCATGATCTCTGGATGCCCTAACAGAACCCCCGGCGATCCTACAGCCACATTTTTACACCCATTGTAATACTACAACTCCCGAACACCCCTGATGCCCTAATGAGACAAACCTAGAACTTACCCATTGGCAGAATGGAGGGTCCCGCTGCTACAGACATATTACATTTGTTACAAGCTTTCTGCAGGCGCTGCAGATTATTTTCTACTACTTTGTTACATGATAACCCTACAACTTATTACAGGTAGTAGAGAGTCTGAAGTAGTTTGTTGCTTTTCCCTTGTAGATCATGTTTACCGCCTGTGAACTGGGAGTCTTTGACTTGCTCCATGAACTAGAGGAACCGGCTTCAGCAGCGACCATTGCTACACGCCTGAATACCAGTGTAGATGGGATGGAGCGCTTGCTTAATGCCTGTGTTGGACTGAAACTTCTGCAGGTTGACTTGAAAAATAATGAAGGTAACTTAATTTCAAGAATTGAGCTAATTGGAGTCTATAGTTTAGGGTGCATTCAGACGACCATATATCGGCCGGGTATTCACGCCGGCCGATATACGGCGTCTCTCTCTGCAGGAACAGGAGGCTGGAAGAGCCGGGAGCGGTGCTCTGAGCTCCCGCCCCCTCTCTGCCTCCTCTCCACCCCCTCTCTGCCCCTCTGCACTATTTGCAATGAGAGGAGGTGGGCGGGGCTAAGTTCCAGGAATTAGCCCCGCCCCATCCCTTCTCTCCTCATTGAAAATAGTGCAGCGTGGTGGAAAGGGGGTGGAGAGGAGGCAGAGAGGGGGCGGGAGCTCAGAGCACTTCTCCCGCCTCTTCCAGCCTCCTCCCCCTACAGAGAGAGGCGCCGTATATCGGCCGGCGGACGATATATGGTCGTCTGAATGCGCCCTTAGGGTAGAAGTATATGAATTTGATATCCTCACATGTAAGGTTGTCTGCATGGTTGTGAACAGCATACGTGATAATTACACTTGGTACTGCAGCAAAAGCTGTTAACTAGCAGATGATCCAACGTTACCACTCCTACACACACACACACACACACACACTCCCCAATAGTCACGTTAAAATTGGAAAACTCCTCCTAAAAATTTCCCTTTTATTGTAGATTTTGAATGCGTCTTGTAAATATATTTGATGCAGAACTCTGCCTCTTTAAATGCATTTTTAACCCTTTACTGAAATGACTAATTTTAACCTTAACCCCTTCGTGACACGGCCTATTTTGGGCTTAAGGACGCAACAATTTTTGGCGGATTTTCTTCTCCATTTATCAAAAGCCATAACTTTTTTTATTTTTCCGTGGACGCGACCGTGTAATGGCTTCTTTTTTGCATGGCGAACTGTAGTTTTTATCGGCGTCATTTTTGGGTACATTAACTATATTGTAAAACTTTTTTTTTTTTTATGATAGCAGGGAGAGAAAACGCATCAATTCTGCCATAGATTTTTTCCCGGCGTCATCCTGACGGCAGACATGGAGGTTGCACCTTGACCTCGTAGGGACAGGAAGCAAGAGACTTTAAAAGGCTCCTCCCGTCTCCCATTCACCAGTGCTTCCTGTCCCTACAGGGACATGCAAGAGGAGCTCCCTCCAGGGAGCTGCAGGATGACAGCTGGGGGAACGGTCCATAGGGGTGTTTTCCCCCCTCACCCTTTTCCAAGCAGGCTGACTGGAGGGATTGACGGTCCACAGGGCTGCTTCCCTTCTCATCTCCCCTCCGGAGAGTCAGCGCGGTCCGGGAGCACGGCGGGCCACAGGTCTGACCGCCCGGGGTTCACCACCGCAACAGTCGGAGCGGCGGACCAGAGGTCCTTGAGTCCCCTCCTTCCTCCTCCAGCTCGGAGTTGTTTTTCAGCCAGGGAGAGCCACAGGCTCAGATGCCTCTCTCCTCCAGGCATGCCGGCGTGGCCGTGCGCGGCGTCGGGGGGGCGGAGCCAATGACGCGGCGTGACGCGGTGACGTCAGACGCCGTCAGCTGACCCGGAACAGCGGGAGATTTGAAAATGGAGACCCCCCCCCGACAAGCTTCCACTGACAGCACACCTTCAGAGAAAGATTTATCTGTCTACCTGGTTCTGTCTGCGTTTCTGCATCATGACTACAAAGGAACCAGAGATGGAAGCCCTGCAAACTGTAAGTGTTACTTGTTGCAGGAATGTTATGCTCAGGAATTTAGCATTGTGTGGGGGTTTTCCCTTATGTGCATGCATGTATATTCTGCAGGACAGGGAATCCACTCGGTCTAAACAGGACCTAAAGAAAAAACACAGGAAAGGCGCTCTGTGTCTTTAAAAAAAAAAAAAACTGGACGAGGCGTATAAAAAAGCCGCTATGCCCCGATTGTACCTCCAAGATCCTTACGGATGAACAGGCTGCATTCAGGGAAGATATTATATCCCTGGTTAGAGAGGAGGTCCGGGCATCAATTTCCAGTCCCCCCCCCACCCCCCAGCTCAGCGGAAGGAAGGGCCGCTAAAAGGGCGAGCCACATACCGCTAACTAGCTCACAGTTTGAGCAATCCCGGGGCGACTTGTCAAATGGCGAACTCTTTGACCGTCCCCCTGACGCCAGGGATGAGAATAAAAAGTACTATTTCTCATCTGGGGACCTGGTTGACCTGATCAAAGCAGTCAGGGATACAAGGAAGGTCGAGGATGTGGTCGAGCCAAGGTCCGTACAGGACGCCGTGTCCGGCGGGCTCAGACCAAGGAACCGCACAGTGTTTCCGGTGAATGATACCCTGAAGAAAGTAATCACGTATGAGTGGGCTGCGCGGACAAACACCTCTATTTGTCCCGCGAATATAAAGAGAGACTCAGCTTTGCGGAGAAAGACGTGAGCATCTACGCACGGTCCGGGAGCACGGCGGGCCACGGGTCTGACCGCCCGGGGTTCACCACCGCAGCAGTCGGAGCGGCGGACCAGAGGTCCTTGGGTCCCCTCCTTCCCCTGCCACAGCTCGGCGCAGTGGTTTCAGCTGGGGAGAGCGGCGGGCCATAGGCTCAGATGCCTCTCTCCTCCAGGCATGCCGGTGCGGCCGCGCGCGGCGTCGGGCACAGGTGGCCATAATGGCCAAAAAGACAGCCCTGCCATTCAAGGACTCCTCTCATCTTAAAAACCCGATGGACAGGGTCGACGCCTTGATGAAACGGGCCTGGCAAACAACGGCCTATACGCTGAAGTCCAAGGTCGCAGCGACTTCTGTGGCAAGGTCGATGTTCCTCTGATTGGGGGAACTCGACGACCAGATTAAACAGAAGGCCTCTAGAGATGTGTTACTGGAATGCATGCCTCTACTTAGATCAGCAACAGGCGGTCTGGCTGAAAACATGGAAAGCAGATACGGCTTCCAAAGGAAGGCCGTGTAACATCTCTGTTTCATGGCCAGCACATGTTTGGCGCGGACTTGGAGGAGATCCTAAAAAGAGCTACCGACAGGACCCGCAGTTTCCCGGACCAAGCAAGAATGGGATTTCCCCACAAACCTCAGCCATCCTTCAAGCCATACCGAGGCAAAGGAAGGACGGGGTGCTGGTCCTACCCCAAAGGAGGCAGGAGTAAAACAAAAACAACCCCTTCCCCTGTAGGCGAGTACCAGGTGGGGGATAGACTGTTGAGCTTTCCTGGCCCCCACGCGATCCCCGCCCTGCAGGGTATCTTTAGAAATGAAATTTCTAAGGTGCTACAGATGTGGGCGGTAGTCCAGGTCCCCGCAGTAGAACAGGGCTTGGGGTTCTACCCCTATTTCTGATCAAAAAACCGAACGACAGTTTCGGATGATCCTTAATCTGAAGGGCCTGAACAGGTTGATTACCTACAAAAGGTTTAACCATCAGGTCTGCAGTAACTCTGATCAAAAGAGGGGACTTTATGAGTACCGTCGATCTAAAGGACGCGTACTACCACGTCCCAGTCCTGTCGGAACATCACAAGTACCTGCGGTTTGCCATCAGGATGGGCAGCCGTGTACACCATTTTCAATTCCAGTGCCTACCCCTCGGAATTTCAACGGCACCCAGGATATTCTCTAAAATAGCGGCAGAGATGGTGGCGCATCTCCATGTGGCAGGCATAAACATTGTCCCATACCTGGACGATTTGCTGGTAATGGCATCCTCGCCGAAGATCCTCAAAGAGGATACCAGCCGAATCATCTCCCTATTTCAGAGACTGGGGTGGATAGTTAACTTCCCTAAATCTAGTCTTCTCCCCGAGACGCGAAAGACCTCCTGGGGGTACAGATAGACTCAGTGTCTCAAATCTTGTCTTTGCCTCCACCCAGGCAGGAAAACCTTAGGCTGGCAGCGCAGAAATGCGGCCAGAAGAAACAAATAACGATTAGGGACGCAACGAGGCTCCTGGGCCTCATGACCTCCTGTATCGGCATTATTCCTTGGGCCCAGGCTCACTCAAGGACGCTACAGAGAGCCACCCTGGGCAACTGGGACGGGGCAACAACCTCTCTGGACCGCAGAATGCCCGTGTCATCAGCGGTCACAAGGTCCCTCCGCTGGTGGCGGTCAACTGGCAACCTAGAGGCGGAGTCCCCATGGGTGACAGAGCCCTTCATCTCCGTAGTCACCAACGCAAGCCAGCCTGGCTGGGGAGCGCAAGTGGGGCAGCGTTTGCTCCAGGGCAAATGGAGTCCGACATTGCATGCCTAGACCTCAAATTCCAGAGAGCTTAGGGCCATCTGGGAGCATGTTAGGATCTTCTCGGATAACGGGACCGCCGTTTCACTTATTCACCACCAGGGAGGCACCAGAAACTTTCACCTGCTGAAATTAACAGCCCCGATTTTCTGATGGGCCGAGTCCACGGTACAGTCCTGACAGCGGTCCATCTCAAAGGATCCCAGATCCTGACAGCCGACTTTCTAAGTCAAAGAGGCCTAGACCCTGGGAATGGTCTCTGAATCAAGAGGAATTTCGTCTCATTACAGAAACCTGGGGCAGTCCACAGGTGGACCTGTTTGCGAGCAGCAAAAATTCAGAATGTCCCGGCTATTTTTCCCTAGATCCGAGGGACAAGTCCGAGGGGTTAGACGCTTTTTCCCATAGTTGGGATTTCAGTCTGGCGTACGCCTTCCCCCTCCCCCATACACCTGATCCCGAGAGTTCTTCAGAAGGTCCAGCAGAGCAACATCACGCTGATCCTGATCACCCAACACTGGGGAAAAAAGGGCATGGTTTCCGGTGCTCCTAAAGCTCGCCATCTCGGAGCCAATCCGCCTTCCATCCAGGAAGGACCTTGTAGCGCAGGGCCCAGTTCTTTGCCCCAACCTAGAGACTGAACCTCGCAGTGTGGATATTGAGGAACAGACGCTAAGACAAGGTCTGTCCTCCAGAGTTATCGCGACTCTACGCCAGTCCCGAAAAACCTGTAACCTCAGCTACTTATAATAAGATCGGGGAAAAAATTCTTCTCCTGGAGGGGGCTGGAGGTCTCCAATCTTGACACTTTGGTGGCGGAGATTTGGACTTCCTCCAATTTAGAGGAGCTACACAGTTGGTCTACAAATTCTCACGACAAATTCACTCAAATCTGGGAGCCTTGGGTGAGACTTGGGCAACTGGTGTGCTGGGACTCTTGAGATGGTGTCCATCTACCCCTGGAAGATTCTCTAGCACTCACGCCCGTTACCAACAGCACCCCCGCCTTCTGACCCCCCCCCCCCTCCTCTCCCCTCCCCCTTCTTTCCTCTGTCGTCTGCCCCTAATGTTTCCTTGTCTTGTATCCCCCCCTGTTTGTCCTGATCGAGGCCTCCAAGTTAAGCGTAGACGCATTAAGGATAACTGAATCTGTTTCCTTCCTTCAGTTATGGTTGTTTATACAGCTCGCGAATTGATCCCAGCAGCAGTCATGGTGAGATGTCAGTGAGACTGTTTCATTTCCTTTCCTTTTTGTGACCATCAGTTTTTTCTAGCTGTAGTTGGCCTAAGATCAACCTATGCTTAGTACCCTTTGTATGTATCAAAATACTGTAAAAAAATTTGATTTGAAAAAAAAAATAAAATATATATATATATATATATATATATATATATATATAACAACCAATTACAGCGCAGCTTTCTTGTTACCTCAGCAGTAAGAGAAATAACAAACAATCAAAGCGCAACTTTTATTCTACCTCAGCAATATAAAAAATAGCAACCAATCACAGCGCAGCATTCATTTTACCTCAGCGGTATAATATATAGCAACCAATCACAGCACAGCTTTCATGTTGCCTCAGCAGTATAATATATAGCAACCAATCACAGCACAGCTTTCATGTTTCCTCAGCAGTATAAGAAATAGCAACCAATCACAGCACAGCTTTCATTTTACCTCAGCATTCTCAATATCCAGCAACTGTCTTGCGAAACGTTCGGCGGATGCATCATTTTGTAGTTGAGCACGCATCCCGTTGCTCCTAATGCCTTTTGCTTTCGTGATTGAGATGGAAATCAAACGATCTTTGTCTGGGGGGCATAACTGTTGACGATGCTCGCACGCGCGCCACCTATCGTAGGATAAATGTACTATGCCAGTAATCTTCCCAGGAGTTGACTCAACAACTTCCCAAAGTTTCATGCCGATTGAATGCATGGTGTAGTAATGCATAAAGGACAGACAGAGAGACATACATTCATTTTTATATATATAGGCATCAGGAAGTGAGAGAATTAGATTCCGTACGTAAAATTTGGCTGCTAATTCTTTTGCTCTTAGAATTGAATAATCGAGTTGGGACCCATTAACTTTTCCTATTTATGACATAATCAATGCTCGTGCCAAATTTCAAGGTTCTATGACATTGTACGTAAAATTTGGACGCTAATTCTTTTGCGCTTAGAATTGAATAATCGAGTTGGGACCCATTAACTTTTCCTATTTATGACATAATCAATGCTTGTGCCAAATTACATTGGGAAGTGAGAGAATTAGATTCCGTACGTAAAATTTGGACGCTAATTCTTTTGCGCTTAGAATTGAATAATCGAGTTGGGACCCATTAACTTTTCCTATTTATGACATAATCAATGCTTGTGCCAAATTACATTGGGAAGTGAGAGAATTAGATTCCGTACGTAAAATTTGGACGCTAATTCTTTTGCGCTTAGAATTGAATAATCAAGTTGGGACATATTAACTTTTCCTATGTATGACATAGTCAATGCTTGTGCCAAATTACATCGGGAAGTGAGAGAATTAGATTCCGTACGTAAAATTTGGGCGCTAATCTTTTGCGCTTAGAATTGAATAATCGAGTTGGGACCCATTAACGTTTCCTTTTTATGACATAATCAATGCTCGTGCCTAATTTCAAGTTTCTTTGACATTGGGAAGCAAGAAAATTAGAATTCGAACAAAAAATTTGGACGCTAATTCTTTCATGCTTAAAATTGAATAATCAAGTTGGGACCCATTAACTTTTCCTATTTATGACATAATCAATGCTCGTGCCAAATTTCAAGTTTCTATGACATTGGGAAGTGAGAGAATTAGATTCCATACGTAAAATTTGGACGCTAATTCTTTTGAACTTAGAATTGAATAATTGATTTGGGACACATTAACTTTTCCTATATATGAGATAGTCAATGCTCGTGCCAAATTTCATGTTTCTATGACATTGGGAAGTGAGAGAATTAGATTCCGTACGTAAAATTTGGACGCTAATTCTTTTGCGCTTAGAATTGAATAATCGAGTTGGGACCCATTAGCTTTTCCTATGTATGACATAATCAATGCCCGTGTCAAATTTCATGTTTCTATGACATCGGGAAGTGAGCAAATTTATGGCAGTGATGGAAATCGAACGATCTATGTGAGGGGGGGGGGGGGCGTAACTGTCGACGACGCTCGCACGTGCACCATTTATCATAGGATAGCTGTACTATGCCAGTAATCTTCCCAGGAGTGGACTCAACAACTTCCCAAAGTTTCATGGCGATCAAATGAATGGTGTAGTAGCGCATTAAGGACAAACAGACACACACAGACAGACAGACACAGACATACATTCATATATATATATATATAGAGAGAGAGACTGAGAGAGACTGAGAGAGAGAGACTGAGACTAGCTTACCCGTCGCGCGTTGCTGCGGGGACAGACATACATACATTCATTTTTATATTTCTAGATAACAACCAATCACAGCGCAGCTTTCATATTACCTCAGTGGTAGAATATATAACAACCAATCGCAGCGCAGCTTACATGTTACTTCAGCTTTATAATATACTAGCTTACCCATCGCGCGTTGCTGCGAAGACAGACAGACATACATTCATTCGTTTTTATATATCTAGATAACAACCAATCACAGCGCAGCTTTCATGTTACCTCAGTGGTATAATATATAACAACCAATCACAGCGCAGCTTTCATGTTACCTTAGCAGTATAAAATATAACAACCAATCACAGCGCAACTTTTATTCTGCCTCAGCAATATAAAAAATAGCAGCCAATCACAGCGTAGCTTTCATGTTACCTCTGCGGTATTATATATAGCAACCAATCACAGCGCAGCTTTCATGTTACCTCAGTGGTATAATATATAACAACGAATCGCAGCGCAGCTTTCATGTAACCTCAGTAGTATAAGAAGTAGCCACCAATCACAGCACAGCTTTCATGTTACCTCAGCAGTATAAGAAATAGCAACCAATCACAGCACAGCTTTCATTTTACCCCAGCATTCTCAATATCCAGCAATTGTCTTGCGAAACATTCGGCGGATGCATCATTTTCTGGTTGAACACTCATCCTGTTGCTCGTAATGCCTTTTGGTTTCGTGTTTGAGATGGAAATCAAACGATTTTTGTCTGGGGGGCATAACTGTCGACGATGCTCGCACGCGTGCCACCTATCGTAGGATAGATGTACTATGCCAGTAACCCTCCCAGGAGTGTACTCAACAACTTCCCAAAATCTCATGGCAATTAGATGAATGGCGTAGTAATGCACAAAGGACAGACAGACAGACATACATTCATTTATATATATATCAGGAAGTGAGAGAATTAGATTCTGTACGTAAAATTTGGACGCTAATTGTTTTGCGCTTAGAATTGAATAATCGAGTTGGGACCCATTAGCTTTTCCTATTTCTGACATAAGCAATGCTCGTGCCAAATTTCAAGTTTCTATGACATTGGGAAGCGAGAAAATTACATTCCGTTCGTAAAATTTGGAAGCTAATTCTTTTGCGCATAGAATTGAATAATCGAGTTGGGGCCCATTAGCTTTTCCTATTTATGACATAGTCAATGCTTGTGCCAAATTTCAAGTTTCTATGACATTGGGAAGCGAGAAAATTACATTCCGTTCGTAAAATTTGGACGCTAATTCTTTTGCGCATAGAATTGAATAATCGAGTTGGGACCCATTAGCTTTTCCTATTTATGACATAATCAATGCTCGTGCCAAATTTCAAGTTTCTATGACATTGGGAAGTGACAGAATTAGATTCCGTACGTAACATTTGGACGCTAATTCTTTTGCGCTTAGAATTGAATTATCGAGTTGGGACCCATTAGCTTTTCCTATGTATGACATAATCAATGCCCGTATCAAATTTCATGTTTCTATGACATCGGGAAGTGAGAAAATTTATGGCAATGATGGAAATCGAACGATCTATGTGAGGGGGGGGGGGCGTAACTGTCGACGACGCTCGCACGTGCACCATTTATCATAGGATAGCTGTACTATGCCAGTAATCTTCCCAGGAGTGGACTCAACAACTTCCCAAAGTTTCATGGCGATCAAATGAATGGTGTAGTAGCGCATTAAGGACAAACAGACACACACACAGACAGACACACAGACATACATTCATTTATATATATATATAATATATATATATATATATATATACACTACCGTTCAAAAGTTTGGGGTCACATTGAAATGTCCTTATTTTTTGAAGGAAAAGCACTGTACTTTTCAATGAAGATAACTTTAAACTAGTCCTAACTTTAAACAAATGCACTCTATACATTGCTAATGTGGTAAATGACTATTCTAGCTGCAAATGTCTGGTTTTTGGTGCAAAATCTACAAAGGTGAATAGAGGCCCATTTCCAGCAACTATCACTCCAGTGTTCTAATGGTACAATGTGTTTGCTCATTGGCTCAGAAGGCTAATTGATGATTAGAAAACCCTTGTGCAATCATGTTCACACATCTGAAAACAGTCTAGCTCGTTACAGAAGCTACAAAACTGACCTTCCTGTGAGCAGATTGAGTTTCTGGAGCATCACATTTGTGGGGTCAATTAAACGCTCAAAATGGCCAGAAAAAGAGAACTTTAATCTGAAACTCGACAGTCTATTCTTGTTCTTAGAAATGAAGGCTATTCCATGCGAGAAATTGCTAAGAAATTGAAGATTTCCTACAACGGTGTGTACTACTCCCTTCAGAGGACAGCACAAACAGGCTCTAACCAGAGTAGAAAAAGAAGTGGGAGGCCGCGTTGCACAACTAAGCAAGAAGATAAGCACATTAGAGTCTCTAGTTTGAGAAACAGACGCCTCACAGGTACCCAACTGGCATCTTCATTAAATAGTACCCGCAAAACACCAGTGTCAACATCTACAGTGAAGAGGCGGCTGCGGGATTTTGGGCTTCAGGGCAGAGTGGCAAAGAAAAAGCCATATCTGAGACTGGCCAATAAAAGAAAAAGATTAAGATGGGCAAAAGAACACAGACATTGGACAGAGGAAGACTGGAAAAAAGTGTTGTGGACGGATGAATCCAAGTTTGAGGTGTTTGGATCACAAAGAAGAACGTTTGTGAGACGCAGAACAAATGAAAAGATGCTGGAAGAATGCCTGACGCCATCTGTTAAGCATGGTGGAGGTAATGTGATGGTCTGGGGTTGCTTTGGTGCTGGTAAGGTGGGAGATTTGTACAGGGTAAAAGGGATTCTGAATAAGGAAGGCTATCACTCCATTTTGCAACGCCATGCCATACCCAGTGGACAGCGCTTGATTGGAACCAATTTCATCCTACAACAGGACAATGACCCTAAACACACCTCCAAATTGTGCAAGAACTATTTACAGCAGAAGCAGGCAGCTGGTATTCTATCGGTAATGGAGTGGCCAGCGCAGTCACCAGATCTGAACCCCATTGAGCTGTTGTGGGAGCAGCTTGACCGTATGGTACGCCAGAAGTGCCCATCCAACCAATCCAACTTGTGGGAGATGCTTCTAGAAGCGTGGGGTGCAATTTCTCAAGCTTACCTCAACAAATTAACAGCTAGAATGTCAAAGGTGTGCAATGCTGTAATTGCTGCAAAAGTAGGATTCTTTGACGAAAGCAAAGTTTGATGTAAAAACAATGTTATTTCAAATACAAATCATTATTTCTAACCTTGTCAATGTCTTGACTCTATTTTCTATTCATTTCACAACGCATGGTGGTGAATAAGTGTGACTTTTCATGGAAAACACAAAATTGTTTGGGTGACCCCAAACTTTTGAACGGTAGTGTGTATATATATATATATATATATGACTAGCTTACCCGTCGCGCGTTGCTGCGGGGACATACATACATACATACATACATACATACATACATTCATTTTTATATTTCTAGATAACAACCAATCACAGCGCAGCTTTCATATTACCTCAGTAATAGAATATATAACAACCAATCGCAGCACAGCTTACATGTTACTTCAGCTTTATAATATACTAGCTTACCCATCACGCGTTGCTGCGAAGAGAGACAGACATACATTCATTTGTTTTTATATATCTAGATAACAACCAATCACAGCGCAGCTTTCATGTTACCTCAGTGGTATAATATATAACAACCAATCACAGCGCAACTTTTATTCTGCCTCAGCAATACAAAAAATAGCAACCAATCACAGCGTAGCTTTCATCTTACCTCTGCGGTATTATATATAGCAACCAATCACAGCGCAGCTTTCATGTTACCTCAGTGGTATAATATATAACAACGAATCGCAGCGCAGCTTTCATGCAACCTCAGTAGTATAAGAAGTAGCCACCAATCACAGCACAGCTTTCATGTTACCTCAGCATTCTCAATATCCAGCAATTGTCTTGCGAAACATTCGGCGAATGCATCATTTTCTGGTTGAACACTCATCCCGTTCTCGTAATGCCTTTTGGTTTCGTGCTTGAGATGGAAATCAAACGATCTTTGTCTGGGGGGCATAACTGTCAACGATGCTCGCACGCGTGCCACCTATCGTAGGATAGATGTACTATGCCAGTAACCCTCCCAGGAGTGTACTCAACAACTTCCCAAAGTCTCATGGCAATTGGATGAATGGTGTAGTAATGCACAAAGGACAGACAGACAGACATACATTCATTTATATATATCAGGAAGTGAGAGAATTAGATTCTGTAAGTAAAATTTGGACGCTAATTGTTTTGCGCTTAGAATTGAATAATCGAGTTGGGACCCATTAGCTTTTCCTATTTCTGACATAATCAATGCTCGTGCCAAATTTCAAGTTTCTATGACATTGGGAAGCGAGAAATTTAGATTCCGTATGTAAAATTTGGACGCTCATTCTTTGGTGCTTACAATTGAATAATCGAGTTGGGACCCATTAACTTTTCCTATTTATGACATAATCAATGCTTGTGCCAAATTTCAAGTTTCTATGACATTGGGAAGTGAGAGAATTAGATTCCGTACGTAAAATTTGGACGCTAATTCTTTTGCGCTTAGAATTAAATAATCGAGTTCGGACCTGTTAGCTTTTCCTATTTATGACATAATCATGGCTCATGCCAAATTTCAAGTTTCTATGACATTGGGAAGTGAGAAAATTAGATTCCGTACGTAAAATTTGGACGCTAATTCTTTGGCGCTTAGAATTGAATAATCGAGTTGGGAACTTTTAGCTTTTCCTATTTATGACATAATCAATGCTCATGTTAAATTTCAAGTTTCTATGACATCGCGAAGTGAGAGAATTGGTGGCAATGTTGGAAATCAAACGATCTACGTGGGGGGGGGGGCGTAACTGTCGACGCTCGCACGCGTGCCATTTATCGTAGGATAGTTGTACTATGCCTATAATCTTCCCAGGAGTGGACTCAACAACTTCCCAAAGTTCCATGGCGATCGGATGAATGGTGTAGTAGCGTATAAAGGACAAACAGACACGCAGACAGACACGCAGACAGACACGCATACATTCAATTTTATATTTATAGATAACAACCAATCACAGCGCAGCTTTTTTATGTTACCTCAGTGGTATAATATATAACAACTAGAGATGAGCGAACACGTTCGGCCCCGCCCCTTTTTCGCCCGAACACCGAACTTTGCGAACACCTCGGTGTTCGGGCGAAAAAGTTCGGGGGCCGCCGTGGCAGCGCGGGGGGGTGCGGCGGGGAGCGGGGGGGAGAGGGAGAGAGAGAGGGCTCCCCCCTGTTCCCCGCTACTGCCGCCCGCGCCGCCGCGCATCTCCCCGCCCCCCGGCGGCACCCGGACACTTACGCGCGAACACTCCAGTGTTCGCTAAAGCCGGTGTCCGGGTGCGGATGTGTCCGTTACGGACACGTTCGCTCATCTCTAATAACAACCAATCACAGCGCAGCTTACATGTTACCTCAGCTTTATAATATATAACACCCAATCAGAGCGCAGCTTTCATGTTGCCTCAGCAGTATAAAATATAACAACCAATCGCAGTGCAGCTTTCATGTTACCTGAGCAGTAAGAGAAATAACAACCAATCACAGTGCAACTTTTATTCTGCCTCAGCAATATAAAAAATAGCAACCAATCACAGCGCCCCATTCATTTTACCTCAGTGATATAATATATAGCAACTAGAGATGAGCGAACGTACTCGTCCGAGCTTGATATTCGTGCGAATATTAGGGTGTTCGGGATGCTCGTTACTCGTAACGAGCACCACGCGGTGTTCTGGTTACTTTCAGTTTCCTCTCTGAGACGTTAGCGCGCTTTTCTGGCCAATTGAAAGACAGGGAAGGCATTACAACTTCCCCCTGTGACGTTCAAGCCCTATACCACCCCCCTGCAGTGAGTGGCTGGGAACATCAGATGTCACCCGAGTATAAAAGTCGGCCCCTCCCGCGGCTCGCCACACATGCCTTGTGAGTTAGCTGAGGGAAAGTACTATCGTGCTGGTGCTGCTGTAGGGAGAGCGTTAGGAGTCAGTGTAGGCTTCAAGAACCCCAAAGGTCCTTCTTAGGGCCACATCTACCTGTGTGCAGGCTGCTGCTAGCAGTGTTTTTTTGTTTTTTTTTCTCAAAATCGGCAGTGCAGAGCATTGCACCCGGCATTAGGGACAGAAGTGGTGCATAGGCAGGGAGAGTGTTAGGAGTGAGTGTAGCCTTCAAGAACCTCAACAGTCCTTTCTAGGGCCAAATTTAAGCGTGTGCAGTACTGTGCTGGCTGCTGTTAGCAGTGTTGCATTTTTTTTTCTTCTAAAAATCGTCTGTGCAGAGCATTGCACCCTCCATTGATACTACAGGGACAGAATTGTGTAGGCAGGGCCACAACACAGTTATTGTTCATTGAATATACGCAGTGGGTCCTTCCCTTTGCAAAAAAGGAAAAGAAATTATATTTGGCCTGCCTGTGTCAGTCCTAAGGTCTCCGTGTACGTGTGTGCTGCGTGGACAACGTACAAAAATCAGACGCAACCAGCTACGGTTTACTGCAGGCTTGCGCCATTGTCTTTCCTGACTGGCAAATACCTGCTCTGCTAGAGTTAATAACTCTGCTACACTAAAGTTGTGTGTCACTTTTTCAGGGCCACACTACAGTTCTAAAAGTTATTGTTCATTGAATATACGCAGTGGGGCCTTCCATTTGCAAAAAAGCGAAAACATATTTGGCCTGCAGGCTTGCGCCAATTTATTTCCTGCCTGGGAAATCAAATCACTGGTAATACAGCATGCTGAGGGGTAGGGGTAAGCCTAGAGGACGTGGACGTGGCCGAGGACGCGTAGGCCCAAGTGAGGGTGTGGGCACAGGCCGAGCTCCTGATCCAGGTGTGTCGCAGCCGACTGCTGCGCGATTAGGAGAGAGGCACGTTTCTGGCATCCCCACATTCATCGCCCAATTAATGGGTCCACGCGGGAGACGTTTATTAGAAAATGAGCAGTGTGAGCAGGTCCTGTCCTGGATGGCAGAAAGTGCTTCGAGCAACCTATCGTCCAGCCACAGTTCTGCGCTGTCCACTGCTGCAAATCCGAATCCTCTGTCTGCTGCTCCTCCTTCCTCCCAGCCTCCT
This sequence comes from Eleutherodactylus coqui, assembly GCF_035609145.1. Classification (NCBI taxonomy): domain Eukaryota; kingdom Metazoa; phylum Chordata; class Amphibia; order Anura; family Eleutherodactylidae; genus Eleutherodactylus; species Eleutherodactylus coqui. Next base: position 94,562,410 of record NC_089840.1, read on the forward strand.
CACTCCACTACAATGACACATGCTCAGGATCGGGAAAACTCCCAGGAACTGTTCTCGGGCCCCTGCGCAGATTGGGCAGCAGTGGTTCCTCTCCCACCAGAGGAGTTTATCGTCACTGATGCCCAACCATTGGAAAGTTCCCGGGGTCCGGGGGAAGAGGCTGGGGACTTCCGCCAACTGTCTCATGAACTTTCTGTGGGTGAGGAGGACGATGACGATGAGACTCAGTTGTCTTGCAGTGAGGTAGTAGTAAGGGCAGTAAGTCCAAGGGAGCAGCGCACAGAGGATTCGGAGGAAGAGCAGCAGGACGATGAGGTGACTGACCCCACCTGGTGTGCAACGCCTTCTCAGGACAGGTCTTCAGAGGGGGAGGCAAGGGCATCAGCAGGGCAGGTTGCAAGAGGCAGTGCGGTGGCCAGGGGTAGAGGCAGGGCCAGACCGAATAATCCACCAAGTGTTTCCCAAAGCACACCCTCGCGCCATGCCACCCTGCAGAGGCCGAGGTGCTCTAAGGTCTGGCAGTTTTTCACAGACACGCCTGACGACCGACGAACAGTGGTGTGCAACCTTTGTCGCGCCAAGATCAGCCGGGGAGCCACCACCAACAGCCTCACCACCACCAGCATGCGCAGACATATGATGGCCAAGCACCCCACAAGGTGGGACGAAGGCCGTTCACCGCCTCCGGTTTGCACCGCTGCCTCTCCCCCTGTGCCCCAACCTGCCACTGAGATACAACCCCCCTCTCAGGACACAGGCACAACCGTCTCATGGCCTGCACCCACACCCTCACCTCCGCTGTCCTCGGCCCCATCCACCAATGTCTCGCACTGCACAGTCCAGCCATCGCTAGTGCAAGTGTTGGAGCGCAAGCGCAAGTACGCCGCCACGCACCCGCACGCTCAATCGTTAACCGTCCACATAGCCAAATTTATCAGCCTTGAGATGCTGCCGTATAGGGTTGTGGAAACGGAGTCCTTCAAAGCTATGATGGCGGCGGCGGCGGCCCGGCGCTACTCAGTTCCCAGTCGCCACTACTTTTCCCGATGTGCCGTCCCAGCCCTGCACGACCACGTCTCCCGCAACATTGTACGCGCCCTCACCAATGCGGTTAGTGGCAAGGTCCACTTAACTACGGACACGTGGACAAGCACAGGCGGGCAGGGCCACTACATCTCCCTGACGGCACATTGGGTGAATTTAGTGGAGGCTGGGACAGAGTCAGAGCCTGGGACCGCTCACGTCCTACCCACCCCCAGAATTGCGGGCCCCAGCTCGGTGGTGGTATGTTCGGCGGTGTATGCTTCCTCCACTAAAGCACCCTCCTCCTCCTCCTCCTCCTCCTCCTCCTCCTCCTCCTCCTCAACCTCTGTCTCGCAATCTAGATGTGTCAGCAGCAGCAGGACGTCGCCAGCAGTCGGTGTCGCGCGGCGTGGCAGCACAGCGGTGGGCAAGCGTCAGCAGGCCGTGCTGAAACTACTCAGCTTAGGAGATAGGAGGCACACGGCCCACGAACTGTTGCAGGGTCTGACAGAGCAGACCGACCGTTGGCTTGCGCCGCTGAGCCTCCGACCGGGCATGGTCGTGTGTGACAACGGCCGTAACCTGGTGGCGGCTCTGCAGCTCGGCAGCCTCACGCACGTGCCATGCCTGGCCCACGTCTTTAATTTGGTAGTTCAGCGCTTTCTGAAAAGCTACCCACGCTTGTCAGACCTGCTCGTAAAGGTGCGCCGGCTCTGCGCACATTTCCGCAAGTCCCACACGGACGCTGCCACCCTTCGCACCCTGCAACATCGCTTTAATCTGCCAGTGCACCGACTGCTGTGCGACGTGCCCACACGGTGGAACTCTACGCTCCACATGTTGGCTAGGCTCTATGAGCAGCGTAGAGCTATAGTGGAATACCAACTCCAACATGGGCGGCGCAGTGGGAGTCAGCCTCCTCAATTCTTTTCAGAAGAGTGGGCCTGGTTGGCAGACATCTGCCAGGTCCTTCGAAACTTTGAGCAGTCTACCCAGATGGTGAGCGGCGATGCTGCAATCATTAGTGTCACCATTCCTCTGCTATGCATCTTGAGAAGTTCCCTGCAAACCATAAAGGCAGCCACTTTGCGCTCGGAAACAGAGCCGGGGGAAGACAGTATGTCGCTGGATAGTCAGAGCACCCTCCTGTCTATATCTCAGCGCGTTCAGGAGGAGGAGGAGGATGAGGAGGATGAGGAGGAGGGGGAAGAGACAGCTTGGCCCACTGCTGACGGTACCCATGCTGCTTGCCTGTCATCCTTTCAGCGTGTATGGCCTGAGGAGGAGGAGGAGGAGGAGGATCCTGAAAGTGATCTTCCTAGTGCGGACAGCCATGTGTTGCGTACAGGTACCCTGGCACACATGGCTGACTTCATGTTAGGATGCCTTTCTCGTGACCCTCGCATTCAACGCATTCTGGCCACAACGGATTAGTGGGTGTACACACTGCTCGACCCACGCTATAAGGAGAACCTTCCCAGTCTCATTCCCGAAGAGGAAAGGGGTTCGAGAGTGTTGCTATACCATAGGACCCTGGCGGACAAGCTGATGGTAAAATTCCCATCCGACAGCGCTAGTGGCAGAAGGCGCAGTTCCGAGGGCCAGGTAGCAGGGGAGGTGCGTAGATCGAGCAGCATGTACAGCCCAGACAGTGCAACAGTCTTTAAGGGCCTGGCCAGCTTTATGGCTCCCCAGCAAGACTGTGTCACCGCTCCCCAGTCAAGGCTGAGTCGGCAGGAGAACTGTAAAAGGATGGTGAGGGAGTACGTAGCGGATCGCACGACCATCCTCGGTGACGCCTCTGCCCCCTACAACTACTGGGTGTCGAAGCTGGACACGTGGCCTGAACTAGCGCTGTATGCCCTGGAGGTGCTTGCTTGTCCTGCGGCTAGCGTCTTGTCGGAGAGGGTGTTTAGTGCGGCTGGAGGAATCATCACAGATAAGCGTACCCGCCTGTCAACCGACAGTGCCGACAGGCTAACACTCATCAAGATGAACAAAGCCTGGATTTCCCCAGACTTCTGTTCTCCACCAGCGGACAGCAGCGATACGTAAGCAATACGTAGGCTGCACCCGCGGATGGAAGCTACATTCTCTCTCACCATCCAAAACGGGGACATTTCTGCTTCATCAATCTGTGTCTAATATTCCTCCTCCTCCTCCTGCTCCTCCTCCTGAAACCTCACGTAATCACGCTGAACGGGCAATTTTTCTTAGGGCCACAAGGCTCACTCATCTAATTTTTCTAAACAATTTTTATATGTTTCAATGCTCTTAAAAGCGTTGAAACTTTAACTTGAACCAATTTTTCGTTAAACTGGGCTGCCTCCAGGCCTAGTTACCACTTAAGCCACATTAACCAAAGCGATAAATGGGTTTCACCTGCCATCTTAGTTGGGCATGGCCAATTTTTACTGAGGTACATTAGTACTGTTGGTACACCAATTTTTTTGGGCCCTCACCTACAGTGTAATCATAGCAATTTGTATGTTCTTCGCCTGCACTCATGGTACAGAAGTGTGTGTGGGGTTGGCCTACACTTTAGCTACATGAATGTAACTTGGGCCTTGGCTATACTGCAGCTACTGAAATGGAACTAAGACTGCGCTCCCACTATACTGCTGCTTCGGAATTGTTACTGGGGCCTGTCTTGAGTGCTACTATTGCTGACATGGAACGAAGACTGCGCTCCCGCTATAATGCTGCTAGTGATATGTTAGTGGGGCCTGTTCCTAATGCTACGGCTGAAATGTTACAAATTCTGGGCCCTGCCTATACCGCTGCTAATGGTATGTCTCTGGGGTGTGGAAACAGAGGCTTCCCAAAGACATGATGGCGGCGAGGCCATTTCCCACCAACGCGGTTACTGTTAAGGTGCATATAACCACGGACACGTGGAGAGGACACGTAGTGCCTCAAAAACATCCCCCTCCTCCTCCAACAGGGAAAACATTCTTGGCAAATGCCTTTGCATTGGTTCGTCTGGTGGCAGTCCAAGAATTTCACCTTTACCGACACTACAAGAGAGCCCCCCCACCATCCCCCCGCCACGGCCCACTTAATCATGGCCACATTCCGAAAACCAACAAAATAAAACCGCGCTACTAGGTCCGCAGTCACCACCACATTACCACCAACGCGGTTACTGTTAAGGTACATATTACCAGTCTGACTGGGGCATGCAGAGACACCTTGACAGAATGAATAGTGTGTGGCACATAGGTTCCCCATTGCTATGCCCACGTGTGCAGCTCCTGATGGCGGTGGCACAGGATTCTATTTCTCATTGCTTCTGTACAGCAATGTGGGCTATCGCCCCACCACTTTTAAAGAGGGTCGCTGCCTAGCCGTGCCAACCCCTCTGCAGTGTGTGCCTGCGGTTCCTCCTCATGGAATACGCACTTCTAAATAGACATGAGGGTGGTGTGGCATGAGGGCAGCTGAAGACTGCGCAGGGACACTTTGGTGTGCGCTGTGGGGGGGAGGGGGGGGCGGTTGGTCAGCATGTAACCCAGGAGAAGTGGCAGTGGAGTGTCATGCAGGCAGTGATTGTGCTTTGTTGGAGGTAGTGTGGTGCTTAGCTAAGGTATGCATTGCTAATGAGGGCTTTTCAGAAGTAAAAGTTGTTGGGAGGGGGGGGGGGGGCCCACTCTTGCCGCTATTGTGGCTTAATAGTGGGACCTGTGAACTTGAGATGCAGCCCAACACGTAGCCCCTCGCCTGCCCTATCCGTTGCTGTGTCGTTCCCATCACTTTGTTGAATTGCCCAGATTTTCACACATGAAAACCTTAGCGAGCATCGGCGAAATACAAAAATGCTCGGGTCGCCCATTGACTTCAATGGGGTTCGTTATTCGAAACGAACCCTCGAGCATCGCGAAAAGTTCGTTCCGAGTAACGAGCACCCGAGCATTTTGGTGCTCGCTCATCTCTAATAGCAACCAATCACAGCACAGCTTTAATGTTACCTCAGCAGTATAAGAAATAGCAACCAATCACAGCACAGCTTTCATTTTACCTCAGCATTCTCAATATCCAGCAATAGTCTTGCGAAACGTTCGGCGGATGCATCATTTTCTGGTTGAACACTCATCCCATTGCTTGTAATGCCTTTTGGTTTCGTGCTTGAGATGGAAATCAAACGATCTTTGTTCGGGGGGCGTAACTGTTGACGATGCTCGCACGCGCCCCACCTATCGTGGGATAGATGTACTATGCCAGTAATCTTCCCAGGAGTGTACTCAACAACTTCCCAAAGTCTCATGGTGATTAGATGAATGGTGTAGTAATGCATAAAGGACAGACAGACAGACATACATTCATTTATATATATATATAGATGACATCAGGAAGTGAGAGAATTAGATTCCATACGTAAAATTTATACGCTAATTCTTTTGCGCTTAGAATTGAATAATCTAGTTGGGACCTATTAACTTTTCCTAATTATGACATAATCAATGCTCGTGCCAAATTTCATTGGGAAGTGAGAGAATTAGATTCCGTACGTAAAATTTGGACGCTAATTCTTTTGTGCTTAGGATTGAATAATCGAGTTGGGACTAGAGATGAGCGAGCGTATTCGTCCGAGCTTGATGCTCGTTCGAGTATTAGGGTGTTCGAGATGCTCGTTACTCGAGACTAGCACCACGCGGTACTCGAGTCAATTAAATTTCCTTCCCTGAGAAATTTGCGTGTTTTTCTGGCCAGTAGAAACACAGGGAAGGCATTACAACTTCCTCCTGTGACATTCCAGCCCTATCCCACCCCCCTGCAGTGAGTGGCTGGGGAGATCAGATGACACCCGAGTATTAAAATCTGCCCCACCCACGGCTCGCCACAGATGCATGCTGACAGAGATCAGGGAAAGTGCTGTCTTGCTGTAGCTGCTATAGGGAGAGTGTTAGGTGTTATATTCGTCTTCAAGAACCCCAACGGTCCTTCTTAGGGCCACATCTGACCGTGTGCAGTACTTGTTGAGGCTGCTTTTAGCAGTGTTGCACTTTTTTCTTTGTATATCGGGCGTGCAGACCATAGTGTCCTCAGTCTGCAGTCATTTTACAGAGTATAGGGGCAGTACTGGTGAGGCAGGGAAACAGGTATACTGGCTATATAGGCAGTGGGCTTTTCCACAAAAAGTGGAAAAATATACTATATTTGGTCTGGCAGTGACCGTCTTCAGTTTACGCCGTGTCTGCTGGGGCGAGTAGTCGGTGATTAATACCCAGCCTTGCGCATAATTGTTTCCTGGCTCTGCTGTGCGTTCCGTAAGCGAAGTCAGCCTCCAACCACCGGCAAATCCAAATACAGTGTATATCAGAGACAGTGGGCTTTTTCACAAAAAGTGGAAAAATACACTATATTTCGCCTGGCAGTGACTGTCTTCAGTTTACGCCGTGTCTGCTGTGGGGGAACAGTCGGTCATTTATACCCAGCCTTGCACATAATTGTTTCCTGGCTCTGCTGTGCGTTTCCTAAGCGAAGTCAGCCTCCAACCACAGGCCAATAAGCGGCACATTTAATTACAGTGTTCTGTTTCTGCTCTACTCGTAATACACCATGCTGAGGGGTAGGGGTAGGCCTAGAGGACGTGGACGGTGGCGAGGACGCGGAGGCCCAAGTCAGGGTGTGGGCACAGGCCGAGCTCCTGGTCCAGGTATATCGCAGCCGACTGCTGTGGGATTAGGAGAGAGGCAAGTTTCTGGGGTCCCCAGATTCATCTCACAATTAATGGGTCCACGCGGTAGACCTTTATTAGAAACTGAGCAGTGTGAGCAGGTCCTGTCGTGGATGGCAGAAAGTGCATCCAGCAATCTATCGACCACTCAGTCTTCTACGCCGTCCACATCTGCAACTCTGAATCCTCTGGCTGCTGCTCCTCCTTCCTCCCAGGAACTGTTCTCGGGCCCCTGCCGAGATTGGGCAGCAGTGGTTCCTCTCCCACCGGAGGAGTTTGTCGTGACTGATGCCCAACCTTTGGAAAGCTCCTGGGGTCCGGGGGATGAGGCTGGGGACTTCCAGCAACTGTCTCAAGACCTTTCAGTGGGTGAGGAGGACGATGACGATGAGACACAGTTGTCTATCAGTGAGGTAGTAGTAAGGGCAGTAAGTCCGAGGGGGAACCGCACAGAGGATTCGGAGGAAGAGCAGCTGCACGATGAGGTGACTGACCCCACCTGGTTTGCTAAGCCTACTGAGGACAGTTCTTCAGAGGGGGAGGCAAGTGCAGCAGCAGGGCAGGTTGGAAGAGGCAGTGTGGTGGTCAGGGGTAGAGGCAGGGCCAGACCAAATAATCCACCAACTGTTTCCCAAAGCGCCCCCTCGCGCCATGCCACCCTGCAGAGGCCGAGGTTCTCAAAGGTGCGGCAGTTTTTCACTGAGAGTGCAGACGACCGACGAACTGTGGTGTGCAACCTTTGTCGCGCCAAGATCAGCCGGGGAGCCACCACCACCAGCCTCACCACCACCAGCATGCGCAGGCATATGATGGCCAAGCACCCCACAAGGTGGGACGAAGGCCGTTCATTGTCTCCGGTTTGCACCACTGCCTCTCCCCCTGTGCCCCAACCTGTCACTGAGATCCAACCCCCCTCTCAGGACACAGGCACGACCGTCTCCCGGCCTGCACCCACACGCTCACCTCCGCTGTCCTCGGCCCCATCGAGCAATGTCTCTCAGCGCAGCGTCCAGCCGTCGCTAGCGCAGCTGTTTGAGCGCAAGCGCAAGTACGCCGCCACGCACCCACACGCTCAAGCGTTAAATGTGCACATAGCCAAATTGATCAGCCTGGAGATGCTGCCGTATAGGCTTGTGGAAACGGAGGCTTTCAAAAGCATGATGGCGGCGGCGGCCCCGCGCTACTCGGTTCCCAGTCGCCACTACTTTTCCCGCCCTGCACGACCACGTCTCCCGCAACATTGTACACGCCCTCACCAACGCGGTTACTGGCAAGGTCCACTTAACAACGGACATGTGGACAAGCACAGGCGGGCAGGGCCAATATATCTCCCTGACGGCACATTGGGTGAATTTAGTGGAGGCTGGGACAGAGTCAGAGCCTGCGACTGCTCACGTCCTACCCACCCCCGAATTGCGGGCCCCAGTTCGGTGCTGGTATCTGCGGCGGTGTATGCTTCCTCCACTAAACCACCCTCCTCCTACGCAACCTCTGTCTCGCAATCAAGATGTGTCAGCAGCAGCATGTCGCCAGCAGTCGTGTCGTTCAGCGTGGCAGCACAGCGGTGGCCAAGCGTCAGCAGGCCGTGCTGAAACTACTCAGATTAGGAGAGAAGAGGCACACGGCCCACGAACTGCTGCAGGGTCTGACAGGGCAGACCGACCGCTGGCTTGCGCCGCTGAGCCTCCAACCGGGCATGGTCGTGTGTGACAACGGCCGTAAGCTGGTGGCGGCTCTGCAGCTCGGCAGCCTCACGCACGTGCCATGCCTGGCCCACGTCTTTAATTTGGTGGTTCAGCGCTTTCTGAAAAGCTACCCACACTTGTCAGACCTGCTCGGAAAGGTGCGCAGGCTCAGCGCACATTTTCGCCAGTCCAACACGGACGCTGCCACCCTGCGGACGCTGCAACATCGGTTTAATCTGCCAGTGCACCGACTGCTGTGCGACGTGCCCACACGGTGGAACTCTACGCTCCACATGTTGGCCAGGCTCTATGAGCAGCGTAGAGCTATAATGGAATACCAACTCCAACATGGGCGGCGTAGTGGGAGTCAGCCTCCTCAATTCTTTACAGAAGAGTGGCCTTGGTTGGCAGACATCTGTCAGGTTCTTGGAAACTTTGAGGAGTCTACCCAGATGGTGAGCGGGGATGCTGCAATCATTAGCATCACCATTCCTCTGCTATGCCTCTTGAGAAGTTCCCTGCAAAGCATAAAGGCAGACGCTTTGCGCTCGGAAACAGAGGCGGGGGAAGACAGTATGTCGCTGGATAGTCAGAGCACCCTCATGTCTATCTCAGTGCGTTGAGGAGGAGGAGGAGGAGGGGTAAGAGACAGCTTGGCCCACTGCTGAGGGTACCCATGATGCTTGCCTGTCATCCTTTCAGCGTGTATGGCCTGAGGAGGAGGATCCTGAAAGTGATCTTCCTAGTGAGGACAGCCATGTGTTGCGTACAGGTACCCTGGCACTCATGACTAACTTCATGTTAGGATGTCTACACGCATTCTGGCCACTACGGATTACTGGGTGTACACACTGCTCGACCCACGGTATAAAGAGAACCTTTCCACTCTCATACCCGAAGAGGAAAGGGGTTCGAGAGTGATGCTATACCACGGGACCCTGGCGGACAAGTTGATGGTAAAATTCCCATCCGACAGCGCTAGTGGCAGAAGGCGCAGTTCCGAGGGCCAGGTAGCAGGGGAGGCGCGGAGATCAGACAGCATGTACAACGCAGGCAGGGGAACACTCTCCAAGGCCTTTGCCAGCTTTATGGCTCCCCAGCAAGACTGTGTCACTGCTCCCCAGTCAAGGCTGAGTCGGCGGGAGCACTGTAAAAGGATGGTGAGGGAGTACGTAGCCGATCGCACGACCGTCCTCCGTGACGCCTCTGCTCCGTACAACTACTGGGTGTCGAAGCTGGACACGTGGCCTGAACTCGCGCTGTATGCCCTGAAAGTGTTGGCGTGCCCTGCGGCTAGCGTCTTGTCAAAGAGGGTGTTTAGTGTGGCTTGGGGAATCATCACGGATAAGCGTAACCGCCTGTCAACTGACAGTGCCGACAGGCTTACATAAAGATGAACAAAGCCTGGATTTCCCCAGACTTCTACACCAGCGGACAGCAGTAGTACCTAAACAATACGTAGGCTGCACCCGCGGATGGAAGCATCGTTCTCTATCACCATAAAAAATGGGGACCTTTTAGCTTCATCAATCTGTGTATTATATTCATTCTCCTCCTCCTGAAACCTCACGTAATCACGCCGAACGGGCAATTTTTCTTAGGCCCACAAGGCTCAGTCATACTACTTTTGTAAACAATGTTTGTACGTTTCAATTCTCATTAAAGCGTTGAAACTTGCACCTGAACCAATTTTTATTTTAACTGGGCTGCCTCCAGGCCTAGTTACAAAATAAGCCACAGTAACCAAAGCGATTAATGGGTTTCACCTGCCCTCTTGGTTGGGCATGGGCAATTTTTCTGAGGTACATTAGTACTGTTGGTACACCAATTTTTTGGGGCCCTCGCCTACAGTGTAATCCTTGTAATTTTTATGGGCTTCGCCTGCACTCATGGTACAGCAAGGTGTGTGGGGTTGGCCTACACTTTTGTTACAAAAATGTAACTGGGGCCTTGTCTATACTGCAACTACTGAAATGTAAAAAGAGACGGTTATCTCCCTAAACTGCTGCAACGGGAATGTTACTGTGGCCTGTCTTGACTGCTACTACTACTGAAATGGAACTAAGACTGCGCTCCCCCTATACTGCTGTTTCGGAATTGTTAATGGGGCCTGTCTTGACTGCTACTATTACTGAAATGGAACTAAGACTGCGCTCCCCCTATACTGCTGTTTCGGAATTGTTACTGGGGCCTGTCTGGACTGCTACTACTACTGAAATGGAACTAATCCTGTGCTCCCCCTATAATGCTGCTAGTGATATATTACTGGGGCCTGTTCCTAATGCTACCGCTAAAATGTTACGAATTCTGGGCTCTGCCTATACCGCTGCTAATGCTATGTCACTGGGGTGTGGAAACGGAGGCTTCCCAAAGACATGATAGCGGCGAGGCCATTTCCCACCAACGCGGTTACTGTTAAGGTGCATATAATCACGGACACGTGGACAGGACACGTAGTGCCTCAAAAACATCCCCCTCCTCCTCCAACAATGAAAACATTCTTGGCAAATACCTTTGCATTGGTCTGTCTGGTGGCAGTCCAAGAATTTCGCCTTTAACGACACAACAAGAGAGCCTCCCCACCATTCCCCCGCCATGGCCGACTTAATCCTGGCCACATTCCGAAAACCAACTAAATAAAACCGCGGTACTAGGTCCGCAGTCGCCACCACATTCCCACCAACACGGTTACTGTTAAGGTACATATTACCAGTCTGACTTGGGCATGCACTGTGGGCCGAAGCCCACCTGTATTGTATGTGACGTTGGCTCTGCTGAGCAGGGCACTGCAATGGGATACATTTATGTACCGCCGATGAGTTCCAGGGAGCCACCCATGCTGTGGGTCCACAGGGACTTCACATTAGGGATTTGTACCTGCCAGTGTCTATGTATTAAAAATCCCAGTCAGACTGGGGCATGCAGTGTTTGCCGAAGCCCACCTGCATTTAATCTGACATTAGCTCTGCTGTCCAGGGCACTGCAATGGGATACATTTATGTACAGCCAGTGGGTTCCAGGGAGCCACCCATGCTGTGGGTGCACACGGAATTCCCATTGCGGAGTTGTACCTGCCTGTGACTATTTATAAAAAACCCCGGTCTGACTGGGGCATGCAGTGTGGGCCGAAGCCCACCTGTATTTAATCTGACATTAGCTCTACTATCCGGGGCACTGCATTGGGACAAACTACAGGAGCAGTATAGCGCTAAGGAGACGTGCACAGCTACGCTAGCATAGGAGTCTGCTGTAGGCCCGCGATTGCTGAGGGTTTGTGCAGAGGCCTATGTCCTTGGTGCAGTGAAAGTCTGCTTCCTGCCTACGATTGCTGAAGCTGTGGGCCGAGGCCTATGTCATGGGCGTGGTGCAAGTCTGCCATGTTTGGCCGCTCAGATCAATTTTTTATTCATGTATTGGGCTTCCTAGGACCCCCCTATGATGTTGGTGCAAACTTAGTTCCCATCGTGGTGTTTGACCTGTCTGGCACAAAGGCACTGACTGACTTGGGTAGAGGGCAGAGCGCTGATGGCTTTCCCCTTGCAGTGTGGATTGAGCTATGCGACACCTTGACAGAATGAATACTGTGTGGCACATGGATTCCCCATTGCTATGCCCACGTTTGCAGCTCCTGATGGAGGTGGCACAGGATTGGATGTCTCATTGCTTCTGTACAGCATTGTGGGCTATCGCCCCGCTCCTTTTAAAGAGGGTCGCTGCCTGGCCCTGCCAACCCTCTGCAGTGTGTGCCTCCGGTTCCTCCTCATGGCAGACACACTTATAAATAGACATGAGGGTGGTGTGGCTATGAGGCCAGCGTGTGGCATGAGGGCAGCTGAAGGCTGCGCAGGGACACTTTGGTGTGCGCTGTGGACACTGGGTCGTGCGGGGGGGTTGGGCAGCATGTAACCCAGGAGAAGTGGCAGCGGAGTGTCATGCAGGCAGTGATTGTGCTTTGTTGGAGGTAGTGTGGTGCTTAGCTAAGGTATGCCTTGCTAATGAGGGTTTTTCAGAAGTAAAAATTGTTGGGGGGGGGGGCACTCTTGCCGCTATTGTGGCTTAATAGTGGGACCTGGGAACTTGAGATGCAGCCCAACATGTAGCCCCTCGCCTGCCCTATCCGTTTCTGTGTCGTTCCCATCACTTTCTTGAATTTCCCAGATTTTCACAAATGAAAACCTTAGCGAGCATTGGCGATATACAAAAATGCTCAAGTCGCCCATTGACTTCAATGGGGTTCGTTACTCGAAACGAACCCTCGAACATCGCGGAAAGTTTGACTCGAGTAACGTGCACCCGAGCATTTTGGTGCTCGCTCATCTCTAGTTCGGACCCATTACCTTTTCCTATTTATAATATAATCAATGCTCGAGCCAAATTTGAAGTTTTAATGACATTGGGAAGTGAGAAAATTAGATTCTTTACGTAAAATTTCGACGCTAATTCTTTGGCGCTTAGAATTGAATAATCGAGTTGGGACCCATTAGCTTTTCCTATTTATGACATAATCAATGCTCGTGCTAAATTTCAAGTTTCTGTGACATTGGGAAGTGAGAGAACTAGATTCTGAACGCAAAATTTGAACGCTAATTCTATTGTGCTTAGAATTGAAAAATGGAGTTGGGACCTATTAACTTTTCCTATTTATGACATAATCAATGCTCGTGTCAAATTTCAAGTTTCTATGACATTGGGAAGAGAGAGAATAAAATTCCGTACGTAAAATTTGGACGCTAATTAATATGCGCTTAGAATTGAATAATCGGGTTGGGACCCATTAGCTTTTCCTATTTATGACATAATCAATGCTTGTGCCAAATTTCAAGTTTCTATGACATTGGGAAGTGAGAAAATTGGATTCTGTATGTAGAATTTGGACGCTAATTCTTTTGCGCTTAAAATTGAATAATCGAGTATGGACTCATTAGCTTTTCCTATTGATGACATAATTAATGCTCACGCCAAATTTCATGTTTCTACGACATCGGGAAGTGAGAGAATTAGTGGCAATGATGGAAATCGAACGATCTACGTGGGGGGGGGGGGGGGGCATAACTGTTGACGACGCTCGCACGCGCCATTTATCATAGGATAGATGTACTATGCCAGTAATCTTCACAGGAGTGTACTCAACAACTTCCCAAAGTTTCATGGCGATCGGATGAATTTTGTAGTAGCACATAAAGGACAAACAGACAGACACACACACATACATTCAATTTTATATATATATAGATTAAAGAACTAAATAGACACTTTTTTGAGCAAACTGATTGGACCAAGTCCAGACTGTACACGCTGTTACTGAGCGCTGTGTACTGAAAACTAAAAGCAGAAATGTAACTTCCACTGCGGGAGCCCGGGGCCACGTGACCACCTGGATTCCCTGCTACAGCAGAGATACAGGGTCCCAGAAGAACCTGATCATCTCTGCCAGTGACTAATGTCACTATAGGGGATGTTTTCCCCCATAACTGGGGCTACAGTGATTGGCTGCATTGATCATTTGAAGGATAAATAACATGTTACCACTGTAGAAGCTTTCAAATATGATCATAGCTGCAGTACTAACTGACAACATTGAGGTCTACACGGTACATACAATATTTAGATGCAGTTGGGTGAAAAGAATAATTGTGGTATTTTCTCTTTTTTTTCAGGTTGTTATTCCAATACTGATGTTTCCGCTGTATACTTGGTGAAGTCCAGCCCAAAGACCCTATATCACCTGATGATGTTTTGCACTCAGCATGAATATACATGTTGGCAATACTTCACACAAGCTGTAAGGTACTGTAATACTAGTTAGCGATAACATAGTACGTCAGATCATAATGTTCCTTCAGTGCTGGTGTCTGTCAATTAAATAAACATTCATACTTTTGGAGAAACATCAGCCCATTGCACACCCTACTTCTTCCTTCCCTGCATGCTGTTATCTTAGATTTATTTAGTCTACCTTCCAGAGGAGAATATTCTTCTCATTAATGCATCTGAAATAAATTTAAAGGCACACAGAGGTACAGTATACACCCATAGGAGTCTGTGTGTGCCCTATTAAAGGGGTAGTCTAACCAAAAGAACCTGTTTTCTATCTACCAGCTAGGGCAGGGGTGTCAAACTCATTTTCTCTGAGGGCCAAATCAGCCTTATGGTTGTCTACAAAGGGCCGATTCTAATTGTAAGACCGTATATTAAAAGTGAACCCCATAGTGGCCTGATTGGTAATAAGGTCCCCCATAGTGGCCAGTGGCATAAACTATTAGACTATTATAGATATATATATACACACAGGCGCACACTATTATTTATATGTATACACAGTCGCACACTATTCTAAGTATATATGCACAGGCACACACTGTTATACATATATACGCACACTATTAAATATATGCACAGACGCACACCATTCTACACACATACGCACACCACTCTACACACGTACGCACAGACGCACACCATTCTACACACGTACGCACAGACGCACACCATTCTACACACGTACGCACAGACGCACACCATTCTACACACGTACGCACAGACGCACACCATTCTACACACGTACGCACAGACGCACACCATTCTACACACGTACGCACAGACGCACACCATTCTACACACGTACGCACAGACGCACACCATTCTACACACGTACGCACAGACGCACACCATTCTACACACGTACGCACAGACGCACACCATTCTACACACGTACGCACAGACGCACACCATTCTACACACGTACGCACAGACGCACACCATTCTACACACGTACGCACAGACGCACACCATTCTACACACGTACGCACAGACGCACACCATTCTACACACGTACGCACAGACGCACACCATTCTACACACGTACGCACAGACGCACACCATTCTACACACGTACGCACAGACGCACACCATTCTACACACGTACGCACAGACGCACACCATTCTACACACGTACGCACAGACGCACACCATTCTACACACGTACGCACAGACGCACACCATTCTACACACGTACGCACAGACGCACACCATTCTACACACGTACGCACAGACGCACACCATTCTACACACGTACGCACAGACGCACACCATTCTACACACGTACGCACAGACGCACACCATTCTACACACGTACGCACAGACGCACACCATCCCACACACATACGCGCACCATTCTACACACGTACGCACGTACGCACACCATCACACACACGTACGCGCACCATTCTACACACGTACGCACGTACGCACACCATCACACACACGTACGCGCACCATTCTACACACGTACGCACGTACGCACACCATTCTACACACGTACGCACGTACGCACACCATCCCACACACGTACGCGCACCATTCTGCACACACGTACGCACAGACGCGCACCATTCTGCACACACGTACGCACAGACGCGCACCATTCTGCACACACGTACGCACAGACGCGCACCATTCTGCACACACGTACGCACAGACGCGCACCATTCTGCACACACGTACGCACAGACGCGCACCATTCTGCACACACGTACGCACAGACGCGCACCATTCTGCACACACGTACGCACAGACGCGCACCATTCTGCACACACGTACGCACAGACGCGCACCATTCTGCACACACGTACGCGCACCATTCTGCACACACGTACGCACACCATTCTGCACACACGTACGCACACCATTCTGCACACACGTACGCACACCATTCTGCACACACGTACGCACACCATTCTACACACGTACGCACACCATTCTGCACGCACGTACGCACAGACGCACACCATTCTGCACGCACGTACGCACAGACGCACACCATTCTGTACGCACAGGCGCACACCATTCTGCACGCACGTACGCACAGGCGCACACCATTCTGCACGCACGTACGCACAGGCGCACACCATTCTGCACGCACGTACGCACAGGCGCACACCATTCTGCACGCACGTACGCACAGGCGCACACCATTCTGCACGCACGTACGCACAGGCGCACACCATTCTGCACGCACGTACGCACAGGCGCACACCATTCTGCACGCACGTACGCACAGGCGCACACCATTCTGCACGCACGTACGCACAGGCGCACACCATTCTGCACGCACGTACGCACAGGCGCACACCATTCTGCACGCACGTACGCACAGGCGCACACCATTCTGCACGCACGTACGCACAGGCGCACACCATTCTGCACGCACGTACGCACAGGCGCACACCATTCTGCACGCACGTACGCACAGGCGCACACCATTCTGCACGCACGTACGCACAGGCGCACACCATTCTGCACGCACGTACGCACACCATTCTACACACGTACGCACACCATTCTGCACGCACGTACGCGCACCATTCCACACACGTACGCGCACCATTCTGCACGCACGTACGCACAGACGCACACCATTCTGCACGCACGTACGCACAGACGCACACCATTCTGCACGCACGTACGCACAGACGCACACCATTCTGCACGCACGTACGCACAGACGCACACCATTCTGCACGCACGTACGCACAGACGCACACCATTCTGCACGCACGTACGCACAGGCGCACACCATTCTGCACGCACGTACGCACAGGCGCACACCATTCTGCACGCACGTACGCACAGGCGCACACCATTCTGCACGCACGTACGCACAGGCGCACACCATTCTGCACGCACGTACGCACAGGCGCACACCATTCTGCACGCACGTACGCACAGGCGCACACCATTCTGCACGCACGTACGCACAGGCGCACACCATTCTGCACGCACGTACGCACAGGCGCACACCATTCTGCACGCACGTACGCACAGGCGCACACCATTCTGCACGCACGTACGCACAGGCGCACACCATTCTGCACGCACGTACGCACAGGCGCACACCATTCTGCACGCACGTACGCACAGGCGCACACCATTCTGCACGCACGTACGCACAGGCGCACACCATTCTGCACACACGTACGCACAGGCGCACACCAATATAGACATCTTCTGAGTTTTTTGGAATTCCTCATAGCTTAGCCATTTAGTTTCAACCTCCCAAGCTGTCCGGCATTTTCCAAGGTGAGTTACCAGGTAGTATCCTTAAAGGGGTACACACATGATCTTTTTTCTGAGGTAGTGAGAAATGTTTCTATAAAATACCGCAATTGTCGGAAGAATCTTTTGGCCTGTGATTCTGCTCGTCGTTCTGTTTCTAGCCTATCCATATGAAGAAGATGTTTGATCTGTTGTATAATATCAGATCTTGTTGGGACTAGAGATGAGCGAACGTGTTCTTCCGAGCTTGATATTCGTGCGAATATTAGGGTGTTCGGGATGTTCGTTATTCGTAACGAACACCATGCGGTGTTCTGGTTACTTTCACTTCCTTCCCTGAGACGTTAGCGCGCTTTTTTTGGCCAATTGAAAGACAGGGAAGGCATTACAACTTCCCCCTGTGACGTTCAAGCCCTATACCACCCCCCTGCAGTGAGTGGCTGGGAACATCAGATGTCACCCGAGTATAAAAGTCGGCCCCTCCCGCGGCTCGCCACACATGCCTTGTGAGTTAGCTGAGGGAAAGTACTATCGTGCTGGTGCTGCTGTAGGGAGAGCGTTAGGAGTCAGTGTAGGCTTCAAGAACCCCAAAGGTCCTTCTTAGGGCCACATCTACCTGTGTGCAGGCTGCTGCTAGCAGTGTTTTTTTGTTTTTTTTTCTCAAAATCGGCAGTGCAGAGCATTGCACCCGGCATTAGGGACAGAAGTGGTGCATAGGCAGGGAGAGTGTTAGGAGTGAGTGTAGCCTTCAAGAACCTCAACGGTCCTTTCTAGGGCCATATTTATCCGTGTGCAGTACTGTCCAGGCTGCTGTTAGCTGTGCTGCATTTTATTTTGCTTCTCAAAATCGCCTCTGCAGAGCATTCCACCCTCCATTGATACTGCAGGGAAAGAATTGTATAGGCAGGGCCACAACACAGTTATTATTCATAGAATATACGCAGTGCTGCCTTTTGCTTGTAAAACAAGTGAAAATAATTCTATTTGTCCTGCCTCTGTCCGTCCTAACGCCGGTGGACATGTGTCGGCTGCGTGTGCAACCTGTAAAAATCATACGCACCCAGCTACGTTTTACTCCTGGCTTCGCCATTTGCTTTCCTTAATTGGGAAAAAAAATACCTGCTCTGCCACAGTTAATAACTCTGCTACCCTCACGTTCTGTGACACATTAGCAGGAAAACAGCACAGTTATTAAACTTCTCATGTTCATAGAATATACGCAGTGCTGCCTTTTGGTGCAAAAAAACGGAAAATAATTCTATTTGTCCTGCCTCTGTCCGTCCTAACGCCGGTGGACACGTGTCGGCTGCGTCTGCAACCTGTAAAAATCATACGCACCCAGCTACGTTTTACTCCTGGCTTCGCCATTTGATTTCCTTAATTGGGAAAAAAAATACCTGCTCTGCCACAGTTAATAACTCTGCTACCCTCACGTTCTGTGACACATTAGCAGGAAAACAGCACAGTTATTAAACTTAGATTATTCATTCACTAGAGGCAGTGGGGCCTTTCATTTTCAAAAAAGGGAAAAAATTATATTTGGCCTGCAGTCTTGCGCCAATTTATTAGCTGCCTGTGAAATCAAATCACTGGTAATACAGCATGCTGAGAGGTAGGGGTAGGCCTAGAGGACGTGGACGCGGCCGAGGACGCGGAGGGCCAAGTCAGGGTGTGGGCACAGGCCAACCTCCTGATCCAGATGTGTCGCAGCCGACTGCTGCGCGATTAGGAGAGAGGCACGTTTCTGGTGTCCCCACATTCATCGCCCAATTAATGGGTCCACGCGGGAGACGGTTATTAGAAAATGAGCAGTGTGAGCAGGTCCTGTCCTGGATGGCAGAAAGTGCTTCGAGCAACCTATCGTCTACCCGCAGTTCTGCGCCGTCCACTGCTGCCAATCCGAATCCTCTGTCTGCTGCTCCTCCTTCCTCCCAGCCTCCTCACTCCACTACAATAACACCTGCTCAGGAGCGGGAACACTCCCAGGAACTGTTCTCGGGCCCCTGCTTAGATTGGGCAGCAGCGGTTCCTCTCCCACCAAAGGAGTTTATCGTCACTGATGCCCAACCATTCGAAAGTTCCCGGGGTCCGGGGGAAGAGGCTGGGGACTTCCGCCAACTGTCTCAACAACTTTCTGTGGGTGAGGAGGACGATGACGATCAGACACAGTTGTCTTGCAGTGAGGTAGTAGTAAGGGCAGTAAGTCCGAGGGAGCAGCGCATAGAGGATTCGGAGGAAGAGCAGCAGGACGATGAGGTGACTGACCCCACCTGGTGTGCAACGCTTACTCAGGAGGACAGGTCTTCAGAGGGGGAGTCAAGGGCATCAGCAGGGCAGGTTGCAAGAGGCAGTGCGGTGGCCAGGGGTAGAGGCAGGGCCAGACCGAATAATCCACCAAGTGTTTCCCAAAGCGCCCCCTCGCGCCATGCCACCCTGCAGAGGCCGAGGTGCTCTAAGGTCTGGCAGTTTTTCACAGAGACGCCTGACGACCGACGAACAGTGGTGTGCAACCTTTGTCGCGCAAAGCTCAGCCGGGGAGCCAACACCAACAGCCTCACCACCACCACCATGCGCAGACATATGATGGCCAAGCACCCCGCAAGGTGGGACGAAGGCCGTTCAGCGCCTCCGGTTTGCACCCCTGCCTCTCCCCCTGTGCCCCAACCTGCCACTGAGATGCAACTCCCCTCTCAGGACACAGGCACTACCGTCTCCTGGCCTGCACCCACACCCTCACCTCCGCTGTCCTCGGCCCCATCCAGCAGTGTAGTTCAGCGCACCGTCCAGCCGTCGCTTGCGCAACTGTTGGAGCGCAAGCGCAAGTACGCCGCCACGCACCCGCACGCTCAAACGTTAACCGTCCGCATAGCAAAATTCATCAGCCTTGAGATGCTGCCGTATAGGGTTGTGGAAACGGAGTCCTTCAAAAGTATCATGGAGGCGGCGGCCCCGCGCTACTCAGTTCCCAGTCGCCACTACTTTTCCCGATGTGCCGTCCCAGCCCTGCACGACCACATCTCCCGCAACATTGTACGCGCCCTCACCAACGCGGTTACTGCCACGGTCCACTTAACTACGGACACGTGGACAAGCACAGGCGGGCAGGGCCACTACATCTCCCTGACGGCACATTGGGTGAATTTAGTGGAGGCTGGGACAGAGTCAGAGCTCGGGACCGCTCATGTCCTACCCACCCCCAGAATTGCAGGCCCCAGCTCGGTGGTGGTATCTGCGGAGGTGTATGCTTCCTCCACTAAAGCACCCTCCTCCTCCTCCTCCTCCTCCTCCTCCTCCTCCTCCTCTGTCTCGCAATCAAGATGTGTTAGCAGCAGCATGTCGCCAGCAGTCGGTGTCGCGCGGTGTGGCAGCACAGCGGTGGGCAAGCGTCAGCAGGCCGTGCTGAAACTACTCAGCTTAGGCGATAAGAGGCACACGGCCCACGAACTGCTGCAGGGTCTGACAGAGCAGACCGACCGCTGGCTTGCGCCGCTGAGCCTCCAACCGGGCATGGTCGTGTGTGACAACGGCTGTAACCTGGTGGCGGCTCTGCAGCTCGGCAGCCTCACGCACGTGCCATGCCTGGCCCACGTCTTTAATTTGGTGGTTCAGCGCTTTCTGAAAAGCTACCCACGCTTGTCAGACCTGCTCGTAAAGGCGCGCCGGCTCTGCGCACATTTCCGCAAGTCCCACACGGACGCTGCCACCCTTCGCACCCTGCAACATCACTTTAAGCTGCCAGTGCACCGACTGCTGTGCGACGTGCCCACACGGTGGAACTCTACGCTCCACATGTTGGCCAGGCTCTATGAACAACGTAGAGCTATAGTCGAATACCAACTCCAACATGGGCGGCGCAGTGGGAGTCAGCCTCCTCAATTCCTTTCAGAAGAGTGGGCCTGGTTGGCAGACATCTGCCATGTCCTTGGTAATTTTGAGGAGTCTACCCAGGTGGTGAGCGGCGATGCTACAATCATTAGCGTCACCATTCCTCTGCTATGCATCTTGAGAAATTCCCTGCAAACCATAAAGGCAGCTGCTTTGCGCTCGGAAACGGGGGCGGGGGAAGACAGTATGCCGCTGGATAGTCAGGGCACCCTCCTGTCTATTTCTCAGCGCATACAGGAGGAGGAGGAGGAGCATGAGGAGGATGAGGGGGAAGAGACAGCTTGGGCCGCTGCTGACGGTACACCGGCTGATTGCCTGTCATCCTTTCAGCGTGTATGGCCTGAGGAGGAGGAGGAGGAGGAGGAGGATCCTGAAAGTGATGTTCCTAGTGAAGACAGCCATGTGTTGCGTACAGGTACCCTGGCACACATGGCTGACTTCATGTTAGGATGCCTTTCTCGTGACCCTCGCGTTGCACGCATTCTGGCCACGACGGATTACTGGGTGTACACACTGCTCGATCCACGGTATAAGGAGAACCTGCCCACTCTGATTCCCGAAGAGGAAAGGGGTTCGAGAGTGTTGCTATACCACAGGACCCTTGCGGACAAGCTGATGGTAAAATTCCCAGCCGACAGCGCTAGTGGCAGAAGGCGCAGTACCGAGGGCAAGGTAGCCAGGGATGTGCGTAGATCGAGCAGCATGTACATCCCAGGCAGTGCAACAGTCTTTAAGGGCCTGGCCAGCTTTATGGCTCCCCACCAAGACTGTGTCACCGCTCCCCAGTCACGGCTGAGTCGGCGGGAGCACTGTAAAAGGATGGTGAGGGAGTACGTAGCGGATCGCACGACCATCCTTGGTGACGCCTCTGCCCCCTACAACTACTGGGTGTCGAAGCTGGACACGTGGCCTGAACTAGCTCTGTATGCCCTGGAGGTGCTTGCTTGTCCTGCGGCTAGCGTCTTGTCGGAGAGGGTGTTTAGTGCGGCTGGGGGAATCATCACAGATAAGCGTAGCCGCTTGTCAACCGACAGTGCCGACAGGCTAACACTCATCAAGATGAACAAAGGCTGGATTTCCCCAGACTTCTGTTCTCCACCAGCGGACAGCAGCGATACGTAAGCAATACGTAGGCTGCACCCGCGGATGGAAGCATCGTTCTCTCTCACCATCCAAAACGGGGACATTTCTGCTTCATCAATCTGTGTCTAATATTCCTCCTCCTCCTCCTGCTCCTCCTCCTGAAACCTCACGTAATCACGCTGAACGGGCAATTTTTCTTAGGGCCACAAGGCTCACTCAAATAATTTTTCTGAACAATTTTTATAAGTTTCAATGCGCTTAAAAGCATTGGAACTTTAACTTGAACCAATTTTTCGTTACACTGGGCTGCCTCCAGGCCTAGTTACCACTTAAGCCACATTAACCAAAGCGATTAATGGGTTTCACCTGCCCTCTTGGCTGGCCATGGCCAATTTTTGGGATGTACATTAGTACTGTTGATACAGCAATTTTTGTGGGCCCTCGCCTACAGTGTAATCAAATTAATTTTTAGCCCACCTGCATTACAGCTGACGTTACCTCAGCTGTGTTGGGCAATGCAATGGGATATTTTTGTGTACCGCTGGTGGGTTCCAGGGAGCCACCCATGCTGTAGGTGCACACGGAGTTTTTAACACATCTGTACACTTGTAAAGAACCCCAGTCTGACTGGGGCATGCAGTGTGGGCCGAAGGCCACCTGTATTACACACAACATTACTACCTCAGCTGTGTTGGGCAATGCAATGGGATATTTCTATGTACCGCCGGTGGCTTCCTGGCACCCACCCAGGCAGTGGGTCCACAGGGAGTTTAACCTACATGTGTCCACTTGTAAAGAACCCCAGTCTGACTGGGGCATGCAGTGTGGGCCGAAGCCCACCTGTATTACACACAACATTACTACCTCAGCTGTGTTGGGCAATGCAATGGGATATTTCTATGTACCGCCGGTGGCTTCCTGGCACCCACCCAGGCAGTGGGTCCACAGGGAGTTTAACCTACATGTGTCCACTTCTATAGAACCCCAGTCTGACTGGGGCATGCAGTGTGGGCCGAAGCCCACCTGTATTACACACGACATTACTACCTCAGCTGTGTTGGGCAATGCAATGGGATATTTTTGTGTACCGCTGGTGGGTTCCAGGGAGCCACCCATGCTGTAGGTGCACACGGAGTTTTTAATACATCTGTACACTTGTAAAGAACCCCAGTCTGACTGGGGCATGCAGTGTGGGCCGAAGCCCACCTGCATTATGCACGACATTACTACCTCAGCTGTGTTTGGCAATGCAATGGGATATTTCTATGTACCGCCGGTGGCTTCCTGGCACCCACCCATGCTGTCGGTCCACAGGGACTTCACAATAGGGAGTTGTACCTGCCTGTGTCTATGAATTAAAAAGCCCGGTCTAACTGGGGCATGCAGACACCTTGACAGAATGAATAGTGTGTGGCACATAGGTTCCCCATTGCTATGCCTACGTGTGCAGCTCCTGATGGCGGTGGCACAGGATTCTATTTCTCATTGCTTCTGTACAGCATTGTGGGCTATCGACCCGCCCCTTTTAAAGAGAGTCGCTGCCTAGCCGTGCCAACCCTCTGCAGTGTGTGCCTGCGGTTCCTCCTCATGGCAGACGCACTTCTAAATAGACATGAGGCTGGTGTGGCATGAGGGCAGCTGAAGGCTGCGCAGGGACAGTTTGGTGTGTGCTGTGGGGGGGAGGGGGGCGGTTGGTCAGCATGTAACCCAGGAGAAGTGGCAGCGGAGTGTCATCCAGGCAGTGATTGTGCTTTGTTGTAGCTAGTGTGGTGCTTAGCAAAGGTATGCCATGCTAATGAGGGCTTTTCAGAAGTAAAAGTTGTTGGGAGGGGGGGGGGGGGCACTCTTGCCGGTATTGTGGCTTAATAGTGGGACCTGTGAACTTGAGATGCAGCCCAACATGTAGCCCCTCGCCTACCCTA
Organism: Eleutherodactylus coqui; assembly: GCF_035609145.1. Lineage (NCBI taxonomy): Eukaryota > Metazoa > Chordata > Amphibia > Anura > Eleutherodactylidae > Eleutherodactylus > Eleutherodactylus coqui. The sequence continues at coordinate 94,586,739 of NC_089840.1, forward strand.
TCCGTTTCTGTGTCATTCCCATCACTTTCTTGAATTGCCCAGATTTTCACACATGAAAACCTTAGCGAGCGTCGGCGAAATACAAAAATGCTCTGGTCGCCCATTGACTTCAATGGGGTTCGTTGTTCGAAACGAACCCTCGAGCATCGCGGGAAGTTCGTTCCGAATAACGAGCACCCGAACATTTTGGTGTTCGCTCATCTCTAGTTGGGACTTGTGGTTGTAGCCAATATTGAAATAAACAGCGCTTACTCATAAACAACATAATGTGTGACAGTCTTGTCATTTTAATTGTGGGTGACGGAGAGGGGAATAAGTATGTTTGTGGAAATATTTAGTCACAGAGATGGGAAAGTCTATATATTATATATAAGAAGCCCTTCACAGGTATAGACTAAAAGAAAATAAACTTTATTTGAAACTCTTTAAAAACACATGGGCTGACTAACAATACAGACCAACATAAAAAGACACACCAAAAGAAAGAGGAGGGATGTAAGGTGCAGCTTATAACCAAAAAGGTGTGCACGGAATTCATCCGATGACAAAGGTCAGTATCAGGTAATACATGAGATATATATGATAATATAATCCACTTAGTGACTCGTCACAGTGATGTGCGAGGAGTCACCCTTCTCATGTATTTCAATAATGAATAGTGGCAGACGGTATGTCACATAGATCGTTAAAGTACAAGCTTCATATATATGATGACAGAGGTCAGTATTAAGTGCATATGATCTATAAATGCACTTATGGACTAGACACAATAGTATGTGAGAAATCCAATGATTAAGGCTCATATATTAGGGTACCGACTAGGGACTAATAAGTCACAGAAGTCGTTAGAGTTTCGGCTCAACGCGTTTCCCCAATCCCGTAGGAGAGGTTCATCAGGAGCCACAATAATAAAGCTGACCGTTTGACCAGAAGCCAAGGAGTAGGACTGACCATTTGGTCCGGGAACACAAAATGGAGCTGACCGTAATAGGTCAGCAGAGATTCAAGCCTCTTAATTATTAGAGTCACTGGTGTAAGAGTGGCAACTAAGTTAGAATACTCTCTGTTCACACTATTGAACGGTTCTCAAAAACTTTTTTAGCGATAATACTCTCTGATGTGGTCTACGTAGAAAACAAGACAGTGAGATGGACCGGCAAGATATAAGATGTAAGGCAAGCTAGGGCTCAAGTCTCCTCCCCGACACCTGTGGTGTGTCATAGGTAGTGATCCGAGCAAACAAGCCGTAGTCAGATAGCCTCAGTTGAGAACTATGATTACACTGCAAACCTCATAGTCCACTATAACTTGCATCGGGTTAACAAAAAAAAAAAAGATCTCATGCAAGAGTCCCTATAGAAGTAGTGTAGTACAAAGGATAGTGTAAGAGTTAAATGCTCTTAATCACTAAGATAGGGTTAATATGTAGCCAATGAGCAATGGTGCCAGAGTGGCAGCAGAGTTACAAAACTCACAGTTCTCACTATAAATAGTTCTCAAAACTTTTATAGCAATAGGTCTCTTAGATAAGGTCTACGTAGAGAAAAATAAGATGAAAAAGCAAGCTAAAAGTAAGGGCCCAGATCTATTCACTGACAGCTGTAGTGTGTCAGAGGTAGTGCTTTTATCAAAAAGAGCCATAGTCAAGGTAAATGGAGTTGAGAGCTATACTCGCACTGCGTACCCAACAGTCCTAAATAAGCAAGTCCTATAATAAGGACTAGGACTGTGCTACAAAAGTCTCAATAGAAAATAGTGCGATGCAAGAGTAATTGCTATTAGTCCCTTTAGATAGGGTAAATGGGTTGCCAATCAATGAAATGAAACAAACAAAAATAACAAATGATAAAGACTGTGGCTCTGATGGTGAGCCACAGTTAAATGTTTGTGGGAATAGCGGTAAGACATGTTTCCATGTTCTACATATGAGGGTTTTAATATGTATCCAGTATTTTTGGATTTTAGGGCAGAACATTTACGGCATGCAAGCATGCGGTCCTGGGCATTAGAGTTGGGGGGGTGTCAAAACTATAAATGGTTCTATGTATTAACTTAAGGTGTGACTCCCTCCATATTTCATTTATGATAGTTTTCTTCACTGAATTTAAATAAAGATTATTATATTATTATTATAGTGCCAACATATTCCGCAGCACTTACAAAAACAGGGGGATACAGAAAGACAAAAGTAAAAAAATACAAAAATCATGGTTACATAGTAATTAGAGATGAGCGAGCATACTCGTCCGAGCTTGATACTCGTTCGAGTATTAGGGTGTTCGAGATGCTCGTTACTCGTAACGAGCACCACGTGATGTTCGAGTTACTTTCACTTTCTTCCCTGAGAAATTTGCGCGCTTTTCTGGCCAATAGAAAGACAGGGAAGGCATTACAACTTCCCCCTGCAACGTTCAAGCCCTATACCACCCCCCTGCAGTGAGTGGCTGGCGAGATTAGGTGTCACCCGAGTATTGAAATCTGCACCTCCCACGGCTCGCTACGGATGCATTCTGACATTAGTTCAGGGAAAGTGCTATCGTGTTGGAGCTGCTATAGGGAGAGTGTTAGGAGTATTTTAGGTTTCAAGAACCCCAACGGTCCTTCTTAAGGCCATAAATCTTCTCTATATGCGCTCAATGGGGCCGGCGGCAGCAGCGCCGACCCCATTCAGAACATATAGAAGACAAATTCTTCTTCTCTGCCACAGCTGTAACAGCTGTGGCAGAGAAGAACGATGTTTGCCCATTGAATTCAATGGAGCCAGCAATACAGCAGGTTCCACTGAAAGCAATGGGCTGCCGGCGAGCGCGGGATGAATTGTCGGGAAGGGGTTAAATATATAACCCATTCCCTGCAATTCATCCAGAAATGTGTTACAATAAAAATATATACCGGCGTATAAGGCGACGGGGCGTATAAGACGACCCCCCAACTGTCACCTTATACGCCGGCAATACAGTGGAGCAAAGAATAAAAATCATTACTTACTTCTTCTGACGTTCTGCGGCGCTCCTGCAGGCTGTCGCTCCCTCCTGGTTCCCGGCAGAGCATTGATTTCTCTACGAAGGGCTTTAAATCCCCGGCTCCAGAAACACACGTGCCTTCAGCCAATCACAGCCAATGACAATGATGTCATTGAATGGCTGTGATTGGCTGTGTTTCTGGAGGCGGGGATTTCAAGCCCTGCCTCCAGAAAGCAATACTCTGCCGTGGACCAGGAGGGAGCAACAGCCTGCAGGAGCGCCGCAGAACGTCAGAAGAAGTAAGTAATGATTTTTATTCTTTGCTCCACTGTATTGCCGGCGTATAAGGTGACAGTTGGGGGGTCGTCTTATACGCCCCGTCGCCTTATACGCCGGTATATATTTTTATTGTAACACATTTCTGGATGAATTGCAGGGAAGGGGTTATATATTTAACCCCTTCCCGACAATTCATCCTGCGATCGCCGGCAGCCCATTGCTTTCAGTGGAACCTGCTGTATTGCTGGCTCCATTGAATTCAATGGGCAAACATCGTTCTTCTCTGCCACAGCTGTTACAGCTATGGCAGAGGAGAACGATCTTTACGCTGACAGTGCGGAGGGGGGCACTCTTGCCGCTATTGTGGCTTAATAGTGGGACCTCGGAACTTGAGATGCAGCCCACCATGTAGCCCCTCGCCTGCCCTATCCGTTGCTGTGTCGTTCCCATCACTTTGTAGAATTGCCCAGATTTTCACAAACGAAAACCTTAGCGAGCATCGGCGATATACAAAAATGCTCGGGTCGCCCATTGACTTCAATGGGGTTCGTTACTCGAAACGAACCCTCGAGCATTGCGAAAATTTCGTCCCGAGTAACGAGCACCTGAGCATTTTGGTGCTCGCTCATCTCTAATAGTAATCAGTTGGTGGAAACAATAGGGGTGAGGGACTTGCCCCAACAAGCTTACATACTAAAAATATTGGGGTGATACAGAAGGTAAAGGGGCTGGAGATGTGCACACTATGGCGAGGTGGAGAGTGAGGGGTGCTATACACATAAACAATGGTCAGACATTAAGCCATGTGGTGGCTGAGTCGGTGTGACTGCAAGGGGCGGTTGATGGCGGCTAACAGGGGTTGCAGTCACTAGGACAGGGAGCACATTATCAGGCAAGTACAGAGGAGTTTGGGTTAGGGGATATGGTATGCCTACGTAAAGAAGTGTGTTTTTAGCGCACGCCTGAAGTTTTGGGATTGCGCATATATTTTTTGGTAGCGTGTTCCAAAGGACAGGTGCTGCTCTGATTGAACCAATCACAGCCATTCATCGAGCACTGGCTGTGATTGGCTACGCGTCAGCCAATCACAGCCAGCACTTCCAGCGGCCAGGGATTCTTCAATCCCTGTCCAGAAGATGAAGATGATGATCAGTATCGGGACCCAGGGAGAAGCTGCGTCGGCGCCCCAGACTGCGCGGGAAAGGTGACGTATACTTTTTTTCCCCTTTAGTTAGTTACAGCTTGTTTTTGGGGTAGGGCTTATATTTCAAGCCCCCCCCCCCCAGAAAATCCTCGCATATGATGCTACAAAGTTGCACGACTTTGTAGCGCTACAAAATCGCAGTATTGCCACGTGAAGATGCAGCAATGCGATATCGCTGCGATTTTTCTCGCGGCGATGCCATATCGCCCGTGTGGAGGAGGCCTAAAGGACAGAGTTGAAATCACCCCCTATTATTTTAAGGTCAGTAGGATCAGTCAATAATTTATCCGCCAAATCTTTGAAAAAAATGTTATTATCATTGTTAGGGCCATAAACGTTATATATACTAAATTCTTCTGTGGAGTTTTTCAAACGTACATGTAGGATTCTACCATTATCATGCCACTGGCCAACTACCTTACAGCCCAGGCCTTTCTTGAGAAGAAGCATGACGCCAGCTTTAGAATTACTGGCCGGGGATCCATATACTTCTCCCACCCACAATTTTTGCATCCAAAAAAAGTGGAAGTTTTTTAATAAGAGTTCAGTAATGCATTTAAATGTCAGTAGGTGCTTTCAGATATGTAAAACATTTGTAATAAGAACAATGGAAATACAAATATTTTCCAAATACTATATTTACTGAAAGAGTGGCCTTAATGCTGGTACAATGCAGATTGCTGTATCTGTACTTGGGATATAGGAAGCCTGAGAATAGGAAGGATTTTGATCTAATGGTGTATAAATAATAATAGTGCAGATTTCATTCCTTTGCACTTTTTTGAAGTTATCCCACATAGAACGGTATTCTATAGTCATTTTGTAGACCTACTGCAGATGTCTCAGAAATGGTGGTCAGGAACGTGACCCATAACTGAACACTTTGATTTGGCACAATTGTTATTGGAACATGGGCTAAGAGATCTGTGGCCACATACACACCTCTTTCAGAACGCAGTGCTCAGGGCGAGCAGCTGATTTTCATGGGGAATACTGTGGCCAACCACGTATCCATCTCCCTCACTCATCTCCCGCTGCAACAAAAATGTAACATTACAGGATGGCCATTCACGAATAGTTATCCTTTAATACAAGAACTGCACACGGTTGCCAGAACAGGGTCATGTGCTTAGTGTCCAGGTCATAGAGATGCGTCTCAAGCAGGAGCCTCCTGTCTGACATTCATATGACCCAATAGGACATAGAAACAGAGGCCCTATTCTTCTAGGCACAACCTTTTTAAGAGTAGTATATATACCTACATTTAATTCTGAATTGTTCAGGTTAGCCCACAGAATATTAAGTCACTTTTACACTTTGAGTTGGCTTTTTCCTGTCCTCATTTTCTCAAGGAAAGGTTGAAGGTGGAGAGTAGGACACTACGAGTATTTTGTTACTGCCCTATAAAACTTTTGAGTTGTACAGTACTGGAATATGGCCCTATTCTTCGTCGTTATGTATTTGATTTCATACAAAACTGGTCAGTTGTATTGTGTAGGGGAGAATATCTACATAATGGAGTACCATGCTGAGGCATCTTTTGACAGCTCACCTAAAGCTCTGTGTCTTCATACAAACTAACTACTACTGTGGACACTACATAAGTTTTTCACTTTTAACAAGTTGGTCTTACTACTGGGGTGAATGTCTCTACAACACCCTCAGTGGAGTTACTCCTAAACTGCTAAAATCCATCCATGGAAGTAAACAAAACAGGAAGGAATAAGAATAAGGCGAACTGTCCTGAGTTTTACAATGTTTCTTAAAATGTCTTCATAAGAAAAACTGACATAAATGTAATCTTTCTTCTATGCCAGAGATAAAGTTTGATGCTTGTATCTAGCCATGGGGCTTGTAGAGGAATAGTAGTGCTAGATAATTGGATATAAAATGTAAGTAATGAAGTATTTTGTCAACTTCATAAATAACCAAATAATGTTCCGTATATTTCAGAGAGGGGAAATATCAGTATGAAAGAGCTTTTGGGACTTCTTCACAAGAAATATTTGAAGCCATTTACAGGTAACTTGCGGACATAGCTTTGTAATCACTGCTCACAATACTGTGTTTGTTAATGAATTGAAGTGCTAATCCCGTTTTATATACCTGAAGTATTTCCTGGTGCATAAATGCTAAAAGAATAAGGTTTAGTTCTGGAGTAGATCCTGAGGCTTCTATTTAGCCCCATAGAGAGTAGGGGCCAATACTTGTATAATAGAATGCTGATTAAATGTGGCTATATATGCATGGGAAGCTCTGAAAGTATATAGAATAAAAGTATTGGAAGGAGCAATAGGGGGTTGTCACCATGACAAACCGTAATCTTCCATATTATAAAGGGAAACTAATGGTGAAGCCACCAAACCTAGGGATCTGAACTAGGTGGAATGCCTCCCTGCGAACACATGCATGTGGGTCTTCCCACCAGATGCTATCAGTCAGATATGTGGTGTCAGATGTTGTGAGCTGCTGGAACTTTACAAGTCGGTCTTTGTCAGAAAAGCTGCATCACAAGGGGCTTCAGGCAGGTGAGCTCCGAATTGTTTAAATGGACGTATAAAAAACAGTTCTTTGGTATTTTTTTACATAACGAGTTTGTGATTGTATCATAGATCAGAAGAGGACACGGTGAAAGCTATGCATTTTATGGACTCCTCATGGAAGATTTGTGGAAGCGATGTTATACAAGCTTTTGACCTCTCTGCATTTCGCTCGGTCTGTGATATTGGAGGTAATAAACATTATTCTGTATTATAATGTAATATAAATATTAGATCAGTGGAATTTTATCATTGACGGGTCTATAAGTTCTATTTCTAGAAATACTGAATCCCATTCTCAGAACCTAATACGAGGGGGTGCTGATGAGTCTTTGGCTTTGTGTTCTTTTTTGATTCTATGGTAACGACTGTTACATCACATGAAAGCCTTATGTGTCTAATATATGTTTTCAAAATTTTGTGCTTGTAGCTTATGGCAACAGTGATTTAGGCATGCGGGAAAACAAAATGGCGGGGTCTAAGGCGATATTCACAGCAAATGAGAGCAGAGGAGTGGTAAAATTCTTGTTTCTGCAAGGAAAGTCCACGAAGGATATTCATGGTGATATCTCGCAGACATTGAGGAAACAATGCCCTTCATATTCTACTGTTAAGAACTGGGTTGCCAAATTTAAAGCAGGCCACCTCAGCACCAATGATGAGGAACGTCCTGGATGACTAAGAGAGGTTGTTGTTCCGGATATCGTCGATGCTGTGCACAACCTCATTTTGGAGAATCGTCGAATTTCAGCTAAAGGAATAGCAGACATCATGGGGATTTCTCATGAATGTGTTTGTGTCATTTCCCATGAACATTTGAACGTGAAGAAGCTATCTGCAAAGTGGGTCCCCAAACGTTTAACAACAGATCAGGAAAGCATGCGAGTGAAAACTTCCCGGTCCATTTGTCAGCGTTTCCAGACTGATAAGAACTTCCTGGATCGACTGGTCACTATGGATGAGACTTGAATTTATGTGTATGACCCTGAAACCAAGGAGCAGTCAAAAGAGTGGAGGCACAGTGGTTCCCCTTGCCCAAAGAAGTTCAGGGTGCAAAAACCAGCCACTAAGGTGATGGCGTCTGTGTTCTGGGATAAGGAGGGCGTGCTGCTACTGGACTACCTTCAAAATGGTTCCACCATCAATGCAAGGTATTACATTGAACAAAAGGCGCAGCAAGCTGTCCAAAGGAATCTTGTTCCTGCGTGACATAACACCTCTGCTCACACTGCACAAGCGACCACGGCAAAACTTGTGGAGCTAGGCTTCCAGCTGGCTGACCACCCACCTTAATTACCAGATCTAGCTCCCTCCAACTGTCATCTGTTTCCAAACCTGAAGAAACACCTCAAGGGTACCAAATTTCACACCATTTCTGATGCCATGGCTGCTACGGATGACTGGTTTGAGGCACAACCGAAATCCTTCTTTTTGCAAGGCTTACAGAACTTTGAATACCGATGTAAGAAGTGTGTTGACATCAGTGGAGAGTATGTGGAATAAATGTAAAGTTTCATCTTCCTGTTCTCATTTCTTTCTGGGTAATGCCAAAGACTTATCAGCAGTCCCTCATAGCTATATAGAGTAGAAATACAGACACTACTTATATCTCCCAGCAGGTACAATATGTCACTGATCACACTTGCTGGAATTTCCTTCCACTCTACCAACCCCGACTGACATGTTGGGGGTCTCTCATTTACAGTTCTTCAGCAGCTGCAGTGTCTAGTTTACAGTTCTGTGCTACTGCTGATGCAGATCCTCATAAAACATTCCAGCTGCTGCAGACCACATTAATACGTGATAGAAATCACCCCCTTACAGAGAAATATCTCAATATAACCTGTATGATGAAACAAGCCATCCCAGTACACACTATAGCGGGGGGTGCACAACATGCAGCCCACAATGCCATTCTGTGTGTCTCCCAATTACACTTGTGTGTTATTTTTTTACATGAATATTTTTCTGGTGATTCTAGTAGTATTTTACCTCCTGAATTCAAATATGTTAGCATTTTTTATGACATGTCTTTGGTTACCTTGGTAACCAATAGTAAATGGTAACCAATTCCCATCAACACTTGTAGCGCATTCTGCTGATATGAGAGACAAATGAAAATATGAAATGGTTAGAAAAAATCCAGTATGAAAACTATAACTGGAATATCTATGGAGCTCTGAAGGTCATTGCTTTATCACTTAGAATGCATCTTGGGTCACTAAATTCTGCTGTTTCTTATGTGAATGGGACAGCAGGGACAGGAAGTCTCACTATATTTGGAAACAATGGCCTAAATGTGCACCTCTTATTCCTGGACCAAAAATATGTGTCAAATGTACCTTTAGTTAATCCTGAAAAAAGTGTATTTGCCTCCACTGTATATAAAACTGGGACTGATGAAACAATTTCTAAAAGCAATTGCTAGAAATTCTGTAGCATTTCTGCATTTGAAATCTAAATTTACGTCTATCCTGACAGCACACATGGAGGTTGCCCTCTGACTCCGCTGGGACTGGAAGAGGAGAGTTTAAAAGGCCAGCTCCTACCACCATTCTCCAGTGTTCTTCCTGTACCACCGAACACAGAGGAGTTCCTCCACTGAGTGCTGGAGGAAGGACCGAAAAAGATCGCTTACCAAAGCAATGAAGTGCATGGTCCTGTTCCCACTCAGCGAATAGTGGCAGTCTCTGGATGGCCGGACCCATCCTCACAAGCACTGTATCCATGCATATGGGCCTGACGTTGAGCGAACAATTTGGCATCTGGCGCAGGGGCGCTTGGTGATGACGCAATGTTGTCATGCTTGATGACATCAGATGCACGCTTCGGCGGCATCAGCCCTGCCAAATTCAAACCCTGTGAGCTTCTCCTGGGGTATTATAGCTCAGAGTGCACCTCCAAAACTCTATGGAGAGCATGGAAGGTGAGAAGGAAAACCAGCAAACCATGGGTAGTCTACTTGGTCAAAAGCTAATTGACAGGCTGTCTATGTTTGGTATAATGATTTTACCTCTTATCGCAGAATGAAACTTCAAAACCAAAGGCTGATAAAAAAGGTTAATGAATTATGCAGTCGCAGCTTGTCAGTCATGACGGCATCGTGGCATGGTGGCCACGACACAGGGTCTGACCCGTCGCCCTGTCGTTATGCAGGGTAAGGGTTAGGCCTCATTCCCACGAACGGATTTACGCCGCGTAAATTCGCGGCAAAAATCCGCTGCGTTGCCCCCTGCTATTAGGTTCTATTGAACCTAATAGCTCCATGCTCACGGTGCGGAATTCCACCGCGGAATTTTGCACCGTGAAATCTACCGTCCTCACCCGCAGCATGCTCTATTTGCCGCGAGTTTACGCGCTGACGGCTTCCATTGCAGTCAATGGAAGCCGTCCGTTCACGCTATCTCCCGCTGTAACACAGCGGAAGATAGCATGAAAACACTTTCCCGCCTACCGCCGCCGCGTCATATGACACTGCCGGCCGCGTCATGTGATGCGGTGGGCATGTCACATGATGCGACGGCGGTGGGCGGGGAAGCGTCTTCACGCTATCTTCCGCTGGTAAGTATGGGGTCTCTGGGGGGCGCCGTGACGGGCTTCACTGTGGAATATTCCGCTGCGGAGCCCGTCACGCTCGTGTGAAGCCGGCCTTAATGAACTTTGTGCAGAGTTTGCTAGCTGCTCTACCTATCAGCTGGTGTGGAGAGCTTTATACTCCTACCATGCCCTCTTCCCCTTGCTGCTTCAGTTCACTAGAGGAGAGGTTGGAGCTGGTGAGATCCTCTAGCCTGGGTGATAGCTCCCATTACAGATAAGTACTGCTTTATTCCCTTTCTCCCCAATTCACCACTTGTGAAGTGGAAAAGATTTTTCTAGCAACAACTACATATGTGCACAACGCTAGACAAAACTACTTGGAGGAGGGGTGCTAAACACAGACTGCAGGACAAATAATTGGGGGAAAGATGTTTGCAGCCGGGATGGAGGGGATTGGAATATTCCTATGCAAAATTCAGAAAATGCACCCATCATTGCAGTGCAAAAATTGGGATGGCAGGTAAAAGGAGATGAGATAGGATGGGAGAGGAGAAGCCAGCTTATTTCTGCTGCGGAGCTAAGATGATGCCTGGGCAGCAGCCAAAGGTACTGTTACAGCAGATGTTAAAATGGCCATTGCTGGCACTGAAATGGCCACCGAAGGCATGGCCTAACTGGACGATGGTGACAGGCAGGTCCAGGAATACTACATACTAGAACGTATCAAAATACATCATCCGTGGGGGCGTGGCCAAGCCTGCAGAGTGTGAGGACGCACTGAAAAGTGGCTCCGGAGTCATAGAGGCTTTTAAGGCATCTTTTGGCGTTTTTCAGCCAGCAAGTGCTTCCCACACTGACAGAAAGAACCTTCCTGCAGTGTGAGGATTATTTAGAGTGGTTTCCCCACGAAATCGGGACATCGGGAGTCTCGGAGCGCTGAGCCGGCTCGGAGTACTGTACGGGAGCGGGGGAGAGGGGAGAGAGCGGTGCGCACAGAGGAGCCTCTAAGGAACTGTTTCCTTGTAACGGAGGATCCCCGGTGAGCTTCTGCCGGCAGCGCTAGCGAAGAGGAGCTGAGGAGAGCCCGGAGAACAACAGCGGCTCACAGGACGCTCCCCCAGACAGCCCAGCGAGCGGGAGCCACGGGACGGGTGAGGAGAGAGAGCGGTGCGCACAAAGGAGCCTCTAAGGAACTGTTCCCTTGTAGCGGAGGATCACCGGTGAGCTCCTACCGGCAGCGCTGGCGGAGAGGAGCTGAGAAGAGCCCGGAGAACAAGAGCGGCTCACAGGACGCTCCTCCAGACTGCCCAGCGAGCGGGAGCCGCGGCAACAGGCAGGAAGGAGAGAAAACAACGATCTCTAAAGCAGTGAGTACCGGAGACCCTGATAAGCCTCCCCACATACTAGGCAATCTCTCCAGGGCTAAGGGATGGTTCATTTCAACCTGAATGCCAGCTCCCCGCCAGCAAACCCGTTTCCCGCCAGAATTTCCCGCCATCCCGCCCCCCCTTCCTCTTCCCCCACTGTGCCTGCGGCCATTAGAGAGAGCAGAGGCTCTATCCTAAAGGAGCTGTCAGCCCAAACGGCACAAGTTACAGCAAGACAAAATCCTTTTAAAGGGCACTGCCCTAGTTTTTTCGGAGCTGGTTTTCCCAGCCCCATAACTTTCAATTTCTGAAGTCTTCAGACGCACGTGGGCCAGCACGGCAACCCACTAAACAATTTTTCATTACTAACAAGCAAATAGCTTACAGGCTCACAGAAAAGAAAAGAAGAAACCCCTCCAAAAGCATAGTTCAAACTTTCTACGGAACTGTAACACACAGATCTGCGACAAAATTTTTTAGGACTATAGAAATAAGTCTGCCAAAACCGCAAAATTCAATTTTTCCTCTGTCATCTTGCAACACCATCTTTGCATGGGCTGAAACTTGCCCACAAAGATGGCAGGCTGAATACCAACTAGTGTGGAGGAAGTTGCACCTTGACCCGACCCATAACGCCGGGCACAATAAAATACGGCTGATTCCCGGGACCTTTCTGACCGTCAAACAAACTCCAACAAACCTCTTAGAATCGCACAAAATGGTGAAGGGCAGCAGAGATCGCAGCTGCGATCCACCAAATACACCAAGAGGACAAAAAAATCAAGTTGACATGCAGAAATTTCTAAAAAAGAAAAGCTTACAATCTCCAAGCACCACCGCAAAATCGCTTCCCTCACAAAACACCTCTGACCAAGCAACTCCAGACTCAGAGCTAGATAGTGATATGGAAGAAGAAGAGTGTGACCTCAGTGCCCAAATATCCAAATCTTTCCTTCAAAAAGCACTTCTGAAAGTCACCCAACCAATAATGTCAGAACTGGCAGACATCAAAACAGAGTTACAACAAATAGGCCACAGAGTGGAGGACCTGGAAGGTTCATGCTCAGCCATCATAGAACATGCAAAAGCCACCACGCAAGTAGTGGGGGTCCACCGCTCATACCTCGATTGAGCGCTTACCTTAATCGAAGATCAAGAAAACCGTAGCAGGCGCTGCAACATCCGGATAAAAGGTCTCCCGGAATCCTGGGCAGCAGAATCCTTACGCAAAGAGGCTGAAGAGATTTTCACAGACTTACTGGGAGAAGAGAGAGTCACACATATCCAAATTGAAAGAATACACAGAGCAATCAGACCCAAACCAAAAAACGGAGACCCGCCAAGGGACGTAATCTGCGGCCTGCTTTCCTTCACAGACACAAGTGCCATTTTAAATGCCGCAAGAACTCACCAGACATTTAAATATAACGATGCGACACTACTCTTCTTCCAAGACATCGCGCCATCCACTCTGGCAAAAAGGCGGATACTGCGACCGCTTCTAGAAGCTCTGAAATCAAAAAGAATTCAATACTCCTGGCTGTTTCCATTTGGCCTAGCAATCAATGATGCAGGACACAGATTGACGGTCAGAACCCCGGAAGATCTCGAGGCGATTTGGCAACAACTGAAAATAGATCCACTAGATATACCTTCCTGGATGCCGACACAATACGATCTAACTATACCCCCGCTTCCGGCGGTAGAGCCTTGGAAGTTAACAACAAAGTTCAAATCACCCAGAAGCAAAAAACATGGCGCAAAAACCTCATCTTAGGTTACTTTAAGAGACTTTTCTTTGATGTTGGAGTGGTGACGGCCTCCCAGAGGAGTGGCGCTGTGGACCAATGAGAGTGAGACTCAGACACGAGACTTTTGCTTTCTGAGAATTAAATGGCCTTCTTCACACTGCCTTCTTCACCAGTAACGTTATTGTGAAAGAGACGTTGGTGGGCTCCCCCTCGCATGACTCAAGTATGCACGAAGGAGTTCTCGTGCTTTCCTCCTCGTGCACTTCCAGACCAGCATAAGAAGAGGGTATGGGCACCGGTCGTTAGAACAAAGTATTTTAAGTGAAATCTGTTTTGGTGGAGGTATACTAGCCCTAAATGATTGGGATTGTGCATGGGGGGGGGGATCGAACTGGAGGAGTGGGTCCTGGGGCTGGGTGGGGCCTGGGGGTCGCACGGGGGTTGGCCCGCCGGGCTCCCTCCCCGCCCGGGGACCACAATGCGAGAGCTATTTGATCAAGCTGGCTCACCTGCATACTCTAGTTAGAAGAAGGTTCTAGGCAGAATATGTCATGTGGGCAACGAAGGATACAGTTGCACTTATTATTGTTTTAAGTTAACGTGCCTTTTTTTCCTTCTACCTCTCATCTCGTCCACTTTCTGCTGCTCCGACTAGCCTTTCTCCACACCCAGGTTAAGCCAAAACACCAGGACTTTGCTAGTGGAGGGAGGTGCCCGCACAGGGGGCGGAGAGAAATTCTACAGACGGCACAGGCGGAACTGGGAATAACATCCGACCACGCGCCATCAGGGGAGGCCACACACGTGAGTGAACCTACCACACACAGAACTCCAACATTCGCCCTTATTCAAGGGCAGCACCGAGATGAGAAAGACACCGACAGCAGAGACCCGCATGGGGAGGCTGTCGGGGTGCTTCTGATCCACACAAAACAACCACAGACCATACAACATTAGACTGGATACCTATACCCCAGTCAAGAACCCAACGTTAATTGCAGACCTTCTGCTAACAGTTTAACCCGCTCTCCCTTCCACCTTCACTTTCCGCGCAAATCTATTCGTATACAGAACCCAGAAATATGTCGGCGAGACATCTAGACAACGCTGAGACCTCACAACACAAACAGGAAAAACAACAGAAATACCCCACATCTCCCCGAACAGGTAGCACAACATTCACCACCTTCAACGCTAAAGGTTTAAACTCCCCTAACAAAAGACACCATATGATATGGCTATTAAGGAAAAAGAAAACCAAAATCGCATTCCTTCAAGAGACCCATTTTAAAAGTAACAAGATTCCAACCCTCCCAAAAAACTATTTTAAACAATGGTTCCACAGCTGCAACCCCTCCTCAGCCTCTAAGGGAGTTACTATTGCAATTCACAAAGATCTCCCCTTTCAGTGTGAAAAACAATTAACGGATACAGAGGGACGCTTTATATTTGTTAAAGGTAAAATAGGAGGAGCCCCATACACCCTAGCTAAAATCTATGGGCCCAATACGAACCAATCTAAGTGGCTCGCGGATACTCTGCATACACTGAGAGCCTTTGCGGCGGGCCAAGTGATTCTGGGCGGAGATCTAAATGTGACATTAAACCCGTTGCTAGACACCTCGAGGGGCAAGTCCCAGGTCTCGCAGAGGGCGCTCAAAAAAATTCATTTAGCCTTGCAGGAACTAAATATAACTGACTCTTGGAGATATAGACACCCAGGAGAAAAAGATTTCACATTTTATTCGCACATTCACACCTCACATCAGAGACTCGATTACATTTTCGTGTCAAACAATCTATTAAAAGCAATACACAGTTCCCAAATAGACTGCATAACATTTTCAGATCATGCCCCAATGCACACAAGTCTAAATATATTTTCGAACAACCTAGGGGAATGGAGATGGTCTTTAAACGAGTCGATACTAAGAGAAGAGGAATATAAACAAGAGCTGATAAAAAATCTATCTGAATTTTTTGAAATTAATTCAAAAGACAACACAAATGCTCCCTTGATATGGGAAACGCACAAGGCTTACGTGAGAGGCTTATTCATCTCCCTAGGTTCGAAACTTAAGAAACAAAAACAAAAGAAAATAGATGACCTATTAACAAAAATTGCAGTCTTAGAGCGAAAAAGAAAACTAGCACTTGTAGAAAAGGCACAAACCGAACTAAATTCCCTCAGAGATCAACTAAGGTCAATCCTTGACAAAAAGTTTACTAAATCCTCTATAAATTACAAACAAAAGATCTACGCACACGGAGACAAGGGTGGCAAGCTGATGTCAACTCTCATTAAAAAAGAGAGGGAAAAAACCCATATTAAAGAAATTAAAAAAGCATCGGGAGGGAAAGCTACATCATCTAAAGATATAGCGACAGAATTCCATAACTACTACACAAATCTATACAACATTGAAGGTAAACTCACACAAATAGATCTTGAAAGAAAACACAAGAACATGGAGATATTTCTTAAAAAGCTCACTCTCCCCAAAATTAACTCAGAAGAAGCCACAGATCTACTGACCCCTGTGAGTCAAGAAGAACTGACAGAAGTAATAAATAGCCTCCCTAACGGCAAGAGCCCGGGCCCCGATGGCCTCACTACAGGATATTATAAAACACTACTACAAAGTCTGGAACCCCATCTTAGAACTACGTTAAACGCAATTATGAACGGAGCCACATTCCCCACACAAACGCAGGAAGCCCACATCACCTTAATACATAAAGAAGGCAAAGAACCAACCCTATGTAACAACTACCGCCCAATCTCTCTACTGAACGTAGATATAAAAATCTGGGCAAAAATAATTGCTAATCGCCTGAGCAGAATTATACCCAAACTAGTCTCTGATGAACAGTCAGGATTTGTCAAAGGTAGGGAGGGAAAGGACAACGCCGCCATACTACTGCACTCGATACAATATGCTAAGAAAAAGAACATCCCCCTAATTTTCCTGGGGATCGATGCTGAAAAAGCATTTGATAGAGTAAACTGGTCATTCATGAGAGCAACTCTAGACAAATTTAATTTCCCTCGCCAACTAACCGACGCTATCTTCTCCCTCTACGCAAAACCCTACACCAGAATAAAAATTAATGATACCCTATCCCAACCATTCAATATAACAAACGGCACGCGCCAGGGATGCCCACTTTCCCCCACACTATTCATCCTTACATTGGAAATTCTCCTCCAGGCGGTTAGACAATCCCCAGAAATTAGAGGCTTGGAGGTTGGAGGGGATTGTATACAATCTGCTGCATTTGCAGATGATGTACTATTCCTGATCACAAATCCGGCACAGGGTCTCAATAGCTTAAATCTCCTACTAGATGAATATGGCAGCTTCTCCAACCTAAAAGTGAATATAAACAAATCGGTAATACTTAATATTTCGCTGCCCCCCCCCCCCCCCCCCCACAGGGCAGAAGAAGTAAAGAGATCATCCCCATTTATATGGGCAGATCATTCATTAGATTATTTAGGTATCAAAATTACAAATAACCTCTCCAAACTTTATGAGATCAACTTGGGACCGTTAATAACAGAAATCACATCACTCCTTACCGCATATAACTTACCCATAATTTCTTGGTTTGGGAGGAAAAATCTCATTAAAACATACATTTTACCCAAAATCCTATACAAACTACAAATGTTACCAATACACATACCCAAATCCTTCTTTAAGAAAATCAATTCACAATTTTCACGTTTCTTCTGGAAATACAAACGCCCGCGACTGGCATACTCTTTAATGTCTAGAAGAAGACAACACGGAGGAGTGGGCCTCCCTAACATATTGGAATACTACAAGGCAATAAACCTTAACAGATGGCTGGGAATGGTAGCCCCGACCAAAAGCCATAAATTAAGAAAAATCGCACATCAAACCTATGGTAACAACCTTATAAGAGATTTGTGGCTTCCCTGCCCAAAAACATACCGAGCCAAAGATTTTAGTATCCTGCTGAGGGGTATCTGCGAGACCTGGGATGCCCTATCCCACAAGTTAGCCCCCTCGCCATCACCATGCGCACCTTTAAGCCTGCTCCCCAACACCATCAAAAATCCTAAGACCTGGATTCCAGAGAACCTCTGGAACATTTTTGAAGAAAACACAATCCATGACCTTCAAAACATTATGCATGACGAGCCCACCACTATTATTAACTCCCTAGGCTTACAAGAGAAACTACAAAATCTCCACATTACGCACATTGCAAACACAATCGCTTCATTTAAAAAAAGATCACCCCTCCACAAGACCAACAACGGAATTTGAAAGGTTAATAAAATCACAAAATACAGAATCCAGGAAAATGTCCTCTCTAGTCAAAAATTTTACAACGCCTCACACATTAGGCAGACCATCTTATATCTCCTCGTGGGAGAAGGAGCTGGACATTAAGTTATCGGAAGCAGAAATCAAAACGATATTTAAAGCTTCTTATGGCGTCTTTCCATGCGTTCGCCTCCAAGAAAACAACTACAAACTATTGTCCAGATGGTATAAAACCCCCGAGTGGTTGTATAACTACAAACTTGCAGAATCAAACAGGTGCTGGAGATGCCAGGAGGAATTGGGATCTTACTTACACATCTGGTGGAATTGCAAAATAATTAAACCTTTTTGGTCAGAGATTGAAAGTGAAATGCATAGAATCCTGGGAAAAGCAATTTTCTTAACGCCAGACACGATAATTTTAAATAGACCAAACAAGTCATTCAATCCCCTAAAGGACAAACTAGCCTCAATTATGGTGGCGGCAGCTAAAGCGTTAATCCCCCTCCACTGGAGAAACCCAGCACCCCCCCCCCCCCCTCCCCATTACGATGTGGAAAACAAAATTCAACCAGATATACCAGTTTGAGGAGATCCTTAGCTGGACAAACTCGACATACCCAACATTCTTGACAATATGGTCGCCTTGGGTAAACTCTTGCTCTAGCACCACATCACAAGGCTGATTCCCTGGAGCGGTCCCTTCTAAGCTCAAGCCGAGTAGCTCCACCGGAGTCTCTATAATATTCTCTCTAGTTGATACAACACAAGAAGAGACCAGACTGCACTGAAACAGAGACAAACCCAAGTAGCGAACAAGTAAAGACACTAGCTGGAAATAATCCACCTCACTCAACAAACTCAACCTTTAAATGCTATACACTAGAACAATTTTCTCACACCAACACTGAGCCATAGCATTCCACCAGACTTGAGACATGACTGATCAACCTCCTTCTGCCTGCAAGACCACAGAGCTTCAGGGTGTCTAGAGAGCTGCCATTTGGGAGATGTCGGGAGGACGTCGCTAGGGCGCTCGCGTCCCCGCACCCCCCGGTGGGGACGTGACCGCCCGCATACAGGCGACTAAACCTGAAAATCGCCTCAGAGACTTAAGAGATATGGGGTGATAACATTGTTATCCACAAATTGATTAAAGTAGGTGTCGCGTGGGAAACAACGGTTTATGTATCACGTCCACCTAAGTGGCGTCAAGCGCGGAACTAAAGGTTGAAGTCTGAATACGGAGATTTGAGACCCCCCCCCCTCCCCCTCCCCCCTACCCCCTCCCCCTCTCCTTCCCCTCCCCCCCCCCCCATCACCCACCCTCTTCGTACCCCCCCCCCTAACCTTTAAGTCTTACCATACTGAAAAGTTGTAAAGGTTTTATAAGTATAAGTACTTGAATGTGATGACCTATGCCCACTCTGGCCAGATAAATAAAGCCTCTGAGCCAGGTGTCTGACCAGGCTGGGCAGTTCAGATACATGTCAGTTTGATAAAGATTAGAGATGAGCGAACACCAAAATGTTCGGGTGTTCGTTATTCGAAATGAACTTCCCGCGATGTTCGAGGGTTCGTTTCGAGTAACGAACCCCATTGAAGTCAATGGGCGACCAGAGCATTTTTGTATTTCGCCGATGCTCGCTAAGGTTTTCATGTGTGAAAATCTGGGCAATTCAAGAAAGTGATGGGAATGACACAGAAACGGATAGGGCAGGCGAGGGGCTACATGTTGGGCTGCATCTCAAGTTCACAGGTCCCACTATTAAGCCACAATACCGGCAAGAGTGCCCCCCCCCTCCCAACAACTTTTACTTCTGAAAAGCCCTCATTAGCATGGCATACCTTTGCTAAGCACCACACTAGCTACAACAAAGCACAATCACTGCCTGGATGACACTCCGCTGCCACTTCTCCTGGGTTACATGCTGACCAACCGCCCCCCCTCCCCCCCACAGCGCACACCAAAGTGTCCCTGCGCAGCCTTCAGCTGCCCTCATGCCACGCCACACTCATGTCTATTTAGAAGTGCGTCTGCCATGAGGAGGAACCGCAGGCACACACTGCAGAGGGTTGGCACGGCTAGGCAGCGACCCTCTTTAAAAGGGGCGGGGGATAGCCCACAATGCTGTACAGAAGCAATGAGAAATAGAATCCTGTGCCACCGCCATCAGGAGCTGCACACGTGGGCATAGCAATGGGGAACCTATGTGCCACACACTATTCATTCTGTCAAGGTGTCTGCATGCCCCAGTCAGACTGGTAATATGCACCTTAACAGTAACCGCGTTGGTGGTAATGTGGTGGTGACTGCGGACCTAGTAGCACGGTTGTATTTTGTTGGTTTTCGGAATGCGGCCAGGATTAAGTGGGCCGTGGCGGGGGGATGGTGTGGGGGCTCTCTTGTTGTGTCGGTAAAGGTGAAATTCTTGGACTGCCACCAGACGAACCAATGCAAAGGCATTTGCCAAGAATGTTTTCCCTGTTGGAGGAGGAGGGGGATGTTTTTGAGGCACTACGTGTCCTCTCCACGTGTCCGTGGTTATATGCACCTTAACAGTAACCGCGTTGGTGGTAATGTGGTGGTGACTGCGGACCTAGTAGCACGGTTGTATTTTGTTGGTTTTCGGAATGCGGCCAGGATTAAGTGGGCCGTGGCGGGGGGATGGTGTGGGGGCTCTCTTGTTGTGTCGGTAAAGGTGAAATTCTTGGACTGCCACCAGACGAACCAATGCAAAGGCATTTGCCAAGAATGTTTTCCCTGTGGGAGGAGGAGGGGGATGTTTTTGAGGCACTACGTGTCCTCTCCACGTGTCCGTGGTTATATGCACCTTAACAGTAACCGCGTTGGTGGGAAATGGCCTCGCTGCCATCATGTCTTTGGGAAGCCTCTGTTTCCACACCCCCAGAGACATACCATTAGCAGCGGTATAGGCAGAGCCCAGAATTCGTAACATTTCAGCCATAGCATTAGGACAGGCCCCACTAACATATCAGTAGCAGCATTATAGGAGGAGCGCAGTCTTCGTTCCATGTCAGCAATAGTAGCACTCAAGACAGGCCCCAGTAACAATTCCGAAGCAGCAGTATAGCGGGAGCGCAGTCTTCGTTCCATGTCAGCAATAGTAGCACTCAAGACAGGCCCCAGTAACAATTCCGAAGCAGCAGTATAGCGGGAGCGCAGTCTTCGTTCCATGTCAGCAATAGTAGCACTCAAGACAGGCCCCAGTAACAATTCTGAAGCAGCAGTATAGTGGGAGCGCAGTCTTAGTTCCATTTCAGTAGCCTTAGTATAGCCAAGGCCAAAGTTACATTTATGTAGCTAAAGTGTAGGCCAACCCCACACACCTTTCTGTACCATGAGTGCAGGCGAAGAAAATACAAATTGCTATGATTACACTGTAGGTGAGGGCCCCAAAAAATTGGTGTACCAACAGTACTAATGTACCTCAGTAAAAATTGGCCATGCCCAACCAAGATGGCAGGTGAATCGCTTTGGTTAATGTGGCTTAAGTGGTAACTAGGCCTGGAGGCAGCCCAGTGTAACGAAAAATTGGTTCAAGTTAAAGTTCCAACGCTTTTAAGCGCATTGAAACTTATAAAAATTGTTCAGAAAAATTATTTGAGTGAGCCTTGTGGCCCTAAGAAAAATTGCCCGTTCAGCGTGATTACGTGAGGTTTCAGGAGGAGGAGCAGGAGGAGGAGGAGGAATATTAGACACAGATTGATGAAGCAGAAATGTCCCCGTTTTGGATGGTGAGAGAGAACGTAGCTTCCATCCGCGGGTGCAGCCTACGTATTGCTTACGTATCGCTGCTGTCCGCTGGTGGAGAACAGAAGTCTGGGGAAATCCAGCCTTTGTTCATCTTGATGAGTGTTAGCCTGTCGGCACTGTCGGTTGACAAGCGGCTACGCTTATCTGTGATGATTCCCCCAGCCGCACTAAACACCCTCTCCGACAAGACGCTAGCCGCAGGACAAGCAAGCACCTCCAGGGCATACAGCGCTAGTTCAGGCCACGTGTCCAGCTTCGACACCCAGTAGTTGTAGGGGGCAGAGGCGTCACCGAGGATGGTCGTGTGATCGGCTACGTACTCCCTCACCATCCTTTTACAGTGCTCCCGCCGACTCAGCCTTGACTGGGGAGCGGTGACACAGTCTTGGTGGGGAGCCATAAAGCTGTCCAGGCCCTTAAAGACTGTTGCACTGCCTGGGATGTACATGCTGCTCGATCTCCGCACCTCCCCTGCTACCTTGCCCTCGGTACTGCGCCTTCTGCCACTAGCGCTGTCGGCTGGGAATTTTACCATCAGCTTGTCCGCAAGGGTCCTGTGGTATAGCAACACTCTCGAACCCCTTTCCTCTTCGGGAATGAGAGTGGGCAGGTTCTCCTTATAGCGTGGGTCGAGCAGTGTGTACACCCAGTAATCCGTTGTGGCCAGAATGCGAGCAACGCGAGGGTCACGAGAAAGGCATCCTAACATGAAGTCAGCCATGTGTGCCAGGGTACCAGTACGCAACACATGGCTGTCTTCACTAGGAAGATCACTTTCAGGATCCTCCTCCTCCTCCTCCTCCTCCTCCTCCTCAGGCCATACACGCTGAAAGGATGACAGGCAATCAGCCGGTGTACCGTCAGCAGCGGGCCAAGCTGTCTCTTCCCCCTCCTCCTCATCCTCCTCATGCTCCTCCTCCTCCTCCTGTACGCGCTGAGAAATAGACAGGAGGGTGCCCTGACTATCCAGCGGCATACTGTCTTCCCCCGCCCCCGTTTCCGAGCGCAAAGCAGCTGCCTTTATGGTTTGCAGGGAATTTCTCCAGATGCATAGCAGAGGAATGGTGACGCTAATGATTGTAGCATCGCCGCTCACCACCTGAGTAGACTCCTCAAAATTACCAAGGACATGGCAGATGTCTGCCAACCAGGCCCACTCTTCTGAAAGGAATTGAGGAGGCTGACTCCCACTGCGCCGCCCATGTTGGAGTTGGTATTCGACTATAGCTCTACGTTGTTCATAGAGCCTGGCCAACATGTGGAGCGTAGAGTTCCACCGTGTGGGCACGTCGCACAGCAGTCGGTGCACTGGCAGCTTAAAGTGATGTTGCAGGGTGCGCAGGGTGGCAGCGTCCGTGTGGGACTTGCGGAAATGTGCGCAGAGCCGGCGCGCCTTTACGAGCAGCTCTGACAAGCGTGGGTAGCTTTTCAGAAAGCGCTGAACCACCAAATTAAAGACATGGGCCAGGCATGGCACGTGCGTGAGGCTGCCGAGCTGCAGAGCCGCCACCAGGTTACGGCCGTTGTCACACACGACCATGCCCGGTTGGAGGCTCAGCGGCGCAAGCCAGTGGTCGGTCTGCTGTGTCAGTCCCTGCAGCAGTTCGTGGGCCGTGGGCCTCTTATCGCCTAAGCTGAGTAGTTTCAGCACGGCCTGCTGACGCTTGCCCACCGCTGTGCTGCCACACCGCGCGACACCGACTGCTGGCGACATGCTGCTGCTAACACATCTTGATTGCGAGACAGAGGAGGAGGAGGAGGAGGAGGAGGGTGCTTTAGTGGAGGAAGCATACACCTCCGCAGATACCACTACCGAGCTGGGGCCCGCAATTCTGGGGGTGGGTAGGACGTGAGCGGTCCCAGGCTCTGACTCTGTCCCAGCCTCCACTAAATTCACCCAATGTGCCGTCAGGGAGATGTAGTGGCCCTGCCCGCCTGTGCTTGTCCACGTGTCCGTTGTTAAGTGGACCGTGGCAGTAACCGCGTTGGTGAGGGCGCGTACAATGTTGCGGGAGACGTGGTCGTGCAGGGCTGGGACGGCACATCGGGAAAAGTAGTGGCGACTGGGAACTGAGTAGCGCGGGGCCGCCGCCTCCATGATACTTTTGAAGGACTCCGTTTCCACAACCCTATACGGCAGCATCTCAAGGCTGATGAATTTTGCTATGCGGACGGTTAACGCTTCAGCGTGCGGGTGTGTGGCGGCGTACTTGCGCTTGCGCTCCAACAGTTGCGCAAGCGACGGCTGGACGGTGCGCTGAACTACACTGCTGGATGGGGCCGAGGACAGCGGAGATGAGGGTGTGGGTGCAGGCCATGAGGCGGTAGTGCCTGTGTCCTGAGAGGGGGGTTGCATCTCAGTGGCAGGTTGGGGCACAGGGGGAGAGGCAGGGGTGCAAACCGGAGGCGCTGAACGGCCTTCGTCCCACCTTGTGGGGTGCTTGGCCATCATATGTCTGCGCATGCTGGTGGTGGTGAGGCTGTTGGTGTTGGCTCCCCGGCTGAGCTTTGCGCGACAAAGGTTGCACAGCACTGTTCGTCGGTCGTCAGGCGTCTCTGTGAAAAACTGCCAGACCTTAGAGCACCTCGGCCTCTGCAGGGTGGCATGGCGCGAGGGGGCGCTTTGGGAAACAGTTGGTGGATTATTCGGTCTGGCCCTGCCTCTACCCCTGGCCACCGCACTGCCTCTTGCAACCTGCCCTGCTGATGCCCTTGACTCCCCCTCTGAAGACCTGTCCTCCTGAGTAAGCGTTGCACACCAGGTGGGGTCAGTCACCTCATCGTCCTGCTGCTCTTCCTCCGAATCCTCTGTGCGCTGCTCCCTCGGACTTACTGCCCTTACTACTACCTCACTGCAAGACAACTGTGTCTGATCGTCATCGTCCTCCTCACCCACAGAAAGTTGTTGAGACAGTTGGCGGAAGTCCCCAGCCTCTTCCCCCGGACCCCGGGAACGTTCGAATGGTTGGGCATTAGTGACGATAAACTCCTCTGGTGGGAGAGGAACCGCTGCTGCCCAATCTAAGCAGGGGCCCGAGAACAGTTCCTGGGAGTGTTCCCGCTCCTGAGCAGGTGTCATTGTAGTGGAGTGAGGAGGCTGGGAGGAAGGAGGAGCAGCAGACAGAGGATTCGGATTTGCAGCAGTGGACGGCGCAGAACTGCGTGTTGACGATAGGTTGCTCGAAGCACTTTCTGCCATCCAGGACAGGACCTGCTCACACTGCTCATTTTCTAATAACCGTCTCCCGCGTGGACCCATTAATTGGGCGATGAATGTGGGGACGCCAGAAACGTGCCTCTCTCCTAATCGCGCAGCAGTCGGCTGCGACACACCTGGATCAGGAGCTCGGCCTGTGCCCACACCCTGACTTGGCCCTCCGCGTCCTCGGCCGCGTCCACGTCCTCTAGGCCTACCCCTACCCCTCAGCATGCTTTATTACCAGTGATTTGATTTCACAGGCAGGAAATAAATTGGCGCAAGACTGCAGCCAAATATAATTTTTTCCCTTTTTTGAAAACGAAAGGCCCCACTGCCTTTAGTGAATGAATAATCTAAGTTTAATAACTGTGCCGTGGTCCTGCTAATGTGGCACAGATCGTGAGGGTAGCAGAGTTATTAACTCTGGCAGAGCAGGTATTTTTTTTCCCAATTAAGGAAAGCAAATGGCGAAGCCAGGAGTAAAACGTAGCTGGGTGCGTCTGATTTTTAAACGTTGCACATGCAGCCGACACGTGTCCACCGCCCTTAGGACGGACAGAGGCAGGACAAATAGAATTATTTTCAGTTTTTTTCCACCAAAAGGCAGCACTGCGTATATTCAATGAACATGAGAAGTTTAATAACTGTGCTGTGGCCCTGCTAATGTGTCACAGAACGTGAGGGTAGCAGAGTTATTAACTCTGGCAGAGCAGGTATTTTTTTTCCCAATTAAGGAAAGCAAATGGCGAAGCCAGGAGTAAACCGTAGCTGGGTGCGTCTGATTTTTAAACGTTGCACACGCAGCCGACACGTGTCCACCGCCCTTAGGACGGACAGAGGCAGGACAAGTAGAATTATTTTCGGTTTTTTTCCACCAAAAGGCAGCACTGCGTATATTCAATGAACATGAGAAGTTTAATAACTGTGCTGTGGTCCTGCTAATGTGGCACAGATCGTGAGGGTAGCAGAGTTATTAACTCTGGCAGAGCAGGTATTTTTTTTCCCAATTAAGGAAAGCAAATGGCGAAGCCAGGAGTAAAACGTAGCTGGGTGCGTCTGATTTTTAAACGTTGCACATGCAGCCGACACGTGTCCACCGCCCTTAGGACGGACAGAGGCAGGACAAATAGAATTATTTTCAGTTTTTTTCCACCAAAAGGCAGCACTGCGTATATTCAATGAACATGAGAAGTTTAATAACTGTGCTGTGGCCCTGCTAATGTGTCACAGAACGTGAGGGTAGCAGAGTTATTAACTCTGGCAGAGCAGGTATTTTTTTTCCCAATTAAGGAAAGCAAATGGCGAAGCCAGGAGTAAACCGTAGCTGGGTGCGTCTGATTTTTAAACGTTGCACACGCAGCCGACACGTGTCCACCGCCCTTAGGACGGACAGAGGCAGGACAAGTAGAATTATTTTCGGTTTTTTTCCACCAAAAGGCAGCACTGCGTATATTCAATGAACATGAGAAGTTTAATAACTGTGCTGTGGTCCTGCTAATGTGGCACAGATCGTGAGGGTAGCAGAGTTATTAACTCTGGCAGAGCAGGTATTTTTTTTCCCAATTAAGGAAAGCAAATGGCGAAGCCAGGAGTAAAACGTAGCTGGGTGCGTCTGATTTTTAAACGTTGCACATGCAGCCGACACGTGTCCACCGCCCTTAGGACGGACAGAGGCAGGACAAATAGAATTATTTTCAGTTTTTTTCCACCAAAAGGCAGCACTGCGTATATTCAATGAACATGAGAAGTTTAATAACTGTGCTGTGGCCCTGCTAATGTGTCACAGAACGTGAGGGTAGCAGAGTTATTAACTCTGGCAGAGCAGGTATTTTTTTTCCCAATTAAGGAAAGCAAATGGCGAAGCCAGGAGTAAACCGTAGCTGGGTGCGTCTGATTTTTAAACGTTGCACACGCAGCCGACACGTGTCCACCGCCCTTAGGACGGACAGAGGCAGGACAAGTAGAATTATTTTCGGTTTTTTTCCACCAAAAGGCAGCACTGCGTATATTCAATGAACATGAGAAGTTTAATAACTGTGCTGTGGTCCTGCTAATGTGGCACAGATCGTGAGGGTAGCAGAGTTATTAACTCTGGCAGAGCAGGTATTTTTTTTCCCAATTAAGGAAAGCAAATGGCGAAGCCAGGAGTAAAACGTAGCTGGGTGCGTCTGATTTTTAAACGTCGCACATGCAGCCGACACGTGTCCACCGCCCTTAGGACGGACAGAGGCAGGACAAATAGAATTATTTTCAGTTTTTTTCCACCAAAAGGCAGCACTGCGTATATTCAATGAATAACTGTGTTGTGGCCCTGCCTACACAATTCTTTCCCTGCAGTATCAATGGAGGGTGCAATGCTCTGCAGAGGCGATTTTGAGAAGAAAAAAAAAATGCAGCACAGCTAACAGCAGCCAGCACAGTACTGCACGCGGTTAAATATGGCCCTAGAAAGGACCGTTGAGGTTCTTGAAGGCTACACTCACTCCTAACACTCTCCCTGCCTATGCAGCACTTCTGTCCCTAATGCCGGGTGCAACGCTCTGCCACTGCTAACAGCAGCCAACACACAGCTATCAGTGGCCCTAATAAGGACCTTTGGGGGTCTTGAAGCCTACACTAACTACTAATTCTTTCCCTACAGCAGCTCCGGTACAAACAGCACTGTCCCTCATCTAACTCACACGGCATCTGAGGCGAGCCGCGGGAGGGGCCGACTTTCATATTCGGCGGACACCTGATCACCCCAGCCACTCACAGTAGGGGGGTGGTATAGGGCTGGAACAACACAGGGGGAAGTTGTAATGCCTTCCCTGTCTTTCAATTGGCCAGAAAAGCGCGCTAACGTCTCAGGGAAGGAAGTGAAAGTAACCCGAACACCGCATGGTGTTCGTTACGAATAACGAACATCCCGAACACCCTAATATTCGCACGAATATCAAGCTCGGACGAACACGTTCGCTCATCTCTAATAAAGATATAATGTTATGATGGTAACACTCGCATACAATTTTGTAAGAAACTCCTTGTACTCCATGTTATTGATGTTTAGACAAACAGTTGGTACTTATGTAAGTTTGAATACCCTGTATGAAAAACTCTTTCAATAAAAAGTGAATTAATAAAAAAAAAAAAAAACATCATCCGTGACACGGCTAGGGCAGTGCTCTCAGATGGTGAAGAAGGTCTGGCCTTCCTTTGTCTTTACTTCAAAGCACATGAAACAAATGCCATCTTGTAACTGCTACAATCTTACTTTAACTTCTGTCCCTTATGGTTTTCCGCTATTCCTGTGCCTATAATCTTTCCCCTTCATTAACTTACTCATTTTCTTGTAACATCCTCCTCCCTTGTCGCACCAGTTCACATGCTAAAATGCCTTCCTGAGGCTTAGACTGCCTCATGCCTATCTCTCTGTAGTGTTCCTGTGGCCTCCCCAACTGGAGCCCTAACCACTAAAACATTTCCTGTTCTGTTCTCTCACAGCCCTCTGGCTGATTCTGGTGGCACGGACACCTCTCAATACTGTGTCCACTTACTATCGCCTGCTCCTCTATCTCTCTGAGACAATCCTTCAACTATCTCTTCAACTGGGCAATGAATGTTAAGGCAGAAAACCAGGACCACAGGCGAATGTGGCGTAATGAGGTGGCAATCAAACAATTTAACCTCAAAATCGTGGTCTCTTAGTCTTAACTAGACCCCAGCCACTCTCATTTTTACCAACATAAGCCCAACACACTTAGGAAATAACAAAACATTAGACAATACCGGACATAGGAGAATGTTGAGGATACTCGTTACTAAGGTTGTCCCACCGCTTGACTGCGATGTATCTAGCACTCTGCTTCCCTGACTTGCTTTACCGCAATATCACTAAGGCAGTATACCCACGCTAATTTGTCTGCAACCATCATTGGTTATCTCAGGGGTATAGAACTTAACATTTTTTATCTAGATGATCTACTAATTGTTTTGGACAGCTTGGACTCTATGGAGAGTCACCTGGGGCAGACAGTTAAACCAATCTAACTCGGATAATAGTTTATCAATTTTGAAAAATCCCCCCTAATCCTAGACACTCAAAAGATTTTTCTTGGGGCACTACTTGACTCCTCAAAGGGTTACTCCTTTTTACCTTAAACAGAAAGGGAGGATATCATCCTTTCTATAAGGAGATTCAAGAAAAGAGACTCTGTCTCTATAAGAGAAGCCTTTCCTGTCTGCAGATGGTCCTTTTGGCACAGTTCCACTTTAGGCCCCTCAAGCAGGAAATCATTTCGACATGGGATACATGGCAAATGTCTTTAGACAAAAAACTTAAATTGTCCACCCAATTATAAAAATCCCCAGAATGGTGGCTGTCACCCCGTAACTTCAAGAGGGGTTCAATGGTCCCTATCCCCATTTATTTTGGTAACCGCTGATACTAGTCAGTCTGGCTGGGGGCCACAGGTGGCAGATAGGAAACTATCCGTTGTGATAATTTGAAGTCCCTAGAGAATGGTGGTAGGAGGTAGCCTTTTGAACTCTCCTCTTCCTGCGGGATGAGAGGGCAACCTTCATGTGTGCTGTCATGATGCACTCATGGAAAACAGATTAACGGTAAAATTAATCCTAGTTTTCCCAATGCTAGTGATGAGAAACTGAAAGAAGGAATTTTCATAGGGCCACAAATAAGATCAGTGATGGATGATGAAAGATCCATTGCAAAAAGCTGCCTGGTTGTCATTTAAAAATGTCTGCTTTTCTTGGAAATTATAAATTAGAAAACTATTAATATACTGAGTGATCTTGTGTAATTATAGAACGCTATGGCATGCAATATGCCCATAAAACTTCACTTCTTGTACCCCTACCTGGACTTCTTCCCAGAAAATCTAGGGGCTGTCAGTGACCAGCATGGTGAGTGTTTCCATCAGCAGAGTTTTATGATAAAACAGAGGCACCAAGGAAAGAGAAGTCCTAGTATGCTTGATAACTATTGCTGGACTATGAAGAGAGACATCCCAGAAGCAAAATATTCCTGTTAATCCTAATCAAAAACTTCCTAGGTAAACTATATTTCACAAAATATTAATTTACATAAATACTAATTTTATAAAATTTGATATGTGTGTCACAAAAAACGTGCCTGATTGAAAAATTCTAACAGGTTTGAATTCAAGAGGTGAAATACTACTCAAATCACTATTAAATATTCTTGTGAAAGATTTGTTTTCTGGCTGGTGTAGTCTGGACACAGAAATATCTGCATGGCTGCTCACATGGGGTTCCCATGTCGGGGTGAAGACGAGTGCTACATAGTGCTTGTCCCTTCCTGTTGCCCTGATAAGGGTGCACTGTGTAGCCATGTCTAGGTCCCATATGTTTGAAGGAGAAAATCTCTTTGCCCGCTTGGCGTTCCAAAAAAAAGTATGAGTTAGAGGCATCGTATAGGCAAGCAGTCGTGTTCATTGTAGTTTATAGGACTTATGAGATGCCAGGCCGTTACCTCGACATTCTTCTACAATGGAAAGCCACATGCATGGTCCAATACTTTCTGGACTGTTGATTGTAGGTGACCCCTATTCTCCTAATAGGTAGATTCCAAGAAGTGGAACTTTGTTTTCTTATGGCATATACTTAGAATATGCCTTAAATGTCCCAGATGGGAATATGCTTGTGGTCCTTGAAAGTGATTCAGTATGGCAATATGGCTCTCAGTCCAGAAAAAGTTGTACCTCTGCAATATAGCTTTGCGTTTTACAACATCACACAGCACAAACCCTTTATCTCATAAAATGCACAGATTACCTAAAACATGTATAGTAGTGACATGGTTTGCTCTACTTAGATTTGTTTTCTCCATGTAAACTGTTGGTAAAATATATGCATAACAAAAATGTTATGTTTCTATTCTAGGATGTACAGGAACTCTTGCGAAATGGTTTCTCTCTACATATAATGAATCAACAGTGACTATTATGGACCTACCAAAAGTTGTTGATGCAGCTAAGAAATATTTTGCAACAGATGATGAACGGATACATTTCCTTAAAGGTATGGTATATAAAACTGTATTGGTTACATAAAGGAAGAAATAAAAGCAAATAACGTTTTGTTTGTTTTTTCATATTTTAATTCAATATTCAAAATGCATAGATACCAACCCAGGCCACTGCACAATGTACAGAGTTGTCTGCTTCCTGCAACAAAACTGCTAGAAGTGGAACAACCCTTCTAATGTAGATTACTAATGTATACAATAAAAACAGCAAAGTGGCTGAGATAATATTAAACCACACTTGCATGAATGGCACTGTACCTTGTTGCTGAATCTGCACTGAGATACAGTAGTTGCATGAGATAGTAAGTACACCTTTTGGAATACCTATATTTCTCCTCGTCAGCATGATAGCATACGTTGGAGATTTTCCTCTGATGCTCTGGGGGGACAGGACCGGCAGAGCATAAAAGAACCTACCCCTCCACCAAACACCAGTGTCTTCCTGTCCGTACAGAACAGCAGCAGAGAAACTTCATTGTACACTGCCTTACCTCCCCAGGGAAAACTTACCCTTCTGGGCCTCGGAGGGCTAGCGTGGGCAGGATCACATGGAAGGGCCCCCCTGTCTGCCGGGACCATTTGTCGGAACAGATCCTCCACTACAGCCTGGTTCCCCCAGTGGGTAGTACCTCACCTGGTTTCCAACCGGTGGCTATGCGACCGGAGCCCAAGGAAGGGTCTGCCGGTGCCGCCGTGGCTGTCATTTCGGCGGCACCGGCAGGATAACGGAGTCTCACCAGCAGGTTCTTCTACTTCCGGGTCTGATGCAAGCTGAAGTCAGATGCCCCGCAAAAGAGGCGAAGCCATGGCTGGAGCTCTAAAGGAGTCATGGCCTAGAAGGGAAAACCACAAAATTCAAAACCCAGCAGTTGCAAGGAGAGCTATGTTGGTGGTTTGCAGTGATGGTGGCCTGACCTCCAGTAACATTAAAGGATTCCATAGGTTTGATGCTGGGATGTCCGCCGGAGAGGAATCTGAGACTCCACAAACAGTGAGTGGTCCAGTGGGCTGACCAATGCACCTGCACCATGACACTAACACTTAACAACTGTATTCCATGTCTTGGAGGCAGGGATATACAGAAGCCTAGAGGGGCCAAGAGAAAGAGCAAAAAATGTCCAATGTGCCTAAAGTGGTTAGACAACAAGTACACTAAACTACTTTGTGCGTCGTGCACGTCGAAAATTTTGCAGGCCTCCATGTCTGTAAGAAAGACTGTTCTCGTGGCATCAGACTTCAAATCTGACATAGGGAATAACCTCTCTATAGGGGAACTGAGTGAGGAAGCTCAGGAGTAGAAAAAGTATTTCTTCTCTTCTACTAACATGGACCAGCTCCTTAAAGCAGTGCGTAAAACCATGTGAGTAGAGGAGGAGACATAGCAGCCTCGTTCTGATACAGGACGAGATGTTTGCTGGTCTTATGCCATGGAGCAAATCAGTGCTCCCAGTAAACGCTACGTTGAGACACCTGATCCTAAATGAATGGCAGTACATGTAACATAGTCCAATAATATCAAAGGACTTTAAAGAGTGACTCCTATGTTCTAAAGAGGACATGGTTACCATTGAAGAAGTTCCCAAAATAGACTCAGCCATCTCAAAGGTCACAAGGAAGTTTGGGTTGTCTTTTGACAATGTGTCGCACCAAAGGGACCCAATAGACAGCAAGGTTGACACTGTCATGCGTAAGGCCTGGATTGCATCAGCCCTTACCATCAAGTCCAATATCGCTGCCACTTCTGAAGCTAGGTCAATGGCTATATGGCTAGACCAGCTTTATACGCTAATTGACCAGAAGCCCATGAGAGAGGAGATTGCTAACTGTCTCCCCTTCTACAGATGACCACCAGTTTCTTAGACTCCTCGATGGAAACAGTCCACTTTGGGGCCTGTTCAGCAGCTCTGTCTAACACCGCCAGAAGAGTTGCTTGGGTGAAGGCCTGGTCAGGAGATGTCTCATCCAAGAACAAACTTTGCGCCCTTCCTTTTCGGGGTCATCATATTATCGGCCCAGACCTGGATCACCTCTTGGAGAAGGTGGCGGATAAAAGTAGATAGACCCCCTAAAAGGCTTTTCAAACCTCGTCCCTCATCCTCTGGATATGTGTGGAAAGTGCAAACCAGAAGATGGACCTATCCCAAAGGAGGAAGGGGTAAGGATCCATCAGACAATCCCGGTCCTGCTGCCCCCCAACAAGTGGGTGGGAGATTATCCTCATTTCATAGTGAATGGCGGAACATTACTGCTAATGAATGGGTATTTGGTCTGATAACCAAAGATTATAGCTTTGAGTTTAGTTCACTGCCTCCCGGGAGATTTCTGATAACTCCTCTGCAATCTCCCTCCCTCCAACAGGCATTATTACATACAGGGGTACAGAACCTGTTAGCTTTAGGTGTCATCATCCCTGTTCATGAACAAGACCCCAGAAGGAGTTTTATTCCCCATTATTTCTGGTGCCAAAACCAGACAGTTCGCATCGAACCATCATAAACTTAAAAAGCTTGAATGACTTTATTATGTACAGGAAATACAAAATGGAAACAATTAAAACTACGATCCTGCTGATCGGCGTAGATAGCGTCATGGCCACTATTGACCTAAACGATGCTTATTATCATGTCCCCATTCATTCCAATTCCCAAAAATATTTGAGATTTGCTTTAGAGATAGAGGGGTCAGTTTACCATTTTCAGTTTGTCTGTCTGCCTTTTTGGGATCTCATCCGCCCCACGAATCTTTTGTAAAGTGGTAATAGAAATGATAGCACATTTGTACGGATTGGGGAAAATTATTATCCCTTAACTGGATGACTTCCTCCTCATGGCGGAGTCCCCCACAATCTTGGATTCACAGTTAGAGATCGCTCTCTCTTTACTGCAGGGTTTAGGCTGGCTCATCAATTCTCAGAAATCCAGCCTAGATCCAGAACCTAGGAAATTTTTTTTGGTGTTATCCTAGATTCCTATCTTCAGTGCTCTTCCCTTCCAAGAGGCCTACAAGTCCCATGGCATTTCCCCTCCTGAGGGACTAAAGGCCCACTCCACTCGAGCCATAGCGTGTTCTTGGGCAAAGAAGGCCCATGCTTCTACTGATCAGATTTGCAGGGCTGCCACATGGTCTAGTAGCCACACGTTTGTAAAACATTACAGACTTAACCTCGAGGCCGGTCCAGACATGGCCTTTAGAAGGAAGGTGTCACAGGCTATAGTCTCGCCCTAAAGCCCGTCTTATGATTTGGTATTCATCCAATGTATGCTGTCATGATGGCAAGGGGAAAATAGGAATTCATCCTATCTTTAATTCCCTTTCTTGAGGTCATCATGACAGCATATGCCCCCCCCCCCCCCCCCTACACACCCCAATTTTTTTAGGTGAGGCGGGGCCCTTGATTATGCAGTGTACACTTTGTGGCAGATATAACATAACTTTATTCTGTAGGTTATTACGATTATAATGTCAAATAGTGTTGTAGTGTAAAATAGTAGTTGTAGTAGTTTGTTTAAAAAAATAGCTCTTTAAACTTTCGGCCTATGCAATTGTGTGAAACAGTTTATTCAGGGACATCCTGTGCTTTCTATTGGTATCATTTTAGGGTACATACAACTTTGATCGCTTTTTATTCCTGTTTTTTTTTTTCTTGCGACAGGGTAGCTCAAAAGTACAATTCTGGCTTTTTTGCTTTCTTCGTGCAGGATAAATGGTGTGCTATATTAATGCGTAGCAATACCAAAAATGTGTTTTGGTTTTGTTTGTTAGTACCCTAAGGTGACTTTGATTTTAGATTGCTTAATTTAGGGTGGTTGCAAGAAATCGAGTTAACAATCTAATTTTAACACAAATTAGCAACTTTTTAGGGGTTAAAAAGGCATTTTATAAAGATTTTTCTTTACAATGATTTTATAGGTATTTTCAGTAACATATCATACAGGTGTAATTATGGTTGTTGACATCAGTATTAATTACAAAGGATGGATTATAATTATACATTCTTGCAGCATATGGTCCGAGTATGCAGATTTTTTACATAAATTTAACTGTAACCTGTAATGTTCAGAATATTTTATTAGTAACTGTGTTAACATTTGAAATAACACTTTACCAGTGTGTACCATTTTGATAATTATTGAGCATTGGGGTAATGACTGACATCTGACATACAAAAAAAATGTAGACTCACATCTAATTGGAAAATACTATAAAAGCTTTATCAAAGACCTGGGTGTAAATCAATCCATGGTTGGACAAATTATTTGCAAATGGAGAAAGTACAGGATGTTGCTACTCTCCCTGGGATGCTTGCTCTGTTAAGCCAAGAGCACACTTACAGCTTATGTTGGACATCTGTCCATGTGCTGTTTGATAGTGTACTGGGGGCCTTAACATTACATCAAAAGCACTGGCTTACCGTCCGTGGTCACAGTGGCCCAGAGGCCACCCTCCGCCATATACAAACGCACATAGAGTGCATTACCGGCTGCAGCAGAGAGCTGAACATTTGCACTCTGACCCCTGAGCCTTTAAAGGGGAGGTCTCGCGAAAGCAAGTGGGGGTAAGCACTTCTGTATGGCCATATTAATGCACTTTGTAATAAACATCGTGCATAAATTATGAGCCATACAGAAGTTATTCCACTTACCTGTTCCGTTGCTAGCGTCCTCGTCTCCATGGTTCCGTCTAAATTCGCTGGCAGCTTGCTTTTTTAGACGCGCTTGCGCAGTCCGGTCTTCTCCTTTCAGCACGAGCCGCTTCAGTGTGCTCACCGCTACAGCTCTTCTGCGCATGCGCAGACGAGCTGTCACTGCTCGGGAGCGCGCTGGAGCGGCCATTCTGTACCATCCTCTGTTAGAGGAAGGTGCAGAAACTGGAGCTGCCCAGCGGAGAAGCCCAGCCCAGCAGCCCAGCTGTCCCGAGAAGCCCCCCAGGTAAGTGATGGGTCGGGGGGTGATCTTCACTAACAGGTGAAGGTCCCGGGCCACAGCGGTAGGCCCCGGAGCCCAGCGCTAGGTTCCGGAGCCCAGCGCTAGGTTCCGGAGCCCAGCGCTAGGTTCCGGAGCCCAGCGCTAGGTTCCGGAGCCCAGCGCTGGGCTCTGGAACCTAGCGCTGGGCTCTGGAACCTAGCGCTGGGCTCTGGAACCTAGCGCTGGGCTCCGGAACCTAGCGCTGGGCTCCGTAACCTAGCGCTGGGCTCCGGAACCTAGCGCTGGGCTCCGGACCTAGCGCTGGGCTCCGGGGCCTTCACCTGGGCTCCGGAACCTAGCGCTGGGCTCCGGGGCCTAGCGCTGGGCTCCGGGGCCTTCACCTGGGCTCCGGAACCTAGCGCTGGGCTCCGGGGCCTAGCGCTGGGCTCCGGGGCCTAGCGCTGGGCTCCGGGGCCTTCACCTGGGCTCCGGGGCCTAGCGCTGGGCTCCGGGGTCTAGCGCTGGGCCGAGGGGGCCTTCGTCTGTCAGGGTCTAGCGCTGGGGAGCCGGGGCGGTAGCGCGGGGGAGCCGGGTCTAGCGTGGGGGGGCCGGGGGCTGCGCCGGTTACCTGCTGCCTGGCGGTGGGTGACTGGTCGGCCGTGTTCACTCCAGGGGTTCGGTCGGCGGCTGCGGGGCGTCGTGTTGTCATGGAGACACAGCTGGCAGCGTCTCGGGAGCGCGCACGTCGGGCTACAGCAAGCGACGGGAAAAAAGCCGGCGGCCATCTTGGGGAACCTTTTATAAGTTGCTGAAACGCTGGAACGGTAAGTACAAACCAGCTAGAAAAGTCATTTACAGGGGGGCTTAGTAATGTATGCTTAATTAGGGGGACTGGGCAAAAAAAAAAATTCACTGCTTCCTCGAGACATTTCCTTTAAGTACGCCCCTGATCAAGAGCACAATGGACAATCCTGAAAGAGCTGTGAAAGAACCCAAGAATAACAGCAAAAGACCTACAGAAGGCTCTCCAAGTGCTAAAATTCTTCATGTGTTCACTCTTAGAAACCCTGAACAAAAATGGTGTTCATGGCAGGGCAACACAAATGAAGCTACTGCCATTAGAAAAAACAAAAACTGCAGCTCTTTCAAACGCGCCAGACAACACCTGGATGTTTTACAATGGTTCTCTAAAATGTTTTATGGACAAATGTAGAACTTTTTAGTACAAATGCAAAATACTATATTCGGAAAAAAGCTGCACACCAAAACCTCGCGCTTCACAGTTGGATGGTGGAGGAAGCATCATAGCTTGGTTCTGCTTTGTTGCCTCAAGGTCTGGACACCTTGTGGTCATTGAGGGAACAATACATTTTCGCATGTATCTAAACCTTTTACAAAAGACTATAAGGTCAGCATTGTTCTATTGTGATTTATTGTAAATATTGTCTTGTCTGCATATATTAAATTGACAATGTCTTTTCTTCTTTATCAAAGGAGACTTCTTTAATGATCCTATTCCTGAGGCAGACCTGTATATTATGGCCAGGATTATTCATGACTGGACAGACGAAAAATGCCTTGAACTTCTGAGGAAGATTTACCAGTCTTGTAAACCTGGTGAGCTCATAATTTGGAACTGCATTGGTTCACAATGTTCCCTGTAGATTTTATTTTTTCCCAGTATTTTTGGCAAAAATCACAGAAACAGATTTACCAGTCACCAAAACAAAAACACCACAAAAAACCTACAAGGAAGCCACATACCCAAACAAGTGTTTTTTTTTAACTACATTTAAAATGTATTATTGTTTTATCCTTATAAATGTCTGAAATGGGCAAAAAAATTATCTATTAATGGAAATCTACAAAAAAGGCTATTTGATATGTATATAATATACAGTATGTGAAATGTTTTTGTTTTTTTAGCATATTTTTATATACTGAGATATGATCATTTTGTTACAGGCCTTAAAGGGGTTGCCCTAATAAAAAGCTACTCATGGCCTATCAAAATGATTGGAAGCTTTGACTGCAATAACAATTCAGTCCACTGCAGTGGGAACAGATGTCTGCTTCTGGCAGAAATTGACTCCGAGCCAAGTTCAGTGGCCCAACGACGAGCTCCCAAATAAATTGCAGTGCTTTGCCGTGTTTTAATTTCCTTTTTGGACAGAGCAATGCTCAATGATGAGGAGTGCTAAATGCCCAAAAATAGAACAGACTCCACTCGAAAATTGTGGCTGTGTGAGAGACTCCATTGAAAATAATGGGAGCCTCTTACATCGCTAAGCGCTAAAAAAAATTTAGTCTTTGTGAGGGAGGCCTTAGGCAGTTTAGCCAGTATCGGTAGTAGGGCTCTTCAGAAAGATGGTGACTCGCCACTTCCAATCTTATTCTTGGGCCATGCTGTGCACCTTACACAACCTGCATCCCAGAAGAGGAAACCTTTCTGGGTCTCCAAAACTACATCTGGTGGCATACCAAACAAACTAATGCTTGGGTGTCTCACCAGTTCAACACTCACATGGCACTGTGGTGGCGCTTATATTTCATACAGAAGGGCATCCTCACATTTAATGCCTAATTTCCTTTGCTTCAGGGGGGCTTCTCTAACTGACATGACCCCACTTACAAGGACATACTGTTCTTCAAGGCTCCATAACACCATGCTTTAGTCTTATGTCGCTTCCCAGTGAGATCCTCCAGCTTAATGTGATTGTTCCCTGCAAGAGAAACCAAGCAATCCTGTAGATATAATACCTTTTAATGGCTAACAAAAATAAATGATGTGTAGTGAGCTTTCGAACCTAATCAGGGTTCTTCTTCAGGCAAATTTCTCCAGCTATTCATTACAGTTGCGCTACTCACTGCAGTTGTGAAGTAAAAAGAAATGTCACATGTAATGCAGGGGGATAAAACGATTCCCCCACAAAATATCACCTGTCTAACACAGGAGGAAGTACAGAGCCAGTTAGAAAAAAATTAAAATCAACAAATCTTTGGGTCCAGATGGAATATACCCAAGGGTTCTAAGGGAACTAAGTGACGTGATAAACAGACCACTATTTCTTGTATTTAGGAACACTATTGAGTCTGGGGTTGTACCACTGGATTGGCATATTGCCAATGTGGTTCCCATATACAAAAAGGGGTCTAAAAGAGAGCCTGGTAACTACAGGCTGGTAAGTCTTCAATAATTGGAAAAATATTCAAGGGGTTTCTGAGAGATGCCATCCTGGAATAACTCAAGGAAAACAATGGCATAACTCCTCATCGGCATGGGTTGATAAGAGGTATATCATGTCAGACCAATTTGATTAGCTTCTACATCAAGTAAGTTATAGGCTGGCCATGGGAGAGTCTATTAATCTTGTATATCTGGGTTTTTCTAAAGCATTTGGCACCATGCCGCATAATAGGCTGATATATAAAATGAGACAGCTCGGTCTGGGCAAAAACGTGTATAGTCGGGTAAAGAACTGATTTGGAGATAGAAAGCAGAGGGTGGTAATGAATGGTCCATACTCAGATTGGGCCACAGTTGCTAGTGGGGTGCCACAGGGTTCAGTATTGGGCCATATTCTGTTCAATATATTTATCAATGACCTGATAGAAGGACTGCACGGTAAAATATCAATATTTGCAGACAATACGAAATTATACAAGGTAATTAATACAAAGAAGGACAAGGTACGGCTGCAAACGGACCTAGATAAGCTGGGGGCTTGGGTAGAAAAATGGCAAATGAAGTTCAACATTTATAAATGTAAGGTAATTCACATGGGTAGGAGAAACGGATGTCCCCAATATACACTAAATAGGGTACTGCTAGGGAAAAGTGATATGGAACAAGACCAGTGGGTACTAGATGAGTGTAGCCTTAACAAATAAAGTGCATTAAAAGAGGTATAGGGGCGAGGGACAAGAACATTATTCTTCCACTATATAAGGCACTTGTCTGGCCTCACATGGAATACTGCGTACAGTTCTGGACACCGATGCTCAGGAAAGATGTTACAGTGCTTGAGGGGGTACAAAGAAGGGCAACAAAATTAATAAACGGAATGTGAGGACTGGGATATCCAGGGAGGCTATCAAAATTGGGATTATTCACCCTAGAAAAAAGACGGTTAAAGTACAACCAAATAACTATGTATAAATACATTAGGGGACAATACAAGGATCTCTCCCATGATCTGTCTATTCTCAGAACTGCAATGGTAACAAGAGGGTACCCTCTTGGTCTAAAGAAACAAAACTTTTCATCACCAACATAGGAGTTCTTTACTGTAAGAGCAGTGAGACTGTGGAACTCTCTGACGGAGGATGTGGTGACGGCAAAATCGATAGAGGAGTTTAAGAGGGGACTTGATGCCTTTCTAGAGCGCTATTATATTACAGGATCTAGACATTAAATAACCAGTGGGGTTGTTAATTCGGGTCTTGGAGTCAGGTAGAACTTTCAAAACATTGATCCAGGGATTATTCTTTCTACCACTATGGAGTCAGGAAGGATTCCCCCCCCCCCCAAATGGGCTAATTAGCTTACGCCTCATTGGAGTTTTTTTGCCATCCTCTGGATCAACAAGGGGGATGGAAACAGGCTAAACTAGATGAATGTTGTCTACTTTCAGCCTAACATACTATGTATGTTACTATGTAGAACTGAGTTTCACCAGAACCCACCAAAAGGATGTTGCACAAGGCAGGGTGTGTGCCTGACTGATTGTACTTGGAAGCAGCTTCCACGCCTATATTACCTATTACCTGATATTACCTATATCAGCTCCTCCCTATGCAATACTGCAGCGCAGCATCTCAACACCTCTGCATTGTCAATGACATCACCACAGAGTTCACTAGAGAGGACCCTGTGCTGCCTCCTGCAAAATGGCACATTGAGGCTACAACTCCTCACCGTCATTCTGTACCACAAATCAGAAGGCCAACCTTCTAACCAACACTCCAGCCTGATCTCTTAAAAAGGCGATACCACCACCTGTCTACATTTATGAAAAGCCAACATATTAATAGTGGAAATAGAGGTGCAGTGCTTGCAAAATCACAATGGCAACATATATACTTATACCTTGATGCATACATTCACAAACCCATGCATGACAACTAAACAATAACACCTACTATATGCAATCTGAATGTTTCCTTATGTTAACTTACAAATTGCTAATAACATAATGTTCTTAAAACAACAGGTTTCTGAAACTGTAATGTGGAACAGTGGTGAAATAGACTACTTCCACATGCAGCTTATTTAATGGCTTATTTTTTAGCTATAATGACACGCAGTGGACACACACTACCCCTAAATAAAGTCATAATGACCATTTTCTGGCACCGACTGCTGGAAACGCTTATAATGGCTGTTAACCCGTAAATGCTATTGACAGTTCTGATAGCAGCATTTAAATGCCCCGATTGGTTTTCCATGGTCCCGAAGGGCCCCAGCAATGAGATCACGAGGTGCAGTCCTGAAGGCCCCCGGGGCTGCCATGGGTGATTGCCTATCATAAGCCATGCTTGTGGTGTGGCTTGATAGACTGCCTGTGAAAATGTAGTATAATGCCATACTATAAAGCAGAAAACGTGACTCATCGTAGAAGACAGCCCTTTGCCACTCAGCGGTGGTCCAATTTGGATACTGCTGTGCAAATTGAAGCCTTTTTCTCCAATGTACCTATGTTAGGTCTATTCGTCTGCTTTAGAGCCCCATATGCAGTAGGTTTCACTGAATGGTTTTAGATGCATGTTTGGTAGCCTCCTGGCTGACTTTCAGTGAGCTGCTCTACTGTAGTGTAGTGGTTGGCCCTTGCGCACCCTCGTAGCCGACATTCACCTTCCGCATCAATGGCACATGGTGCTCCTCAATTCCCACATCTGTTATTCCCAATGGTTCCATTTGTCGGCTCACAGTATAGTTTCCACACAGCAGGATATAAACAGATTCTGACTGTGCTGTTCAAGAACTAGTACCACCCTTGTCCTAAAAGCCAATAATCATCACTCTTTTGTAGCTCTGATAAATCACCCCTTTCACCCATGACGAGTGATGTGAGCAAACAGGCTATGGCACGCCTTATATGCCAGCCCACGGCAAAGCACTTTTTTCATGGGTACGAACTGGTAACATCAAAAGTAGGAGGCGGTCATAATAATGTGACTCGACTGTACATTTTTTTGAGAATGCAAACCAATGTAGACTGTTAACTATAAAATGGTCTTGGACAGAACTGTTAGGACAGGATTAGAAAATCGTGACAAATAACTGATGATACTTTTTTTTTTTTCTCTCTTGCTCATGTTAAGGAGGTGGAGTACTGATAGTTGAAACCCTTCTAAATGAGGACAAAAGTGGTCCAATATGTTCGCTTGTGTTTTCACTGCGCATGTTGGTCCAGACAGAAGGCAAAGAACGGACTCCATCAGAATATAGCAAGCTCCTTACGGACTCTGGCTTCAGGGACATTGAAGTCAAAGTAACTGGAAAGCTATATGATGCAATATTGGCAAGGAAGTAGATCCAAGTCTCATTTTCTTATTACTGACTTATTTGTATGAAGAAACTTGTAACTGTTAATGAGGCACGAGTATTACAAGCAACACCATTACATTATTGTAACAGTCTAATAATTCTGCTAATAAAATTTAAAAGATGTATTGAGTTTAAGCTGAATTTCTTCAGTTGTTCCAAAGAAAATGTCCAGTAGATGTCACCAGTGTTTCAGATTTTAGATTGTACATATCTAGTCATCTATACAAAATAGAAACCCTTTCTATGAATGAGCATTCTCATAAAACTGTTTAAAAATGTCTTGTGACATATGTGAGGGGCAGCTGTCGCGGGTCTGCTGCAATATAGCGACTCCCTGCCGTCAACCGCAGAACCCATTCAACGGCCTACATGGGGCGATAATTGGTTAAATTATATATCAGGTGTTAATGATTCGTGACACCAGTGCTTTTCAGCACAATATGTATTGGGTGATGATATGGAAGAAATCGCACCAAGCCAGGGTTTATATAAACAAGCATAATGATTTTTCTTTTTTTCTGAGTATGTATGTCAGCACAATTTATATAGGACAGTGCCTCTAGCAGGCAATGAGAGAAAGAAAAGAGTATATATATAATCATTCATAAGATACTAAAGACAGGGGACTTACTTGGTGGCCAACCTACCAAACACCTGTCATCCCTTTAGGTTATATAAGCAAATCCCCAATACTGCAGCACATCAGTTGGTGGTGGAGATCAGCAAGAGGATCCCAAGATCCAAAGAAAATGGGTAAAGTACAAATCCAAGTGTTATGGGAATAAATGATATTCCAGAAAATTCACTGGTTTGCTCCAGATTAGAGATGAGCGAACCTACTCGACCACGCCCCTTTTTCGCCCAAGCACCGTGATTTTCGAGTACTTCCGTACTCGGGCGAAAAGATTCGGGGGGCGCCGTGGGTGAGTGGGGGGTTGCAGCGGGGAGTGGGGGGGGAGAGGGAGAGAGAGAGGGCTCCCCCCTGTTCCCCGCTGTTACCCCCCGCTCCGCCACGCCTTCCCCCGCCCCCTGGCACCCCCCGAATCTTTTCACCCGAGTACTGAAGTACTCGAAAATCGCGGTGCTCCATCGACTAATTACTCGAAACGAGTAGGTTCGCTCATCTCTATTCCAGATTGGTTATAATGAGAAGCTTCATGCATGAACATATGTATTTGAACTCACGGATGCTATCTGTAAGCCCCCAATACTCTTCTGGTTTATTCAAAGGAAGTACAATACAGATATACTAAATATGCCGCACCAATTACATGCAGGCCCCCAACATCATAACAACTCATGATTGGCCTAGTATGTAATGACGCTAATGATTAACATATGTTTATGCCCCAGGTGTATGTTGCTATGTGAACACATAATTCCTATATACCCAAGTAGCATAGACTTTATTAATATTCCAATCTGGACCAAAAGTATGCAGTCAGACAGATAAGAAGTTTCTCCCATTGATAGATAGCTCTGGGAACCGTACGTGGGAGCTTCAACTTCTACATACCAGGGTATAATATTGAGCTTGTTAACCATTTAACTGCTAGCTATTTCCTATAAAGGTGGATATATGAATATATATATATATATATATATATATATATATATATATATATATATATATATATATATTGCGCTCACAGGGATTTCTTTTTAGCAGGTAAACAGCACAAGTTCAGCTCATATGGGGAGGAAGGGGTTAAAAATGTTGACTCCCTTCTAGGAGCCCAATGATAAAAAACCAAGTGGAATGGATAATCCAATAGTGATGAAAATGACATCCGCTTTAATCCTCACAAATAAAAATAAACAATGCTCCATATAACTCGTTTCAATGGTAGGTAGCACCTATTTCAAGTATGAGTGGCTAGACAATAAAGTCCCAATTTATACAAAATGCACTTACCAAAATAGTTAGATGTCCACCACTT
The DNA here is from genome assembly GCF_035609145.1 of Eleutherodactylus coqui. Taxonomy (NCBI): domain Eukaryota; kingdom Metazoa; phylum Chordata; class Amphibia; order Anura; family Eleutherodactylidae; genus Eleutherodactylus; species Eleutherodactylus coqui. The sequence goes on from NC_089840.1 coordinate 94,631,098, forward strand.
TGGGGGTTGGTTACCATGTAGCTGAAGTCGTGCTAGGAGACCTCCTCTGGAGCTGCAGGGGCACAGTGCTGTGACGTGCACCTCAGTTGGAACGCAAACAGCATTCCATTCCCTCTGAGATGCACAGCGCTAGTATGCCGGAAGGTAGTGATGGTCACATGTTAAATAATAACTTTATTAACAATATGAAGAAATGAACAAAACAACAAAAAAAGTATAGAAATAAGTTTAACTGGCCCAAAGAGAGGGATTTTTCTGGAGAATTAGTCTGTTTTAGGACCAGAGTTGGTCTAATTGTACTAAATGTTCTAAGTGGAGTAATCAATAATTTATACTGTGAGGGGTTAATTCAGGTTTATGCTTTTAAATAGAGAAAGATAAGTGTATTTCACCGAATAATTATGTGTTTATAATTTGCGTCTTCTTCTGCTAAAGGTTTAAGCTTATACGTGTAAGGTCTGACGCTTTAAAAATAGACTACAGAGACTCCATTTTGTCTCTTTGCTTGTCTGCTAAAATACACATATATCTGTATTAATTTCAACTTTCACTTGAGAAAAATGTTAGATTTCAGTTATAATGACCCACCTGGAAATGTTAATTGGATTACCATTAGGTTTCTGTCCTATTCTTATCTCTAAACAATTTTAGTAGAAACTTACTAACAAGCTTACAGGAATGTACCTCCAGATTACACCTACACAGAGGAAGACATACTGATAAGAGGCCGAGATGTTTTAAATCAATATATGTGCTTATTAATTTTAATTGTATCTGGCATAAAGCCACTTGCTTCGAAGGACTGTATAAAGATTGAATACATTGTGTATTAAACAGGCATTTCTTTGGTTAACACATACGGTGTGGTGTCCATTGAACTCCTCAAGAGTATATATACTCGCATGATTTAAGACTAATTCGGAAGCAGACAGCATCAGCTGAACGGTCTGTTTTTGACCCCCTACAATACTTGGCGCTCCAACGAGGGGCAGAAGCTAACTCCTTACCTGCAGCCGATACCTGACGACCCTACCTGCCGACCAGCCGGACCAGAGGCCACGGGACCCCAGATCTACAAAACACCGGTGTAAGGTAAGCCCTTGACTTACCACTCCAGCTCTGGGTTCCCCTGACTTCAGTCACGTGTCGACAGACGGTTAGTTGCTGCATGTTTATAGGACACTTCTGCCTGTTATTTACGGTGTTCTTAGTAACCGTGCTAGACGGAAGAACCCTTGTGTGTATATTGCCATGCTGTCTGCTGTGTGCTGTAGAAATTATTGTTTTTTTTTGCCGGACTCATAATGTTAGCTGTAATTTGTAATAAGATTACTAAAAGCCGCCCAGCAAGGCAAGCCGTGGTCCTTCCTCTATTCCCGTAAGTGTAGTAGTAATATATTCGTAATATATATTGCGAATAAATCTCCTGCCCGTTGCGGACGTGGCAGAAGGGACTGAAAAGTCCAAAAGTATTTCTGCCAGTTGCGGACTCGCAGAAGAGAATAAATATCCTGCCCGTTGCGGACGTGGCAGAAGGGACTAAAAAGTCCAAAAGTATTTCTGCCAGTTGCGGACTCGCAGAAGAGAAATATCCTGCCAATACTTGGCAGGAGGGCCCTCAAATATCCTGCCCCGTTGCGGACGTAGGCAGAAGGGACTTAAAAGTCCATAGTATCCTGCCAGTTGCGGACTCGGCAGTAGGGACAATAGTGGTAAATCGAGAGGTAAGTCCATAGTTAGAATGGGGTCTCAGACTTTCCTGACACCCATTGAGATAATAAGATTGGAGGAAGGGAAGGACATCTGTAGGCAAGCCTATAAAATATATAAACAGATAGGTAAAACTGTGGGAACCTTTAACTATGAGTTCTGGCAATAGTACGGGAGAAAGCAAGTTAGCCGTGGGGAGAGAATCTAGCAAGTTGTTGAGAAAAGCTGGTTAGAATTTTGGGGATCTTAGACCAACAAGTTTGGGAAAGATTCAGAGATAGTCAAAGGTTGGATAGAAGTATGTCAGACAGATGGATTGAGGCAAGTGTAGATACGGCAGTTATCAGAGAAAGGGAATCCTTTATAGTCTGTGTTCCTTTGGGACATAAAGCAAGTTCATGCAGAATCTGTGGATAATTATGTGACAAATAACCAATATTGTTTGTCTTGCATTTCTTGATGTTATGTAATCTAATCTTTGTTATACGTCTTAGTCTTCTTTGTCCTTTTTTTAAATGTGTTTAACTATTCCCCTGCCATCTGTGTTTGATAGTCTGTGCAGAGAAATATACCTCTTATAATTACTAAGGGTTAATGTTGTTAGAGTCTGAATGTTCTGGCTGCTTTCCAAAAATCTGTTTCATAGAGAGATAGAATTCAAAGTCATAGAAGAAAGACAGACGCTGATGAAATAAGAAACTTGTAATGAATTACGTGAATTATGTGGTTTTAAAAATAGAAAATATATAGGGATTTTAAGGTATATTTTTGCTCTTTATGTAAATGTCAGTTCTGTGATTGGTTGGACGTGTGCATGATTGCTAAATGTGTGTTCCTTTTTTTTTTTTTTGGAAAATATTAGTGATAAAGTGGTTGTTGTAGAATCTGGTATACTTCTCTAGTGTTACAAACAGTTAAAGTTTGACTGATTCCAGGGGGAGGTGGGAGTGATTGAATGCCTTTGTTTGCAAGATGAGGATAGTTGCATCATACGCGTTACGTCCTGTGTGAACTCTTACTAACATTTGAATGAGACTTGACCGCATGAACGGATGAGAGTTAATGACCCGTGTTCAGACTGTAATGAATGTAAAATGTGTGATGTAGGCGCTGTGTGCTGATAATTTGGAAGCCTGCCAACAAGCCACAATTATACTGTCTCTGAGAGAATGTTCTGTAGGAGAAACACGCAAACGGCCATACCTGTACTTACACCTGCTGCCAAACTCCGCACCTTTTTGGGCCTTGTTTCATACTGCCGCCCATGGATCCACTCTGTTTCCGCTCTTATGCAACTACTCTATGACTGTCTTCCAATCATTCTTTTCTCTCTCTCACCCCTGAAGCTCATTTCTCACCCTTTTACACTTTATCCTTTATTCTTTTCTGTACTGAATTTTCTGGCCATATGACGACAGTATTGACACAAAGGCACAGAGGACAACCACGGCCACTTGGATACTACTCCATGAGGCTGGATCCAGTGGCTCGAGGAGCTCCCTCATGTGTTTGTGCGGTGGCAGCAGTACAGGCAATGGTTGACAAATCTTCGGAGTTGGTATTGAACTACCCCTAGTGGTCCTCACCCCTCATGACACCCGGAGCATATACACGCAAGTGCAACCCAAGCACTTATTTTGGCCCGTCAAATCCAGCTACAATGTGCTCTTGTCATTCTTTTCACTGTTGTTACTACCTTGAACCCGGCTATTCTTCTTACGATTAAGTACCCTAGTTCAAAGGGGGGGGGGGGGGAGGAGAAGACATAGGTGATCTAGGTATTGCAGGTCAGCTATTTTTAAATAAAAAAAATTTTTTTTTCCCTTCTTGCAACAAGGTTATGATATATTTGAAATAGAATACCAGCCTGATTGTCTAGCGGTAATCGGTGCAAGGGGTTTCAGAAGTGCCAATTCAGTTGGCAGAAACTGAACCGCTTGAGGTAATGTTTAACGGGTCACGATGCCTCACGCGCTTCCTTGTGCTGGAAGGTCCTGAAAGCATATTGGGAACTGACGTGATGGGACCCTTGGGATGTTGTATCAAACTTCACCCGTCCGGTGAGGCTCGTATACACCCCGGGTCTGAAAGTCACCTGACCTTCTGTCGGATGGCAGCAGACCAAGCGACACCTCTCCCTGTCCTCACTCTTACGCACGCAGAGGAACAAGCTCTTAGCCCCCTTGGTCTGTCAGTACCCCCAGGCACATGTCCAGGAAGATGCAATTGCAGACACTGTCTCTTCTTTATGTTAACTGAAAGCCCTTGTTAACAATGCATATTTTGAGTTGTTTTTTTTTTATAGATGGTACCAAGGGTGATTGACGACTCCACACTGGATATGCAGTGGTCACACAACAAGATGTCCTAAAAGCAGAAGCTCTGCCTTCGCATGTCTCAGGACAAGAAGCGGAACTGAAGGCCCTCACTGAGGCGTGTAGAGTGGTAGAAGGTAAGACGGCAAACATGTACACTGACTCCCGGTATGCATTTGGCATAGCTCATGATTACGGCCCAGCATGGAAGGCCAGACAGCTTGTTATCTCAGTAGGACAGCCAATTAAGAATGGTGCAGCGGTGCAGTGTCTCACGGAGGCCCTACTTACTTCTATCTGACAAAGTGGAAAGCTCACACCAATTCCTACACCAGAGAAAAAGAGGCAACGCCATCACTGACCACACAGCAAAGGCAGCGGCCCTCAAGCCATGGAAGAAAAGAAGAAAAGAAGAATTTAACAATAACTTTGGACTTTGACTAAACTTTGGACTTTGATATAAACTTGGACTTTGATATGCTAAAGACTTTACAGTTACAAGCCAGCAAGGAAGAAAAAGACAAATGGACTAAATATGGGAGCAGCAGAAATGGGACGGCGTATGGCGAACAGTCAACAGCACTTGCCTACCACGGTCCCTGTGCCCCATGATGGCCCAGCTGATGCACGGAAAGACACACCTATCAAAAACAGCAATGACGTCGACACTGAACAAGAATGGGTGACACCTGGGTTCTCTGTAGCTGCTGCATCATTTGTCCAATTTTGCATGATCTTTGCCGTAAGCAACAGGGCAGAAGTAAATTTGCCACATAACACTTGCCTAGACCACTCTACCCATTTCAGGGATTGCAAATTGGCTACACTCAGCTCCCACTTGTTGGGAAGTATGAATATGTGCTTGTTGTTGTTGATTTCTTTTCAGGTCGGAGAGACCTACCCTGTTACCAAAGTAAATAAGCAGGTAATCGCACAGGAGCTCATGAATGAGGTAATCTGCAGATATGGGGCACCGGAAGTGATTGACTCAAACAAAGGTACACACTTCACAGGTGAAGTGATGCGAGAGGTGATGTCAGCCCTTGGGGTGGAACAAGCGTTTCACACCCCATACCACCCGCAGAGTTTAGGCAAAGTTAAAAGACTAAATGGTATGCTTAAGTTAAAAGAAGTGTTGTTTGGCTTTATGCCAAGATTGGGGCTGTATCATCCACAGGCCCTACAGCAGGGCTATGACACAGTAGCTGGATATGTAAAGCACCTGTGTGACCAACTAACAGTAACCCAGAATCTAGTCTTTTTCTTCCATTCCAGACCCAGACAACCTAGAGCAGTGGTGGCGAACCTATGGCACACGTGGCAGAGGCGGCACGCAGAGCCTTCCCTGCTGGCACGCGCCACATCGGCCGCTCACCACTTGTGAATACCAGCAGGGGCCGCGGCTCCCCTGTCGGCATTCACAAACGGCACTGCTAGCCGCGCTGATCCCGGCACACACTGACTTCAGTCTGCAGCAGGAATCCCCCTCCCCCCTGCCCCGACGTCTCCTACTACTTGGTTCCGCCGGGAGGGGGGCGGCGTCCAGCAGCGTGTGTGTCAGAGTGTGTGTGGGAGCATATTAACACTTTCTTCCCCACTTCTGCAGCAATCAGCAATTCCCAGCAACCTGATTGGTTGTTTGGGTTGGCTGATTTACCAAACAACCAATCAGGTTTCTGGGAATTACCTATTGAGGCAGAAGTGGGGAAGAAAAAGTTAATATGCATGCCGGGACCATCGCTGACCAGAAGAGGAGCTGAGCTGACAGGAGGAGGGGGAGGAGGAGGAGGAGGTAAGTATGTGGGTCTCGGGAGGGGCACTGTGGGGTGTCACTACTGCACTGGGGGCCGCTGGGTGGGGGTGTGTCACTATTGCACTGGGGGGCCGCTGGGGAGAGTGTCACTACTGCACTGGGGGCCGCTGGAGGGTGTCCCTAATGCACTGGGGGGCCGCTGGGGGGGTGTCCCTAATGCACTGGGGGGGCCGCTGGGGGCTGTCCCTAATGCACTGGGGGGCCGCTGGGGGTGTCCCTAATGCACTGGGGGGCCGCTGGGGGGTGTCCCTAATGCACTGGGGGCCCGCTGGGGGGTGTCACTACTGCACTGGAGGGCCGCTGGGGGGGTGTCACTACTGCACTGGGAGGCCACTGGGGGATGTCACTACTGCACTGGGGGGCGTCTCTAATGCACTGGGGGGCCGCTGGGGGGTGTATTTAATACACTGGGGGCCACTGGGGGTGTCCCTAATGCACTGGGGGCCGCTGGGGGGTATCCCTAATGCACTGGGAGCTGCTGGGGGCGTCACTATTATCGCTGTGGGGTGGGGGACACTATTACCGCTAGGGCCGCTGTGGGGTGGGGGTCACTATCACCGCTGGAGCCGCTGTGGGGTGGGGGTCACTGTCACCGCTGGGGCCGCTGTGATGTGGGGGTCACTATTATTGCTGCAGCGTGTGGGTCACTATTACTGCTGGGTGGGGGTCACTATTATCGCTGGGGGTGCTGGGGGGATGTCACTATTACCGCTTGGGGTTGGGGTCACTATTACCGCTAAGGCTGCTGTGTGGTGGGGGTCACTATTATCGCTCTGGGGGGGTCACTATTACCGCGGGGCCGCTGTGGGGTGGGGGTCACTATTACCGCTGGGGCTGCTGGGGGGGGTGTCACTATTACCGCTGGGGCTGCTGTGTGGTGGGGTATGTTTACATGTGGCGGACATGGGCAGGGCTGTTTCAAAATAAACAGGGTGCAGATTTTGACTACTTTTTGGATGCGGAAATGCTGCAGAATTTTCCACAGAAATTTCCGCTGAGGACATTCTGCAGTATTTCCGCATCCAAAAAGCAGTCGAAATCTGCACACTGTCTATTTTGAAGCGGCCCTGCCCTTTTTAGAACGAGGGTACAATCATACGTCGTGATAAGCCCCGCCCCCTGACGTATTGGCACTTTGCGATAAATAAGTGGGTTTTAGGTTGCAGTTTGGGCACTCGGTCTCTAAAAGGTTCGCCATCACTGACCTAGAGAGATCTCACTCCCTACAACCTGGAGACTGGGTGGTCGTAAAGAGGCGTGTCCAGAAACCCCTAGGGCCCAGATTCAAGGGGCCCTATCAAGTCCTGCTCATCACACCTACTTCAGTAAAGTTGAAGGAACTGTTGTTTGTCTTGAGACTAATGGGACTTTTCACGCCCTACTTTGCCCCCCCCCCCATGAGAAGGAAAATGAAGGACATTTTGTTTATTGATGGACTTTTAGACTCCTCACTAAAGACATTTTGTTTATTGATGGACTTTTGGACTCCTCACTCCAAGCTTCGCCCTTGAGAGAGGGTGCAAAAGGACAATGCCCAGAACCACTTTGTTAGACACCACCAAATAATGGTAGATGGACTGAACACCTCACAGGTGAAAGACTGTTGGACTTGTACACACACACACACACACACACACCTGGTGCCACTAGTTTTCCTTTCTTGGCTGTTCCTGTTCCGTCGAAAAAAACTGCTTGCATGGACAAATGAAAACTCAGAAACCAGAGATAGCTGGTGGGGTAACACATTTAGTTCTTTGAACCCTGCCAATTGGTTCTCTGGTTTAGGAGGGTGGTTCACAGGAATTTTACAAAGTATGCTTCAAGCAGTGATGATTTTGCTCGTCATATATATATATATTGTTTTAAAGTTAATCATGTCTTGTACCACACGTCGTAGTAAAAAGGCTTTCGCTAAACTTCAACCCAGATGTTCTTTGGGACCACCACATGACTCTAGGGAATCTGGCAGGAGCCGACACCACTCGGGTGAAGTACCTAGCATGATGGTGGACCCTATGTCCAAACAGGGGGAATGTGAGGGGTTAATTCAGGTTTATGCTTTTAAATAGAGAAAGATAAGTGTATTTCACCGAATAATTATGTGTTTATAATTTGCGTCTTCTTCTGCTAAAGGTTTAAGCTTATACGTGTAAGGTCTGACGCTTTAAAAATAGACTACAGAGACTCCATTTTGTCTCTTTGCTTGTCTGCTAAAATACACATATATCTGTATTAATTTCAACTTTCACTTGAGAAAAATGTTAGATTTCAGTTATAATGACCCACCTGGAAATGTTAATTGGATTACCATTAGGTTTCTGTCCTATTCTTATCTCTAAACAATTTTAGTAGAAACTTACTAACCAGCTTACAGGAATGTACCTCCAGATTACACCTACACAGAGGAAGACATACTGATAAGAGGCCGAGATGTTTTAAATCAATATATGTGCTTATTAATTTTAATTGTATCTGGCATAAAGCCACTTGCTTCGAAGGACTGTATAAAGATTGAATACATTGTGTATTAAACAGGCATTTCTTTGGTTAACACATACGGTGTGGTGTCCATTGAACTCCTCAAGAGTATATATACTCGCATGATTTAAGACTAATTCGGAAGCAGACAGCATCAGCTGAACGGTCTGTTTTTGACCCCCTACAATACATATAAGTGGTTTTAGTGCAATATAGGCCTGTGAAAAAATAGAGCCTACACTGCACTAAAAATAACATGAATGGACGATTTTTTACACACAGAAGATCCAAGCTAGAGCCAAGCTACTTTAAAAAGTGCAGCTGCTCAAGGAGGAGAGAGAGATCCCCATAGCCCTGCTCTATGGTGATATCCCTTGAGGATCCCCATAGTGGGGAGAGAGCAAGCTATGGGGATCCCTGAGGGATATCCCTATAGTGCAGTGAGGGTAAGAGAGAGCGCGCAGGGCTATGGGGTTATTAAGCCATAGCCTTTCTCTCTCTCTCACTGCTATGGGTTAATCCCCGAGGGATATCCCCATAGTGCAGAGAGACAGGGGGCAGGGCTACAGGGGATACCCAAGGTTATATCCCCATAGTGGAGAGGGAGGGATGAAACTGGAGAGAGAGGGTGGGGCTATGTGTCTCCTCCCTAAGATTTCCCCTATTGCAAGTTGATAGGGGCGGGGCTAGAGGGCAGATCCGTCTAGTCACGCCCCAGCTCTTGGAGAAGCCGTGTAACCCTGCCCCCTCTCTCTCACCACCACAGGGAAGTTCCTTGGGTAACCCACTGCTGGGGGAGAGGTGGAGGGAGTGCCCTACTACCCAAAGTTCATTCGGTCAGAAAATAGGTAAGAATCATGAGGTGAGGTGCAGAAGCTACACCCCCAACTGTTGTTAAATGCTGGATTATACTCAGTATGCGTTCATGCGTTCACTATCTTTCAGTAATCTACTTAAGGCAGAGACAAATATGTGAATCCTGTTTCTACGCGTTTCTGCTGTGTGACCGGCTCTTCAGGAATCAAAATGAACTTCTTTATAGGTTAAATACTAACCAAAAGATAACTAAGGACTAATGATTTAAATTCTCTGAACGAACATGAAGGGAGGTAAACGATCGTATAAACCCCCTCGCCTAAAGAGGAGCTGCCTTAAATAGGGCTTTTGGCTCTCTGGTAAATCGTAGGTGTACCACCATTAGATGGAATAGGTATATCCCCAGATGGAGCACTTCTCCCAGAGTAACCCAGAAAAGCAGTCCAAATAAAGGACTAGATCAACCAAAGAAAACTCAATAGTTCCTTTGCTGGTCTCACCCAGTTTATTTGAGCCAGGATTAACAAATAATCAAATTTAAAGTCATGCCCTAAGTCTACCCCTATTCCTATGCTACTGTCTTAGATAAAGAGAATGAACTAAGTAACAAAAATTGGAAAGGAATGCGGTGAGGTACACCAAAATAATAAAGCAGCAGACAAAGCCTCATAGCCTCCAGTCTTAAAGGTAGACTGGAGTTGTATGGCTGCATTTGAGATTGTGTCTCCTTTTAAGCCACTGCACTGGAAACTCCCTCCTGGGGGTGTGAGCAGCCAATCAACCTGTGTGTGCTGCCACCCTGCCCCTCCGTGGGTCAGCTTAACCCTCATCAAAAGACCTAAAAAATCACCGACGTGTGCGATCAAATGGTAGATGCCATCACCCACATTGTCCACTCGCATGAGGAAGACAGATGATGTGTCGCGCATGACGTTCCCGTCATGCGGCAGCAGCCGGGATTTTTCTTCTGGATCGCTGGCTGCAGAGTATATTCTGTTGCCATGGTTGCGGCGCTGGGCGTGATGATGCACGACGTGATGACATGCCCATGGTTGCGGAGTAGCAGCGTCTTAAGGCTCCAAACAGGAAATCATCGGTCAAATATCTTAGTGCAGGCTAAATATGCTGTTGCACATATTGGAGGGTTATTGTCTGGACGGGGTTGTCTCAGCATTCAGATTGGCATCTTGGCATATATTCATGTCCCTATCCTGGACATCAGATGACATAACCGTGTCTAAGAATGTTCTTCAAAACCCACACTTAGTGCCTCTTACTCAGGCCATATAGTGCCATGAAAAGATGCATGGCACTATATGAGCAAGTCCCCTGCAGATTATGCATTACTTCGGCACGAATCACCAATCACAACCAGGACTTGTATAGGGTTGGATGATTCAGGTTTGTGTTAATTGGTGGAGTTGGTGCATATTATGGGGGGTATGAATTGGTTATAGACAAAAAAAAAGTGGGTCACTCGGGTCAAGTAAAGCAGAAAAATAAATAAATTAGCCCCCCGAATTCTCATAAGAAAGAACTAAACGACAAGGTCTCCTTAAGGCCCCCAAGATTGAGGCATTCCATCCTGAGTATCCATTCAGTTTCTTTTTGCAAAAATCTTCTATTGGTATCTCCTCTCCTACCTGACGTACATATGGATTCCAAACCCTGGAATCTAATTGCAGCTCGGTCATTGTTATGGACCTCACGTATGTGGTTCGCCAGGGGGGTACATTCACTTCTCCTAATTTTTTCGATATGGGCAAGGATTCGTCGTCTGAATTCCTGTGTTGTCTTGGCCACATAATTAAGTGGACAGCAGGCCATGTACACAAGATCAGTTGATCTAAAATTGAAAAATTCTCTTAAAGTGTACGATTTGCCTGTCCTAACGCTTGTGAAGTCAACCCCTTTCTGAATATACACGCATGCTTGGCAGCTGCCACAGGGGAAGGTACCAAGGGAACGATTAGACCAAAGCCAGGTAAGTGGTGCATTAGATGGCTGAAGGTGGCTCCTCACTACCCTATCTCTCAGACTACGCCCCCATCGGTATGTGATCTGAGGAGAGTCCGGAAGGATTTTGACCAAAACAGGATCTTCCTTAAGGATTTGCCAATACTTATGTAGAATAGTCTGCATTATTGGTGCTCCCTCGTCAAAGGTGCTTATGATTCTGATTGTGTTATCACGTTCTTTTGGTTGTTTAATTAATAACTCAGACCTTTTTTATTGATAGGCAAACGAACGTGCTTCGTCCAATATCTCCGCCAGGTAACCTCTCTGTAGGAACCTGTTTCTAAGTTTATCACTCTCAGACCCGAAGTCCTCATCAGGGTGCAATTCCTCCTGATATGGAGGAACTGCCCTTTGGGAATGCCCCTGCGCAATGGAAAGGAGTGTGCACTCCGCCAGGAAAGAAGACTATTGATCGCTGTCTCCTTCCTGTGCAGGGTGGAGGTAATCAAACCATTAGGTATTTTGGTAATTTTAATGTCCAAAAAGGAGATTGTTGTTGCCTGAATGTCTGAAGTGACTCTCAAATTAATGTCATTGATGTTCAATCAAGCCACAAATCCATTAAAGTCTTCTATAGAACCTGCCCATACGATAAGGACATTGTCTATACAGCATACCTACAACTGGATTTTCCTGATCCACCCGGCATTCTGTTCGGTGAAGACTAATTTTTCCCCCCACCAGCCCAGGAACAAGTTAGCATACGATGGGGCACAGGGACTCCGCATCGCTGTGCCCCTGAGCTGGTGGAGGAACTTGCCGTGAAAAATGAAGTAGTTGTGAGGACATAGGAGAGAAGATCTCTGACAAAGAGATTGTGCTTTGAGAATGTACTGCTTCTCTGTTTAAGGAAGTGATTGACTGCCATCAATTCAGCTTCATGCGGAACAGAGCTATACAGAGACTCTATATCCATGCTGGTAAGAAGCACCACTGGTTTTAACACAATCCTGTCTAATTGTCTTAAGACATCTGATGTATCTTTTAGAAATTAGGGTAAGGCATGAACAAAGGGGCTCAAAACTCTATCAATGTAAATGCCGCAATGTTGTGTAAGGCTGTCAACCCTGGACACTATTGCTCTTCCCTTTAGTGGTTTGAGCCCCTTGTATATTTTGGGAGGGAGTAGAATGTGGGTATCCTTGGATGTATCGGAAGCATAAATTCAAACTCGGACCGGCTGATTACTTTGTGGGAAGCCACCTCAGGCGATCCTGAAAAAGGACCGTGGGATCTGAAGGTAATATACAGTTGGTACTAGGATCATTGAGTAATAAATCACACATCCCGACAGCCATCACGTGACATAATCACAATGTTTCCGCCTTTATCCACGGGTTTGATGACTATGTTGGGATCCTTTTCCAAGCTCATAAGCGCCTTGAATTCAGCAGGGCTAAGATTATTACTAAGGATGAGCGAGTATACTAGCTAAAGTACTACTCATCTGAGTAATGTGCTTTAGACGAGTATCTCCCTGCTCGTCCTTAAAGATTCGGGGGCCGCCGCGGAGCGGGGTGCTGTGGGGGAGAGCGGGGAGAAACGGAGGGGAGATCTCTCTCTCCCTCTCTCCCGCCCGCTCTCCCCTGCTCCCTGCCGCGACTCACCTGTCAGCCGCAGCGGTTCCCGAATCTTTAAGGACGAGCAGGGAGATACTCGTCTAAAGTACATTACTCGGACGAGTAGTGCTTTAGCGAGTATACTCGATCATCCTTAATTATTACCTTTTTCCTTTGGGTTAGGTAGTTTCCTGATCTCATCCATGATAATTTTTTCAAAAATGTCCACATACGGAGATTGGCCCAGTGGCTAATGTTTTGTGCTTTTTGGTTTGAGGTCAGTAACTCTGCCCTGTGCTTTCAATCCCTCTGCCTCTAGTTCCTTCAGATCCCAAGGACCTTCAAGATCTCCTGTCTCAAGGCCCAAATCCAAAGCGAGTCTTTTTTCTTGATTACAGAGGAACTTCTTCCATTTTATCTTACGTAAAAAGAGGGCCATGTCCTTTGTCCAACCGAACCTGTTAAAGTGTCCAGTCAGGACAAAGGACAGGCCCCTCTCCAATACCCGAATCTCATCAGCCATCAATTTTCTTGGTGAGAGATTGATAATCTGCATTTTCCCTTCACTTTTTTTTTGGAGGTGGAAAAGGTTTGTCTGATGCTAAATAATGACCATTATCTTGGTCTAAGTGATCCCCTTTTTGGGGGCTTTTTTTGTCTATAACCAATTGATACCCCACATAATATGCACCAACCCCACCAATTAACACAAACCTTAATCATCCGAACCTATACAAGTCCTGGTTGCGGTTGCTGATTCTTGCCGAAGTAATGCTTAATCTGCAGGGGACTTGCTCATATAGTGCCATGCATCACTTCATGGCACTATATGGCCTGAGTAAGAGGCACTAAGTGTGGGCTTTGAAGGAGCAGGTATCTTCTAATCTCTATTTGAGATTACCCACCATCACTAGGCTGAGCAGCGTCCAGGATTCACATAACAGTTTCTGCCTTGAGTAGACTACTGAAAGATAGGGAACGCATGAATGCATACTGAGTATAATCCAGCACTTAACAACAGTTGGGGGTGTAGCTTCTGCACCTCACCTCATGATTCTTACCTATTTTCTGACCGAATGAACTTTGTTTTTGGAGGGCACCTACATTGGGCTTGGTATCCCCAATATCGTCCATTTGTGCCACTCTTTAAGATTCATCTAGTTTTACATCAATCCCATCTGGATATTCCAGACTAGAGCTAATGTCGACTAGATATTGTTTGTCCTTTGAGCCATTGTCTTAGACTATTTAATAAAAGTTAAGTTTTAGGGCTCCTACCCACTAGCGTTTTTACTGCGAAATTTGCAGCATTTTTTTTTTCTGCAGGGGTCTTTGGGCTATGGGAGTTGTAAAGCTAAAATCGCGATTACGCAAAATTGCGATTGCGCGGTAAATCGCGATTTTGCACGATCGCGATTTTAACATTACAAGTCCCATAGGCCCCCTGTAGAAAAAAAAACCCCTGCGAATTTCGCAGTGAAAAAAAATGCTAGTGGGTAGGAGCCCTTAAAGGGAATCACGCAGTGAAAATGGTTCTACTTTTTGATACCTCTGTTGCAGTGAAAGATAGCGTGAGTGGCTGGGCTTATTAGTTTATGTGTTTGTATTTTTTGGTTAGACTAGAGGAGATAATGGTTATCTATATTTAGGAGATCTCTTTCCATGCGGAATGAGTGGAGGTTTGTGCCCTGGTCTACCAAGGAGATTTATCTGGTGATGTGTATTACCCTGTGGTAGCTTTGAGCATCCAGTAGGCAAAAGCAACCTTGTTGTTTCTTTTGAGTTAGTTAGGCATGGGCTAGGCGCGGTTTGTGATTATTCCAGACGTAAGTACTGAGAAGCTGATGCAATTTTTGAAAGAATGATTTGGGAATAGGGATAGGGACAGTCTGAAGAGCATAAAGGATATTTGGCATAATGTAGGTTGCTACTAGGTTTTTCCTGCTCATCCAGGAGATGGAAGGTATCATCAGATGTTTTAGTTGGTCTTGTACCTTTTTGATTAATGGTGTATAATTGAGTTTATATAAGCAAGATGGGTCTGCACATAATGTAATACCCCGGTACTTGATCTCAGAGGTGGGCCAATTGAAGGGTGGAAGATGTTTCACTGTGTATAGGAGTCATGTAGCGATGCTTACATTAAGTGCTACAGATTTGTTGATTTTTAAAATTCAAAAGTTTACCATATGTATTGAAGATATCTAAAATTGCGGGAAAAGCTCTCCTGGAGCAGCGCCTGAGCTAGAAGCGCCAAAGAAGGGGAGACCATGGGGACCGTAAGATGGATGTGATAGTTGGCTCTGTAATCTCTCCCAACAATGGTGGCAAGGTGCCTGCTCGGTCACAAATAATAGATACAGTCTCTATAATGAACGGTGGTTTGTCATGTGGCACCAGCACTTCACACAGAACTGTAATGGTCAGATGGCGGTAAATAACTTGACCCGAGTCCTGGTAGCTTTTAGTAGTAAATGGGAATTCCCCGCTTTCCTGAAGCATTAGGTGAACACAACATTGAATAAAGGCAGTCCTGAGCAGAGCAATTGGCTTGACAGTATACAACACGATGCACAAAGAACAGTTGAATCCTAAATGAATACAGACTTTATCTTCAACACTCTCTCTATAACTAGAGGTGACACAGTAGAAATCCCACTGACCCGGTTACCTGTTGGGGTTACTGGAAAAGCAGTGATGCAGTTAAAGATGGAGATTTTAATGGACCTTTTGGCTGTCCTTGGTTTAACTTCACCATGTTTGTTTTAATGTAACTCCCTGTTTTAAGTAGATTTGGTCCCCAATCTTTCTCCTCACTGCTGTCAGGCTAGGGAGCTGATGAATCCTAGCTTTCCTGCTGGACCAAACATGTGTTGATGCTGCTTGCTCTGCAGGCATTCTCCCCACATGTCCTCCTCTGAGACCTCCTAAGCAGACTCTCCTCTAACTCCTCCTTCACTTCCTGTCTTGTTCCCGCATTTCTCTCCTCCCCTCCCCTTCAGCATAGAACAAGAAGATATAACCAGATAGCGCCTCAGGATCGTCATTCAGTGGAAAACGACACAATTCTGATCCTCCAAAAAAGGGGGAGAGCTGCGGAAATAGTTGGGGTCTCTCATATGAGAGTGGTCCCAAAGAAATAGGATACAGAATAGCTATTAGTAAAATAAAAAATTTTCTGCGCTCAACGAATGGTACGTTTCCACAAATGGTGGTTTGTCAAAAACATATAGGAGTTACACTTACTGGGGAGGAGGGGGGTATGGTGACCATGAGCCCTCTCCTTGAAGTGATGTCTCCTTTTTCTCCAAATAGATGTTTCCACACGTTTAAAGATGAAGTAATAACACTTTTATTTCCAGTATTCGCTAAAAGACGGGCAACGCGTTTCTGTGCTCACAGGCACCTTTCTCAAGCCATCCTTGAAGCACATAGGCAGGTGTGACAAGACAATGATTGTGTGGCTATTCTGGAGGACGCTCTGGGCCACTCCATCTTCCCCCTACTTAAAAACACAGCTGCCTTCAGCTGTACTGAGCTGCGAGAGGCGGAAAGGTGTACCTACTGATTAATGTGTCAGCACAATAATTTTAGATTTTAGAGTACTTGCAAGTATTTTTTTTTAAGTTGAGTTAGGCTAAGGCAGAACCTTAAATCCCAGCTAGCTATGGGGCACCTACATGGCTTTTCTCGCCAAAAGCAGACAGAATATGCATGCATATTAATGCAATCAATAAATGATGTTGTCAAACATGTACTGAACAGTAGGCAACCTGTAAGGGAATGAATTCATTTTTGCAACAACAGTCACACATCATGACTTTTGAGTCCTGCGCAAAGTCCATATGCATGTGAGGACCTAAAAGAAAAGCATGCAAAAAGAACAGTAGTTTAAGCTTGGCAATCCTTTACTGGTGGCTACCTTGTGATGAGCAGGACAAACATAAAGTCCTCAATGCTGTGGTGCGGTGCACTAAGTCTCGTGCCTCTGCAAGAACAGGGTAAAGCTCAGCATATAAACAAGAAAACAACAACAATAATTGGTAAGATCATCAAGTAATCTCTTGAGGCACGTTTGCAGAACTGGTAGAACACAATGGGAAGTCTCTCAGGGCAACAACTCTTGGTTACGGAACTTGAATAAATTAAACAGTTTCTGTAGAATCCATAGGATTTAAATAAAGGCAACAAAGTTAATCCTGTAGACAAAGGGGCAATTGTCCACGGGTACTCCTGGTGGATCTTCTTGGAACGGGGGGTTCTTGGAAGTCATCTTCTAGGTGTCAGGGAAACAATTGGTGATGGTGGCGGTGATGTATATTCTGAACTTTGGGGCTCAATTGGTGGTATAAGTGGTGGATGCTGGTACTGTAGTCTGGAGAAAGGGTTTTGGTACCACAGCATTTGGTTTTTACAATCAAATGGCAAAGGGCATTCAGTTTCTGGTTTTTTACTTTGCTCAGTCTCTGAATCACTTTCTACTTCTTCTGTTCCAGAGTCAGTGGATACAGGTGATTAAGGTCAGGCCAAACAAATGTTTAAACAGTTCCTGTGCACAACTTGGACAGTTCCATTGCGTTTAGCAATACAATAAAGTCCTCTTTCTGGAGAAATGACGGTTACAATAGTATAGGCTTGTAATTCCCACCTGGGATCTCGTTTTCCTGTGCAGTTTTCTTTCTTTAACCAGACCTGTTGAACAATGAGGTGTGTTGTTGTATATGTAGATCAATTCTGGTAACAAGGTTGGCCAATTGGCTCTTTGTCTTTGTGGAATGGTCCTTAGTAGCTCTAAGATAGTTTGGTAAGCTTTTTCACATAAGCCGTTTCCTTGGGGGTGATATGCTGTAGTTCTCAATTTCTTACAGGCATAGACATCACATAATTCTTGGGGGGGTTGGAATTCAAATGCAGGGCCTCTGCCTGATAGTATTTTGTCAGGACATCCATAATTTAGAACAAAGTGTTTCCATACAATAGCTGCTGTGGTTTTTGCGGTGAGGTCGTTGACAGCAACTGCTACTGTAAATTTGGTGTAATGGTCAAGGAGAGTGAGTACATAACTGAACCCTAACTTACTAGTTTCAATTTTTAGGTGGTCAATGGCTAACAGTTCAAGTTGCTTGGTGGAAATGATGGGATGTAAAATAGCTTTTTGATTCTTTTTGTTTCTTCTGCGAGTTTCACGAATAGTACATTTTTGACACCATTTCTCAATGTCATTACGCATGCCAATCCAGTAGAATCTTTGACGGATGATGGCTTCAGTTTTGAGGACTCCAAAGTGACCAGACTGATCGTGATAAGCTAGGAGTACTTGACTGGCATCTCTATGTGGGATTAAGATTTGATTAACTCTATTTCCAGAGGCAGGATCAGTAGAACTTCTGAGTATAACGTTCTTTTTTAGGAAAAGTCTTTTTCTTTGTCTCCATAATCTTTGCAGTTCTGGATCAGTGGATTTACGATGAATTCGTTTGAGTATAGCTTCTGATAATAAATGTTCTTGCAATTCACCCAAAAAACAACTATCTTGTTGGAGTAAGAACCATCTTTGCAGAGTATCTGTGGATTCTGGTGAAGAATTGAGATGATTACTTACGGAAGAAAAATTTTGCTGGACTTAAAGAGCTGTGAAATTAGGCATTTATTCCCATTTATCTTCTTCTGAGGAATGATCAGGTAATCTAGAGAGAGTGTCAACATTGGTATATTTGACATTGAAGTGGAAGTTTGCAAGCCTTGATAGCCATCTTTGTTTTAGTGCTCCTGGTTTGGCTAAATTCAGATGAGCAACTGGGTTGTTGTCTGTATATGCAGTGAAGGTAGCAGCAGCTAAATAGTCCTTGAATTTTTCAGTCACTGCCCAGACTAGCACAAGCAATTCTAATTTGAAGGAACTATAGTTCTGGTCATTCCTTTCAGAACCTTTGAGCGAGCGACTGGCATACGTAACTACTCTTTCCCTGCCCTCTTGAATTTGGCTGAGCACTACGCCTAATCCCTTTAAACTAGCATCAGTATACGGTTTGAAAGATAAAGCATAGTCAGGATAAGCAAGAATAGGAGGAGTAGTTAGTTTTTCTTTAGGAGTCCGGATGGCCTGTTCCTGCTCTATTTCCCAATTAATTGCCAAGGGTTTTTTGTGAATCTCTGTAGAGTGACCTCACAGAACTTCTTGAAGAGGGGCAGCTATTTGAGCAAATCTGTGTATGAATCTTTGATAATACCCTACAAATCCTAAGACGCTTCTGACATCTTTGAGAGTTTTGGGTGTAGGCCAGTTTCGGATGGCATCAGTTTTGACAGGGTCCAGAAACTCTCCCACAGCACTAACAATGTGCCCAAGATAGCATACCTTAGTTCGGAGCAAATTATATTTGGAAAGCTTAATTTTTATATCACGGTCTATGAGAATCTGGAACACTTCTCTGAGGCGTTTGAAATGGTCTTCATAATTTTTGGAGTACACAATGACATTATCAAGGTATAAGACAACAGATTCAAAGTTTCTGTGACCTAAGCATGTTTTCATTAGGTGTTGCAAAGTTCCTGGCACGTTGCAGAGACCAAAGGACATACAATTAAACTCAAACAACCGTATGGGAGTGGTGAAAGCAGTTTTCTCACAATCTTGTGGACTCATGTGGACCTGTCAGTAACCGCTGGTCAAGTCTAGAGTGGAAAAGTAGGCAGCAGTACCTAAGGCAGTTAAAGATTCCTAAATATGTAATAGGGGGTAGGGATCTTTGTGGGTTATGTTGCTTAACTTCGGGTAATCAATGCAGAAATGGATGCCTCCATACTTTTTCTTCACTAATATGATCAGAGCGGCCCAGGGACTATAGCTGTCTCTAAAAATGTGACTGTCCTTCATCTCCTGATTCATAGTTTTTACCTGCTGGTAAGAAGAAGGTAGAATAGGTCTGTACCTTTCCTTGATGGGAGCATGGCCATTATTTGGAATAGAATGAGAGATGTCTTTTACTCTACCAAAGTCCATGCTGTGTTGGCTGAAAGCGGCCTGTTTCTCAATGACTACCTTTCTGACCCCTTGAACTTGGCTAGCAGCAGTCTGGTCATCCCCTATATGTAAGTCATTCTACCAGGAAAGTAAGTTATTGGACACTGTCTGGATAGACTTTGCCACCTGCTGGACACTGTTTGTCTCCTTGTCTAGCATGTCATCTGGTAGAAGCAAGGATACCTGCGCTACAGCTGTATACTTCTTTAATGTTGATCAAACAGATTGGAACTCTCCCATCTGTCACTGTGGCTAAGCTGGGCAGCCATCAGGAATGGGTGACCATCAATGGGTATGTGCTTCACTAAGGCCTCATACTCGCGACTGTACAGACCAGGCTGTGTCTGGCACCACAAAATAAATTAAAATTCTGGCGGGACTGTGATGGGTCTGATATCCTTTACACGGGCTCTACCCACAGGACCCTGCGGGTTAGTGAACCTTTGTTGTGCTGTTAGTGCCTTAATGGCTGTCTTCAGCACAGCCCTCTGAGCTTGTGATGCTGCAGATATATTACTTTGTAGAGCCTCCAACATCTCAGTATAACAGTCATGAAGGACATTCATACCCAGCGTTATAATGGGTATGTTTTTGTCTGGCACGTCCAGCACCAGGATACCTTGTTTAGGCAGTTCAGCTCTACCAGCTATAATCGTGGGTTCCCACTATTCCACTATCGGTACAAGTAAACCATTACTGGCTATAACATTAAAGGGGTGGTCTCGCGAAACAAAGTGGGGTTATACACTTCCGTATGGCCATATTAATGCACTTTGTAATATACATCGTGCATTAAATATGAGCCATACAGAAGTTATTCCACTTACCTGCTCCGTTGCTAGCGTCCTCGTCTCCATGGTTCCGTCTAAATTCGCCGGCAGCTTGCTTTTTTAGATGCGCTTGCGCAGTCCGGTCTTCTCCATTCAGCACGAGCCGCTTCAGTGTGCTCCCCGCTACAGCTCTTCTGCGCATGCGCAGACGAGCTGTCACTGCTCGGGAGCGCGCTGGAGCGGCCATTCTGTACCTTCCTCTGTTAGAGGAAGGTGCAGAAACTGGAGCTGCCCAGCGGAGAAGCCCAGCCCAGCCCAGCCCAGCAGCCCCGAGAAGCGTCCCAGGTAAGTGATGGGTCGGGGGGGGGGGGGCTGCCGCTGCGCCGGGCTGCGCCGGGGGAACTAGCGCTGGGCCGGGGGGGCTGTCGCTGCACCGGGGGGGGGCTGTCGCTGCGCCGGGGGGGCTGCCGATGTGATGGGGGGGGCTGTCGCTGCGCCGGGGGGGCTGCCGCTGTGATGGGGGAACTAGCGCTAGGCCGGGGGGGCTGTCGCTGCGCCAGGGGGGCTGCCGATGTGATGGGGGGGGGCTGTCGCTGTGCCGGGGGGGCTGCCGCTGTGATGGGGGAACTAGCGCTAGGCCGGGGGGGCTGTCGCTGCGCCGGGGGGGCTGCCGATGTGATGGGTGAACTAGCGCTAGGCCGGGGGGGCTGTGATGGGGGGGGGGGGGGCTGCGCCGGTTACCTTCTGCCTGGCGGTGGGTGACTGGTCGGCGGCTGCGGGGCGTCCGGTCGGCGGCTGCTTGGCGTCCGGTTGCCATGGAGACACAGCTGGCAGCGTCTCGGGAGCGCGCACGTCGGGCTGCAGCGAGCGACGGGGAAAGAGCCGGCGGCCATCTTGGGGAAACTTTTATAAGTTGCTGAAACGCTGGAACGGTAAGTAGAAACCAGCTAGGAAAGTAATTTACAGGGGTAATTAGTAATGTATGTTTAATTAGGGGGACTGGGCAAAAAAAAAAAATCACTGCTTCCTCGAGACATCTCCTTTAATGAGCTGTTTTGGTGGGCAGCTTAGTACTTCAGCGGACCAGTATTTTTCGAAGTTAATTTTTCTTATAGTGGTCACCTGTGACCCAGTATCAAGTAATGCAGGCAGCAGCATACCGTCCACGTACAACGGGGGCCTACATACTTAGAAATCCCTTTTGGGGTCTGTAGACCTATTGGTTTTCCTTCCAAGGTTCAGTCTTCTTCCCATGGGTCTCCTGTGTAAACGAAAGCAAAAGTTTAAAGGGGTTGTCCCGCGAAAGCAAGTGGGGGTATACACTTCTGTATGGCCATATTAATGCACTTTGTAATGTACATTGTGCATTAATTATGAGCCATACAGAAGTTATTCACTTACCTGTTCCGTTGCTGGCGTCCTCGTCTCCATGGTGCCGTCTAATCTTCAGCGTCTAATCGCCCGATTAGACGCGCTTGCGCAGTTCGGTCTTCTCTCTTCTGAATGGGGCCGCTCGTGCCAGAGAGCGGCTCCTCGTAGCTCCGCCCCGTCACGTGTGCCGATTCCAGCCAATCAGGAGGCTGGAATCGGCAATGGACCGCACAGAAGACCTGCGGTTCACCGAGGGTGAAGATCCCGGCGGCCATCTTCACAAGGTAAGTAAGAAGTCACCGGAGCGCGGGGATTCGGGTAAGTACTACCCGGTTTGTTTTTTTTATCCCTGCATCGGGTTTGTCTCGCGCCGAACGGGGGGGCTATTGAAAAAAAAAAAAACCCGTTTCGGCGCGGGACAACCCCTTTAACTCATTCCCTTACTGATGGCAGTGATCACAAAATTGCCGTGGTGTACATGGGTAACTTTTGAGAGGCCGAGGTGATCCAGGCGGTAGCCTGCACTCGGGGACTAGTGGTCGGGGTGATACATGCACACTCTCCATCTCCCCAATCTTTTTGCACAGGGCGGCAACACTGCTGGTTAGTTTCACATCTGCTGCTGCATTTCTAACAAGGGCTCACTAGCAGTATCACTGGACTACTCAGACTGTCTGGTCCTGCCCCGCAAGCATGACGTGTACAATCTACCATCACTCATTAGAGTCATCCCATCCTTAGACTCCTCCCCCTCTGCTGCCTGGGGCTCAGTACCCAGAACTGTAATGGCCAACTTTTTAAATTTTATGAACGTAGTGTCCAGGTACTGCACGGACAACATTTTTAGTTGGCTCCAGAGGGTTTCTGTTATCAAGCCCTCAATGCCCTGTTCTCTGAGAGCCTGGTCAGCTCCACTTGCCTTATTACGATCAGCACGTGCTACAGCCTTCATGTCTTCTTGTAGGGACAGTGCATACTCTTTTAAGGTCTCACCTACTTTCTAACGCTCATTGAAGAAATGTTTTTTTAATTTCAGACATAGTATGCAGGAGGAGTGTATGAAAAACACACAGCAAAGATAGGACAGGTCCTATCTTTGCGTGCACCTCGGAGCTGACATATGAGTTTGCACTCGCATGTCCTATCTTTATTAGATGCGCAAATTCAGTGCGTCTAACAATCGTCCATGTGAACGCTTTTATAGGAACCCATTGGTCCCTATAGAAGCGCATCCTATGCAATGTCTCTAATGCACGCAGACAGCACTCATCTAAACGAGCCCTCAAGTTAAAAGGGGCATTGTTTTCCCATACAAACTTTGACCCTTCCCTTTTCACCTCCTTGGAGGTTGAATTTGAAAAAATCCTTCTTAGTCGATGTCTACGTTATACAAAGAAGCTACTGTCCAAATTTCATCATTTAAACTTTAGTAGGTTCGGCTTTAAATTGATAAATCAGTCAGTCAGTCAAGACATTTCATTTTATATGTATAGATTACAGCATGCAGAAGAGAACTCCAAAGTCTGAGCTCTTATCTGCTTAGTGTTAGAAACATATGCTATAAACATTGTAGGCAGTTATAGGATGCCTCTATTAGATAGATAGATAGATAGATAGATAGATAGATAGATAGATAGATAGATAGATAGATAGATAGATAGATAGATAGATAGGAGATAGATAGATAGGAGATAGATAGATAGATAGATAGATAGATAGATAGATAGATAGATAGATAGATAGATAGATAGATAGATAGATAGATAGATAGATAGATAGATATGAGATAGATGGATGGATAGATATGAGATGGATGGATGGATGGATAGATAGATGGATAATCAGTAGAGAAATTAAAAATGAATAGTCTTATAATTGTGTGTATATATATATATATATATATATATATATATATATATATATGTAATCTTTCTGATGTAAAACGCTCATACCTAACGTTTAATTTTAATAAAATTGCTAATAAAATCATTAGGACAGTTAATTTTTTGTGTTTTTGTTTAGTATTTCCAAGGAATCCATAATGCAATTTCCCACTAATAAATGAATAAGAGCTCGGAAGTGTGCGGGTGGCAGGGAAATTAGATTGCAAAGGGTGAGCCCTCTTCATTTTGGGACAAGCTCTGTTTGTTCTACAGGAAAAGGACATTATACTCTTGGACAAACAGTGTGTTCTACTTCAAACAGCTGTATCTTTGGTTCTACAAGTGTTAATAACATGCTTATGGTGTCACTTTAAAGCCAAGATTATTAAAAACCAGAGCTGTAGCTGTTTTCTATAATGCTGAATTTATAGCTCTCATTCCAGACTGCGTGCAGAGGAAAGCATGGGAGGGGGCAGCAGAAAAGCTCTGCAATTCTCCTACCCCCCCTCCCCCTACCTATTCCACAGTAGGAGGAATAGGGAGTTATGTTCATGTAATCACTACTTATCAATCATAGAATATATTTGCTCTCTATCAGACATGAATGGCTTTCAGTATTCCAGAAAAAGAATGAGAAGATGAGCACTTCTTCATCTCAACATGTCTCTTCACTGCATAAGGCCCAATTTCCATGGGTGGATTTTAGGTATAAAATCCGCACGTGTCTCTCACGCGGAATATCCACACGTCCTGCCATCCATCGGGATGCTTTAGCATCTGCACTGCAATTTAAAGCATGCGGCTGTGATTTTTTTTTCCCGGTGTGCAGATCGCACACGCGGGAAGGAATCGCAGCATGCTCCAGTTTCCAGCAGGTTGTGCAGGGATGGCTTCCTTTGAAGTCAATGGAAGCCGTCCGATGTGCGACACACTGTCAGCTGTCACTATGGCTGTGCTGCGGATCCACGGGAAAGCAGGAGATTCAAAAAAAAAAAAGGAAGCACTGCGCATGCGCCAGGCGCAGCTGCCGTGCTACAAAAAGAAGATCTGGGTGGCTTAGAGGAGACCCGCACTGGATCTGAAGAGGTAAGAAACTGTCTTTTCCTCTCCATGTCCATGGGCATTCACGAATACCACTGCCGGAAGTGGAATCCATAGGTGCGAGTGGACATGAGGCCTAACTCCACTGCTAACAGTGACATCTAAACAATCTTACAGAAAAAAAATGTAAAAAGTATATTTCCTCTTACACAATGCTATAAATATTTAAAAAATAAATAAAAAGACCAAAAAACTAAGACACTAAATTGGTATCTCCACATCTGTAGCATCCTTAATATAAAATATGATATTATTTATCTATCATGGTAAATTCTGTAGAGAAAAAAATGAAGCCATAAATTGCCAAAAACAGCCAGTTTCTGGTCATCTTGCTTCCCCAAAACAGGATTAAAAAGAAATTAAAAAGTCATATAAACATCAAAATGGTACTGCAAAAAGCAATCCCTCAAACAACTTTGCTATCGGAAAAATAAAAATATTATGGCCTTGGAATGTGGTGATACACAGAAAATCAATTTTATTTTTTATTTTTTTTTTTTTAAGTCCGAAGGCAGCACAAAAGAGATATTTTGCCCCTAGACTCCACCCTCTGACCAGCCCACCTAGAATGATAAATGAAGAAATTGCAAGTAATTAATTACTGGCCTATAAGAACCCTCCCACACAGCTCAGACATGGGATAAATAGAGATGAATAACTGCAAATGTACTTTATTGGGAGGATATATATGTGGATTGTCTCCGGACTCCAGGAAAGCAAAATTTCAGGTAAGATAAATATTCTCTTTCCTCTTCAGCCTCAGGCAACATAGAAGTGATTTGCAAAAACAGGGTAAATGGGTAAATGTTGAACAACTGCACTTATAAGATGGCATGGGACAGGATGCTGTGTTACAGATTTCCTGAAGAGCTCTCTTAGCTGCTGTCTTGTCACTATAAAAATATTGTATATATTTTTATAATATGACTAACTTCTTTGTACCCTTTCCAGTCCAATTTCCCTGACATCCACACACTTCTCAGCTCTTATTTATTTTGGGTGGTATAGCACGTAGATTCCTTGGAATTACTCAACAAAAACACAAAAAAATAAATTATCATGATGATTTTATTAGCACCTCATCCAGCAATAAAAATTCACTACAGAGATCCAGTGTCACGCGAGGTCTGATATATGTTTATAACAGTACAAATGACAGCTCTATGATGTTAGAGGCTGTTCTCCATATATATGTTACAATATGCTTGACAGCTCTACGATATTGAAGGTTGTTTTGCGCATGTATGTTACAGAATGTAGACAGCACTTCAAAGTCGAAGGAGGTTCTGCATATGCATGTAACAGTAGGGAGGGCAGCTATCCAATGTCAAAAGCTGTTCTGCATATGTATATTACAGTACACAGAACAGCTCTTCAAAGTTGGAGGATGTTCTCCATATGTCTCCTATAGTATTCATGACAGCTCTCTGATCCTGGAGGCTGTTCTGTATATGTGTGTTACAGTATGCAGGACAGCTCTCCAATATCAGAGGCTGTTCTGCATATGTATGTTACAGAATAAAGGACAGTGCTCTGAAGTCCATGGACGTTCTGCATATTTATGTCACAGTAGGGAGGTAAGCACTCCAATGTCAGAAGCTATACTACATATGTATGTTAGTGTATACAGAACAGAGATGCGATGTCACATGATGTTCTGCATATGTATGTTCCAATATGCAGGACAAAGCTGGAGACTGTTTTGCTTATGTATGTTACAATATGTAAGGTGGGGTTCCGATGTCAGAGGCTATTCTGCATATGTATCTTACAGTAAACAGGACATCGCTCTGATGCCGGGGGGCTTTTCTGCATATCTGTAACAGTATACAGAACAGCTCTTCGACATACATATGCAGAACAGTCTCCAACTACGGAGAGCTGTTCTGCATACTGTTAGCAACATGTGTCAGACCTCGTTCAATATCACAGCTATGCAGGGAAATCTTAAAGGGGTTGTCCCGAGGCAGCAAGTGGGTCTGTACACTTCTGCATGGCCATAATAATGCACTTTGTAATGTACATTGTGCATTAATTATGAGCCATGCAGAAGTTATAAAAAGTTTTATACTTACCTGTTCCGTTGCTGGCGTCCTCGTCTCCATGGTGCCGACTAATTTTCGCCCTCCGATGGCCAAATTAGCCGCGCTTGCGCAGTCCGGGTCTTCTGCAGTCTTCTATGGGGCTCCGTGTAGCTCCGTGTAGCTCCGCCCCGTCACGTGCCGATTCCAGCCAATCAGGAGGCTGGAATCGGCAATGGACCGCACAGAAGAGCTGCGGTCCACGGAGGAAGAGGCCATCTTCAGCGGTGAGTAGAGAAGTCACCGGAGCGCGGGGATTCAGGTAAGCGCTCCGGTGAGCTTTCTTTACCTCCCTGCATCGGGGTTGTCTCGCGCCGAACGGGGGGGGGGTTAAAAAAAAAAAAAACCCGTTTCGGCGCGGGACAACCCCTTTAATGTTGGACAAGACCAGTCACAGGATTGAGAAGGGATAATAAAATGTACTAAGGCTTTCCGCAGTCCTTGCCTGCTCATACATCACTTCCTAGTTACGGTATTCATAAATCCCGCCTCTAGGAAGCATGGCTATGATTGGTTCTTTGACCGGTGCTCAGCCAATCAATGCATCGCTGGATGAACCAAGCCGATGCCTGGGATTGGTTTATCCAGTGCTGCATTGATTGGCTAAGCAGAGGTGGAAGAACCAATCAACAACCTTCTTGTTGTAGAGGCGGGATTTATGAATTGTCTGAGCCATGACCAATTAGAGCCATCGCATTGGTTCATCCAGCACCTCATTGATTGGCTGAGCAGCGGTCAAAGAACCAGTCACAATTATTGCTTCTTAGAACTGGGATTTATGAATCCCATAAACAGGAAGTGATGTTGTACGAGTGGCTGTGGACTGCGGGAACAGCGCCGGACCTACAGAGAGCAGCAGGAGCCTGCTAGGTAATGTATTATTTTAAATGTTTGCTTATTTTGGGGATAGGTCTTATTTTTGGGGAAACAGAGTAGAACGCGGTTGGTGATCGAAGAACCAACAAGTCTCAACCACTGGATGGGCTAAACCTCTATGTAGCTCCTGAGCCCTATGTCTAAGAAAGGAGAGTACCTATATAGTCTCAACCATTTCTGGAAAATAGTAAGACGCGAGAAGCAAATAACGTTTATAGCAAGTAACGACGAGTGCAGTAGTGAGGGAGAGGTGTCGATAGAAGAGCAAGAAAGCTAAAGGGAGAAGAAAGCTGGATAAAGTACAACCAGAGAGCTTTCCATCCCTTAGTCTGAGGAAACAGGAGGAAAGCTGCCAGATACAACGCATTCTACTGAGAGAGAAAGCTCCGTTTACCAAGCCCTGGATTCTGAGGTACAGAATATTGATTGTCTTGGACGTTGTCGTGTTTGCCCAGAACTGCAATAAAAGTGAGTTTTACTATTTCACCCTTACTGCGAGTCATGTACCGTCTTCCCACTAGAAAACATCTGGACTACATAGCATACAACACCACCTTCCAGGAACAGGGACCACTATCACCATCATTTATCTGTAGCATGAACAGGTGGACATGCAACCACCAAGCTGCCCCTCACTCTGGCCTATTACAAACTGGCCTCATGAACTGCAACCACTATTATACTTTATTTATAGCATTGTGAATGGGAGTCAGAGTACAGAGTCACCATGAATACAAGCTGATCCCTATTCCTCCTGCACGCTACATTTGTATCATGCTATAAGCATCTGAGAGTAACACTGGAGGAGGACAAGGGAGGACAAGTGCAGGGAAGGGAGCGAGGACTGTATCCTGCACCCCAACATTATGCCAGCCATACAAGCACCTGGGACATAAGCACCACCTGTGCCCTCAGCTGCACCCTTCATGGGTGCCACTCAGGTACCTCTGCAGTATCATTAATAGTGAATGGAGCGCTAGTGTGCTTGCATGTCCAGTGCTCCATTCAGTCTCCTCCTTACTGCGGAGGGTACAGTAACCACACAATGACGATGGACAAGGGAACAGTTTTTACATATGTACAGCTCTCATGCCAGTCTTTGTGCAGAGCAGAGAACGGGAGGGGGCAGCAGAGAAGATCTGCGATTCTCCTACCTCTCTCCCATCCTTGGGGAGGAGGGACATGGAGTTTTGTTCATGTAATCACCCCCTTATCCATCAGAGAACATATTTGTCACATATGAAGGTTTTTTTTTTTTAAATCTCACAATGAGAAGATGCTCATTTGTTCATCTAAACATTTTTCTACACTCTTTAACCCCACAGATGCCACAGTCATTGCTGACAGCGGCATCTTAACGTTTTTACAGAATACAGTAAAAAGAGCAAAAAAACTACACACAATTGGTATCGCTACATGTGTAGCAGCCTTAATAAAAAATATTACATTATTTATCTATCTTGGTGAATTTTGTAAGGAAGAGAAAAACTGAGCAAGAAAATGCCAAAATAGCCATTTTCTGGTTCTCTTGCTTCCCCAAAAGGAATAAAGTAATCAAAAAGTGTTATAAAACTCAAAATGATACTAATAAAAACTAGAAGCCATCCCTGCTGAAACCAAGTCCTCAGATGGCTTTGCTGTCCACCAGGGAACCCAGCACTCAGTGCATGCATTGGACTTGGCTCTTCATTCAGTACAAACACACACACACAAGTGCCCAAGCGGATGTATGATAAGAACCCCTCCAAGTCCCTCTCTTATTAGTCTTAGTTTGTAGTGTTCTTGGACTTGACAGGTTCCCTTTAAGGATTGTATGGATTACAATGTCAAACAAAATAGTTAGATTATGGACATCTTTGGGTGCGAATAGCTTTTTCACTAAAAGTGGTTTTCCAAATTAAAATCAGTGATAGCAGTGGAGGGACGAACTATGTGAAAAAAAATGTACATAATCAACTCTTATTGTCACTTACCGCTGCTCCATTTTTCTGTTTACTTTAGGGGCAGTGGTCACATGGGTTGTTGCATCCAATAAAAGGGCTAGACAGATTTACCGGACGTTGACAGGACTTCTTCCTTGGTAACATCACCTGAGAAATGCCATGCTGCCAGAGCACTGAAGCAGCTGTCAATCACCACAGTGAATATATTGATTTTTTATATAGCTTTGGATACAGGGGGGCCAAACATTTTAGAAAGTGATGAGTGATGAGCTTTTTTTTTGTATTATCCTATCTATGTGCACAGTTTATAATAATGAAGTCCCATATTTTGTTTCACTGTAGAACTGCAGTGTTTTTGTCACTTTCCTCAGGAATTGAATACGTTTTATACTAAACTTTAAAAAGCTATTCATTTATTAAAGTTCTGCTATAAGTTAATGGCAAATTCCTTCATCTGAAAGTAATGAAGTTACTTATATATTCCATATACTAAAGGCTCTTACAGCTTTGAGTGTCTCATAAGCAGAGCTGAGACAACTGGTTTCTCATCTGACCTAGGTCCTCTGCAGTAACACATCTCAAGTTAGAAAGGGCTGACTGAGCTGCTGCAGATCACACCAACATGAGCTCCGCGGAAGAACTTGAATATCCACAAATACTTCTTGACTATCAGCAAGGGTTTTTTATCTCAAAGGTAAGAACTGAATTCCATTGTTGCAAATGCCGATTCTACAATTTCATGGACCATCAATGGGTTTAATGATTTGTGCATGGAAACATTAAAGTGATATTTGCATTTCTGATTTTCATAGCTATGATGGGGAAACAGCTGCCATGGCTACCAGCCACAGCCTAGGGAAAGAGGCGAGTGCTTGGTGCAGCTCTCATTGAAGTGATTGGAAGCTACAGAAATAGTGTAGCTCGGCTCTTTCCGACAGGTGGTCAGATCAGAGCTTCTGGGCTTTCCCATCTTGTCCATGAAAAGCTGGGATGGGAATACCCCTTTAACCCGTGGGAGTCTTTTCATACTCTGTCTTGACTTAATGCAAAGTGCAGTTTGCATCACTGAAAATAATGAATGCATGTCTGGATGAGTTACATGAATTATACCAAGTGCAGAATTGTACAGCATTTATATAGCATAATGTAATAGTAAAGTCCAGCTATCTAGCCATTAATGGGTTGGGAAATTATAGCTCAGAGCTACATGAGTTATGCTGAGTGCAGAATTGTACAGTATTTATGACATAATGTAATAGTAAAGTCCAGCTCACCGGCCATTAAAGGGTTATACAATTCCAGCTCAGATCTATAATTATAATAATTTTTTTATATATCTAAATAAATAACTTTTTATATTATGCACAACAACATGCAATGCTTTGGTGATGAGGAGAAGATGCCATGAACACCAAATGGTAAAGGAATAGTAGTCACTTTCCCCCATATAGCATAAATGACATGATAGATTTTTTTCTGTGGACTGCTATGATTACCACAATACCAAGAACTTTATTTTTTTTTCACTTTTCCACAATAAAACCCCCTTTCTTGGAAATGTTATATTTTTTTACATCACTGCATTCATAAGTTTTATTTTTTCCATGGACATAGCTCTGTGACGACTTGTTTTTTGTGTGACGAGTTGTAGCTTTTATTGGTACCATTTTGGGGGTACATACAGCTTTTTTGATCACTTTTATTGTTTTTTGCATCCATTTTTTGAAGGGTTTTATTATGGTTTTTGCCTTTTAGGATAAATAATGTGTTCAATTTATTGTATAGGTTGTTGTGGATACGAAGATACCAAATATGTGGGATTTTTTTACACAAATGGTAAAGTGAGCTACAGTATCTCCTCGGTACCATGGAGGTAAATAGAGCTGTAGTCACAAGTGCATCACTACTCCATTCACCTGGGGGATTCTGGGTACACAGTTCTTTCTGCAAGCGCTGCAGGTTTATTTTCTACTACTTTGTTACATAATAACCCTACAACTTATTACAGGTAGTAGAGTCTGAAGCAGTTTGTTGCTTTTCCCTTGTAGATCATGTTTACTGCCTGTGAACTGGGAGTCTTTGACTTGCTCCATGAACTAGAGGAACCGGCTTCAGCAGCGACCATTGCTACACGCCTGAGTACCAGTGTAGATGGGATGGAGCGCTTGCTTAATGCCTGTGTTGGACTGAACCTTTTGAAGGTTGACTTGAAAAATAATGAAGGTAACTTAATTTCAATAATCGAGTTAATTGGAGTCTGTAGTTTAGGGTAGAAGTATATGAATCTGATATCATCACATGTAAGGGTTGCCTGCATGGCTGTGAACAGCATATGTGATAATTACACTTGGTACTGCAGCAAAAGCTATTAACTACCAGGTGATCCAACGTAACTCCCCCTCCCCCAACAGTCACGTTAAAATTGGAAAAATCCTCCTAAAAATGTCACGTTTATTGTAGATTTTGAATGTCTCATGTTAATATATTAGATGCAGAACTCGGTCTCCTTAAATGCATTTAGTGACATGACTAATTTTAACCTTAAACACCAGTAAATTGTATCCACTTCTGTGTTCCAGCAATCATAACTTTTTTATTTTATCAGTGTAGCTGTGAGATCTTGTATTTTGCCTGCCGAGTTCTAGTTTTCCGAGAAATCAGTTTTGGTTACATATAATGTATTGGATAAATTCTATACTTTTTTTTCGTTCAGTGTGGTAGAAATGTTACATTTATTCTGCGGTTCATTACGATTACAATACCACCATGTTTATATCGGTTTTATAATTTTAACCCTTATGGCCGCCTGCAGACGGCCAGGTCGGATCCCGCTGCGAGAATTCTTGCAGCAGGACCCGACCCGAGCCCCTGCAGGGACCAATACAGCGCTCACCTCTCCCGCAGCTCCAGCTCTTTGATGTGCCGGCTGCCGGCCTGCCGACACATGTGCAGGGCGGAGCCAGCGCCCCGAGGGTGACATTTCTGTGTGGGCTTCTGCGAGACCCGCACAGAAATAGAGCACGATTTGTTTTGAGTGTGCTTTGTCACAAATCACGGCCATCTGCATAGGATTGCGTATTGTAATGCAATCCTTTGCAGGCAAGTGGGGGTGGTAATTCTCCGGGAAATCCAGCCGCAGAATTTCCGCCCGTGTGCAGGGGGCCTATATGCAATATAATCATTTTTGTTTGTTTTCTTTTACAAAAAATACTGTGTAGTACTTGTGTAGGAGGAAAAAATTTGTTACATTTTTTTCCTGTAAAAATCTTTAGATACCATGGTCAGCCATTACTGCAGCATCTGTGGGGCTAAGCTGTGTAGAAGAGCAATTAGATGAACAACTTCTCATCATTTCACTGCTTTCTGGGAAAACTCCCATATGTGACAGTTGGAGCAAAAATGCTCTGAATGTGGAATAACATGAACAAAAATTCCCCTGTTTCTGGGACAGAGGCCGCTTGCAGACGGCCGGGTCGGATCCGGCAGCGAGAATTCTCGCTGTGGGACCCGACCCGAGCACCTGCAGAGAGCAGCGCATACTCACCCGTGCCCCACAGCTCCGGATCTTTCATGTGCTGGCTGCCGGGCAGCTGGCGCATGCACAGACCGGAGCCGGCAGCAGGCGAGTGACGTTTCTGTGCGGGGCTCTGAGAGCCCCGCACAGAAATAGCACATGCCGCGATTTGTTTGCCGCGCGAGATTTCTCGCGGCCAAACCGCGGCCATCTGCATAGTATTGCGTTTGTTAACGCAATCCTATGCAGGCTTCCTGCGGTGGAAATCCCACCGCGGAATTTCCGCCCGTCTGCAGGTGGCCAGAGAGAGATACAGGAGAATCACAGATCTTCTCTGCTGCTGGCTGGTCCGCTGCTGCATCCCCTCACACACTGACTTAAAACTGACAGCTGTAGGTTCAGTATTCCTGCCCCACTTCAAACAGCTGTAACTTCAGTTCCTTAAAGGCTACTGACATTGTTTTGGTCTGCTTATAAAACCTCGGCTCACCAAAACAGCAAAAGCATGTTGGTCACCTTGACAGAACTGGAGCCAAAAAACACTGAAAATAGAACAGCTCTGTTTGTCTAAAACTGTAATGTCTAGCCCAGAGCGGCAGGCCGGCACAATGAAGATTATATTTTATAAAGCCTTAGGCACATTAAGTCAAACTATTTAAAAAAATGGGGAAAGCCCCAAAGTGAAAAGGGCACAAGTGTTTTTCCATGTGCGAGTTTTGTCTGATTATGATATGAATGAAACTTGCACGAGAAAAGAACCCATTAATTTCAGTTTGTTCACAGGGCTGGTTTTTCTAGAAAGTTCTATTTTTGAATGATGCCTGAATCAAGAACCACAAATTTTCTATGAAAGCGTGAAAAAAAATGCATCGGATTTGCATACAAGTGTGATGCAATTTTTATCTTAACTATCGGTAGTACATGCAATTGTTTTTTCTACGCAAGGTAAAAGCGCACATTAAAAACACAATCACAGCAAAATACTGAGATATAGATCCAATTTTCTGATGCACATCACACTTGCCTAAGAAGACAATTCATGTGATGACTAAATGCCCGGTGTATAACAAAGGCAGAGATTCTCCTACCTGCAGATCTCCCTGGTGCAGTCAGCAACCGTGATGAAAATACAGCTTGTCACAGGCCAAACAACAACCCCACATGTGTCCTATCAAGTGGAGCAGACCCAAGATCCCCCTCACAATGTATGTAGAAATAACCAGCTTGGACTTCTATCACTTGGAATATACAATTATTTCAGCACGTAATGGTATAATGTGCCATCTACTGTAAATGATAAGGAACTGAGCTCTGTGACATAAGGAGGTAAAATGTATTTCTGTAGGCTGCAGAACTCCGAGGAGACTTCATATATTGTAATTCCCAGGACACAATTACTTATACACAACATATCTGTGGCACAACTGCCTCTTAAAGGTGTTAATGAAAGATGAGATGAAAAAAGAGGGAGCCTAGCATGTCTATAAACCAATGTTTAGGTTTGGGAATTTAGTTTTATTTTCTCCTCCCATATTCTATATTTGGGAGTGAGATTGATTCTTGACGAGTTTGATAGGGTGCAGCCAGTCCACGGAATGTCACATCTTCCAAGGAGGACATGCAAGTACATGGAATAAATGCAGGAAAAAGTGGCTGTAGGCACTCGATTCCCCTGTTTTTATTAAGAATTAATCCAGCATAAATAAATAGATGTGTTTTGGGACCGTTGCACCCCTTCCTCAGTATTTTAGCTGGGGATACAGAGCCAACATTGGTTTGTTCTCTTTGCAGAAGAGTGGAGCACTATAGGTGTTGTCTTCTGTCACTTATGGTATATCCACTGAGATGTGGGTCCCAGAGGTAGGACGCATACCTATCATTATAATTACCCTACGTTCCCTCCCCTGGGTCACCTCCTCCTCCTGTCCAAGATGGCCGTGATTATGCAAACTTGCCCTTCTTCACTGTTTCCATAAATCCCATAGTCATTAATGGGAGTTATGTAAACTGTGTAGCACAGTAAACTGTACTATTTACACATCTTATGGGGTTACAGAAACAGCAGAGTTTGCTGTTTACATAGCTCCCATACACTTCTACGGGAGTTACACAAACTAGGTAGAACGGTTAGTTTGCCTGTTTCCATAATCCTGGCCATCAGTCGCTGCAGAGAACAGAACTGTATTCCCATCTTGGTGATGTTTGGTGAGGTGGGAATACCTGTTTAAGGCAAGGAATACACCAATACTTCTTGTAACGCTACTGTTTGATAGTTAGTATTAAGTTACAACTACAGTCCAAATTAATACATTGAGTTGCATGTAATTTCGCAAACTGCAGCTGTCAATCGAGAGTTAAAATCAGTCAGTAGCACTACGAGACGTCTCAGTGTAGCCCTGGCCTAAAGAGTAACGTTAATATTACACGAGCAGTACAGCTAGCAAATTACTGACCGCTGCCGGACTGGACCTGCAAGCGAAGATGCAGCCCAGTAACTAGTGCTATGAAGCGATTATTGACGGTGCTTGTGTGATAGCACTCTTAGGGCTCATTCACATGGGCGTTATTAAAATAGGCGCTTGAAAAAAATTAAAACCCATGGTTACCTAAGGATTCCTTCAAACGTACGATTTTTTTGACACGCCTAAGAAATCACACTGCAAAAGATAGAACATAGGCACGTTATATCAATGCAGAAATTTTTACTGAAAAGATAGGCCTTGTCCTATTTTTGACAGCAAAACACTGGAGGCGCCATAGACTCCTATCGAAAAAAGGAGGGGGAGGGAGTTTTTAGTGGCTAGCACTGCTAAACAATGATAGGTGCCTCTAGTGAGGCATTTAAAGTGATTAAAAGTAGTTGTGCCGACCGAAGGATTTTGGGGCTGTGATGTCGTTTCACTGCAAGATTCCACAGCCTGTTACCCTCAGGCTTAATAACACTGATTTGAACGGGGCATATATATATATATATATATATATATATATATATATATATATATATATATATACAGAGACGACACCCATCTTGACCTAAATACAAATATTCACACACAGAAATTTGAGACTGATTTGCAATATATTTATATGTGTATATATATATATATATATCCCATCCAAATCAGTTTCATTAGGCCTAAGACTTTCTGAAAGCTCGCTATAACGACACATATTTTTGTTTCATTTCAAAAGGTATCATATCTACAAGATTACTTGGTTTTTCTCTCTTTTGAGAGTAACACCTTTGGAGTAAACATGCACAGGTTATTTCTCACGTCTGAAAAGTGAAGAAATGTTTTGGATATTCTGTCTTAATACATTGACTCCTAACAGCCTGAATGAGGTCCCAATATATTTGGTGGAATATATTTTTATATCTATTTTTTTTTTTATATTTTATATTATTATTGCTATTATTTATTTTCATGTTATCCTTTTTATTCCTTCTCAATTTTATTGTGATACTAGCTGATCTACCAGGCTTCACACAATTTAATTTGATACAGGTGTTACCTGTTGTTCGCACGGAAAATTTTATGAAGTCTTGGTTACTTTAGAGGAACTGAGGAATAAAATATGCGTACACATAGAGGAGCATTAGATTCTCCTCCGATTGCATGTACCAATGTCCATCTGCAGAATGTGCCACCCCTCCAACTTTTCTCATATTTTACCCTTAAAGATAACGCTCCTTTTGATTCAAATTCAACCCCAGACTAAAGATTGCAGCCCCTTCTTAGCCTCAAAGGCATGCTGCATCCTTGCCGTTTATGGCTGCTTCCTTATGTACAGCCTTTCAGTATATACATATAGAGGTCAGTTAGATTCTCCTCAGCATATACACACAGAGCTCAGCTATATTCTCCTCAATATATACACACAGAAGTCAGTTATAGTCTCCTTAATATATACATATAGAGATTAGGTAGATTATCCTCAGTATATGCACACAGAGGTCAGTTAGATTGTCCTTAATATATACACATGTATACTCGCTCATCTCTAAATGTAACACATCTCTTGATTAGTACCATGTTTCCCCAGAAATAGGTCCATTCCCCGATAGTAAGACCTATCAGGTTTTCGGGAGAGACTTGAAATATAAGGCCTCCCCAGAAAATAGGACCTAGTTAAAGTGCCCCTGCCCCCCAAATCAATACTCACCTGGTCAGCGGCGTGACGATACCTCCCGATGTTCTCTGGCAGCATCGCTGTGGTAAACTTCGTCCTCCTCGTCTCACAGCTGAGCTTCTGCTTGTGACGGGGCTTTGAATACCCCGCCTTCAGCAAATTGAGGGCTGTGATTGGTTAATCAAGCACCAGCAGCCAATCACAGCCAGTGCTCGATGAGACAATCACAGCCATTCAGTGAATTACATGACTGAATGGCTGTGATTGACTCATCAAGCGCCAGCTGTGATTGGCTGCTGGCGCCCGATTAGCCAATCACAGCACTCAATTTGCTGAAGGCGGGGTATTCAAAGCCTCCAAAAATTACGTGAAAGAAAAATAGCCATGATAAAGTCCAGAACCTAGTTAGCGATTATTTGTTCATTCATATGGGCAGCCGCGGCATATCAGTGAAAAAATACGCTGCAGTGCGCTACTCCTTCGGGCAACAGAAATCCTTGGAATCATTATTAATGCTTAAATAGAGGCAGCTATATACACGCGCCAGTGTATGGATGACATGCAGCTTAAACCCTGCTGTCCTCACTTATATGAGCGTGTGTGCACTGGCCGGGTGGTGGGTTGTGTTCATCACTTTTTGATGACACGCAGCTCTAACTCTGCCGTCCGCTATACAGCGCCCGCCCCTATCTTCCCTGATGGTGGAAAGCACATGCTGGCACCAATTGGAACATGACACTCTTGGCTTTTCCTGTATTTTGGTGACCTCCTCTCCCCTTGACCTCTCTTAACTACTGGTATAAACGATATATATACTCTATAAACACAAATGCGCTGCATTACCTTGCCTACCTCAATTGGATGCTTTGTTTGCCCTTATCTATTTAACCCACTTACTTCCGTTATTTTGTTTTCCTGCCTTTGGATGTACCATCCGAGAGAGGGGGGTTCTCACCATCAGACCACCCTTTCCTCAGTAAATACCTCTACCTTATACTTTGCATCACCTACTGAGTGCAAGTTCTTCACTAAATACCTTGGTTCTTTATTTTCCAAAATTGCTGGGTTTTGGACTTTCCCTGACTCCTTCCTGGCCTATGGATGCTCTTTGGGCATAACAAGTGTTGCATACTCTGGTCTACCAGGACTACAGGTGTGGCAGCTAACCACCCTCTGGGTTAGCTGTCTACACCACGGGATTCCTTCCTAAATGCTCAGTGTTTGTTTTATGCTATTTTTCTTAAGGCACTGTCCTTCTGATTTGTTCTTTGCTTCTTAGGCAGCAGATAAGAGTGTGAAAGAAAAGGTTTACTTTATTTTTAAATGTCCCTCTACTCCAGTGCTGCCGGTCCGGTCCCAGAGGCTCCTGCAGTGTTCACGTGCCGTTCATTGCTCATACAACCACAGCAGACAATCACTGGCCTCAGTGGTCTCCTGCCATTCATGCACAATTGACTACTGAGTTCAATGAATGATTGGCTGCATTGGTCAGGTAAAGGATAAGTGGCATGTGACCACTGTAGAACCTTTCAGTATGATTATAGACAGCAGGGTTTCAGTAAAAAAGCTATGCGCTCGCGAAGATGGCAAACAAGTCAAGCGGAGTGTATACAATCTCTGTCCTGTAAGGGACGGAAAAAGAAAATGAAATAGAATAGAAAGGCACTTACTCAAAAGGAGGGGGGTGTATAAAACAAGAAGCCCCCTCCTCTAAGTGCTGACTCCTCTGGGTCCTCTTAGTCGCCGATGGAATTAGCAGGAAGCAAGTTGGTTTCTTCGGTTTTATTTGTCTAAAAACAAATTTACAAGAAGGCCTAGGCTTGAGAAAGGTGCATGCTGCACCGAAACGCGTTGCCTTCTTGTAAATTTGTTTTTAGACAAATAAAACCGAAGAAACCAACTTGCTTCCTGCTAATTCCATCGGCGACTAAGAGGACCCAGAGGAGTCAGCACTTAGAGGAGGGGGCTTCTTGTTTTATACACCCCCCTCCTTTTGAGTAAGTGCCTTTCTATTCTATTTCATTTTCTTTTTCCGTCCCTTACAGGACAGAGATTGTATACACTCCGCTTGACTTGTTTGCCATCTTCGCGAGCGCATAGCTTTTTTACTGAAACCCTGCTGTCTGTTTTTATTGGGGGTTCACTCTCCTGGTGAGAGTTCCCCCTTATTGTCTTTGCAGCTCTCCTCCTTGACGGGGGATAGGAGATAAAGCACGTTTGGAGTCGGTTTAGTATCCGTTGGCGCTGTCTGATCTATTGTATATATATTCAGTATGATTATAGTTCAGTATTAATGGACAAAATTGAGAACTACACGATACATACAATATTTAGATGCAGTTGAGTAAAGGAATAATTATTATATTGATATTTTCTATTTTTTTTTAAGGTTATTATTCCAATACTGATGTTTCCGATGTATACTTGGTGAAGTCCAGCCCTAGGACCCTATATCACATGATGATGTATTACACTCAAACCGTATATACGTGTTGTCAATACTTCACACAAGCTGTAAGGTACTGTTATAATCGCTAGAGATAACATACCCCGTTTCCCCGAAAATAAGCCCTACCATGAAAATAAGCCCTAGCCTAATTTTCAGGGAGGCTTGAAATATAAACCCTACCCCAAAATAAGCCCTAGTTAAACTACATAAGGAAAAAAAATACATTATCTAGGAGGCTCGGTCCAGGTCCTTTCCGCTGCTTTCTAGAGGTTCGGCGCAGTTCCCGAGGTCCACAGCCGCTCGTACAACATCACTTCCTGGTTACGGGACTCATAGATCCCACTACAGGAAGCAATGGCTGTGATTGGTTCTTCAACCACTGCTCAGACAATCAATGCAGCGCTGGATGAACCAATGCGATGGCTCTAATTGACCGCTCAGCCAATTCATAAATCCCACCTTTCCCATGCGATCGTTGTTGATTGGTTCTGCTCAGTTCGCCTTTTCTTGTATAGGGGGGTTCCAGCCATACGAGGATGGGTTCTTTTTGAGGAACAACCCTTTTAAGAATGTACAGTAAGCTGACCATAGTGTGTAGATGAATAGTAATAGTTGATAATACGATTTTATTGAAGGGTTTTTAGGGAGTTCAGTTATGAATTCAAATTGCAGAAAGTTCTTTCAGGTATGTAAAAACATGTGATAAGAATGGAAATACCAATACTTTCCAAATACTATTTACTGAAAGAGTGGCCAGAATGCTAGTACAATGCAGATTGCTGTATCTGTACTTGGGATATGGGAAGCCTGAGAATAGGAAAGATTTGAGTGTAGTCGAGTGTGAATAATATTAGCACAGATTTCATCCTTTGCGCTTTTTTGTGATGCCTCATTTGGAAAGGTATTCTATAGTCATTTTGTAGACCTACTGTAGATATCTCAGAAATGGTGGTCAAGAAACCTGACCCGTAACTGAACATTGTGATATGGCTGCAATTGATGATGTGATTTGAACCTGACTAAAGGAGCTGTGCCCATATACACACCCTTTTGAGAATGCATGGCCTGGGGTAAGCAGCTGATTTTCATGTGGAAAACTGCAGCCAACAAGGTCTTTCCCTGCAGCAACAGAAATGTAACATTACAGGATAGCCATTCATGAATGGTTATCCTTTAATACAAGGACGGCACAAGGTTGCCAGAACAGGACATTGTGCTTGGTGTCCAGGTCGTAGAGATGGGTGCCCAGCAGGAGATTTCTCTGACGTTCATATGCGGTAGGGCATAGGAACAATAAGGCGTAGGAAAAGAGGTTCTTCTCTAGGCACAACACCATTAAGGGTAGTATATATACAGTAATTCTGAATTGTTCAGGTTATCCCACAGTATATAATTAACCATGCTAAGTGACTTTTACACATTGAGGTGGCTTTTTCCTGTACTAATTTTCTCAAGAAAGGTTGAAGTTGGAGAGTAGGGCGCAATTTTGTTACGGCCACATTCAACGTACGAGTTGTACAGTACGGGAATATGGCACTATTCTTCCTCTTTATGCATCTGATTTCATACAAAACTACGGCATGTTCCATGAGTTGTATTGTATGGGGGAGAATATCTACATAATGAGGTACTGTGCTGAGGCATCATATGACAGCTAATCTAAAGCTCTGTGTCTTCATACAAGCTAACTACTACTGTGGACACTACATAAGTTTTTCACTTTTAACAAGTTGGCCTTACTACTGGGGTGAATGTCTCTACAACACCCTCAGTGGAGTTACTCCGAAACTGCTAAAATCCATCCATGGAAGTAAACAAAACAGGAAGGAATAAGAATAAGGCGAACTGTCCTGAGTTTTAGAATGATTCCTAAAATGTCTTCATAAGAAAAACTTACATAAATGTAACCTTTTCTTTTATGCCTGAGATGAAACTTTGATGCTTGTATCTAGCCGTGGTGTCTGTAGAGGAATAGAAGTGCTAGATAATTGGATATAAAATATAAGTAATGAAATGTTTTGTCAACTTTATATATAACTAAATAATATTCCTTCTGTTTCAGAGAGGGGAAATGTCAGTATGAGAGAGCTTTTGGGGTATCTTCACAAGAAATATTTGAAGCAGTTTACAGGTAACTTGCGCACATAGCTCTGTAGTAGAGATGAGCGAGCCCCAAAATGCTCGGGTGCTCGTTACTCGAGCCGAACTTTTCTCGATGCTTGAGGGTTCGTTTCGAGTAACGAACCCCATTGAAGTCAATGGGCGACCCGAGCATTTTTGTATATCGCCGATGCTCGCTAAGGTTTTCATTTGTGAAAATCTGGGCAATTGAAGAAAGTGATGGGAGCGACACAGAAACGGATAGGGCAGGCGAGGGGCTACATGTTGGGCTGCATCTTAAGTTCCCAGGTCCCACTATTAAGCCACAATAGCGGCAAGAGTGCCCCCCCCCTCCCAACAATTTGTACTTCTGAAAAACCCTCATTAGCAAGGCATACCTTAGCTAAGCACCACACTACCTCCAACAAAGCACAATCACTGCCTGCATGACACTCCGCTGCCACTTCTCCTGGCTTACATGCTGCCCAACCCCCCCCCCCCCGCACGACCCAGTGTCCACAGCGCACACCAAAGTGTCCCTGCGCAGCCTTCAGCTGGCCTCATAGCCACACCACCCTCATGTCTATTTATAAGTGCGTCTGCCATGAGGAGGAACCGAAGGCACACACTGCAGAGGATTGGCAGGGCCAGGCAGCGACCCTCTTTAAAAGGGGCGGGCGATAGCCCACAATGCTGTACAGAAGCAATGAGAAATCCAATCCTGTGCCACCTCCATCAGGAGCTGCACACGTGGGCATAGCAATGGGGAACCCATGTGCCACACACTATTCATTCTGTCAAGGTGTCTGCATGCCCCAGTCAGACCGGGGTTTTTTATAAATAGTCACAGGCAGGTACAACTCCGCAATGGGAATTCCGTGTGCACCCACAGCATGGGTGGCTCCCTGGAACCCACCGGCTGTACATAAATGTATCCCATTGCAGTGCCCTGGACAGCAGAGCTAATGTCAGATTAAATGCAGGTGGGCTTCGGCCCACACTGCATGCCCCAGTCAGACTGGGGTTCTTTATAAGTAGACACAGGCAGGTACAACTCCCTATTGTGAAGTCCGTGTGGACCGACAGCATGGGTGGCTCCCTGGAACCCACCAGCGGTACATAAATAAATCCCATTGCAGTGCCCAGCACAGCTGAGGTAACGTCAGGTTTAATGCAGGTGGGCTTCGGCCCACACTGCATGACCCAGTCAGACTGGGGTTCTTTATATGTGGACACATGCAGTTACAACTCCGTGTGGACCGACAGCATGGGTGGGTCC
This sequence comes from Eleutherodactylus coqui, assembly GCF_035609145.1. NCBI lineage: Eukaryota > Metazoa > Chordata > Amphibia > Anura > Eleutherodactylidae > Eleutherodactylus > Eleutherodactylus coqui. The sequence goes on from NC_089840.1 coordinate 94,674,330, forward strand.
CAAGAAGCCACCGGCGGTACATAAATATATCCCATTGCAGTGCCCTGGACAGCAAAGCTAACGGCAGATTACATGCAGGTGGGCTTCGGCCCACACTGCATGCCCCAACCTGATCGGGGTTTTTAATTCATAGATACAGGCAGGTACAAATCCCCAATATGAAGTCCCTGTGGACCCACAGCATGGGTGGCTCCCTGGAACCCAGCAGCGGTACATAAATAAATCCCATTGCAGTGCCCAGCACACCTGAGGTAACGTAAGGTTTAATGCAGGTGGGCTTCGGCCCACACTGCATGCCCCAGTCAGACCAGGGTTTTTAATACATAGACACTGGCAGGTACAAATCCCTAATGTGAAGTCCCTGTGGACCCACAGCATGGGTGGCTCCCTGGAAACCATCGGCGGTACATAAATGTATCCCATTGCAGTGCCCTGCTCAGCAGAGCTAACGTCACATACAATACAGGTGTGCTTCGGCCCACAGTGCATGCCCCAGTCAGAGTAGTAATATGTACATTAACAGTAACCGCGTTGGTGGGAATGTGGTGGCGACTGCGGATCTAGTAGCGCGGTTTTATTTAGTTGGTTTTCGGAATGTGGCCAGGATTAAGTGGGCCGTGGCGGGGGGATGGTGGGGGGGCTCTCTTGTTGTGTCGGTAAAGGTGAAATTCTTGGACTGCCACCAGACGGACGAATGCAAAGGTATTTGCCAAGAATGTTTTCATTGTTGGAGGAGGAGGGGGATGTTTTTGAGGCACTACATGTCCTCTCCACGTGTCCGTGGTTATATGCACCTTAACAGTAACCGCGTTGGTGGGAAATGGCCTTGCCACCATCATGTCTTTGGGAAGCCTCCGTTTCCACACCCCAGTGACATAGCATTAGCAGCGGTATAAGCAGAGCCCAGAATTAGTAACATTTCAGCGGTAGTATTAGGGACAGGCCCCAGTAACATATCACTAGCAGCATTATAGGGGGAGCACAATATTAGTTCCATTTCAGTAGTAGTAGCAGTCAAGACAGGCCACAGTAACATTCCCGTTGCAGCAGTTTAGGGAGATAACAGTCTCTTTCACATTTCAGTAGTTGCAGTATAGACAAGGCCCCAGTTACATTTATGTAGCAAAAGTGTAGGCCAACCCCACACACCTTGCTGTACCATGAGTGCAGGCGAAGCCCATAAAAATTACTAGGATTACACTGTAGGCGAGGGCCCAAAAAAATTGGTGTACCAACAGTACTAATGTACCTCAGAAAAATTGCCCATGCCCAACCAAGAGGGCAGGTGAAACCCATTAATCGCTTTGGTTAATGTGGCTTAATTTGTAACTAGGCCTGTAGGCAGCCCAGTTAAAAAAAAAATTGGTTCAGGTGCAAGTTCCAACGCTTTAATGAGAATTGAAACGTATAAACATTTTTTACAAAAGTAATATGACTGAGCCTTGAGGGCCTAAGAAAAATTGCGCGTTCGGCGTGATTACGTGAGGTTTCAGGAGGAGGAGCAGGAGGAGGAGGATGAATATAATACACAGTTTGATGAAGCCAAAAGGTGCCCGTTTTTGATGGTGATAGAGAACGATGCTTCCATCCGCGGGTGCAGCCTACGTATTGTTTACGTACCGCTGCTGTCCGCTGGTGGAGAAGAGAAGTCTGGGGAAATCCAGGCTTCGTTCATCTTTATAAGTGTAAGCCTGTCGGCACTGTCAGTTGACAGGCGGGTACGCTTATCCGTGATGATTCCCCCAGCCGCACTAAACACCCTCTCTGACAAGATGCTAGCCGCAGGACAAGCAAGCACCTCCAGGGCATACAGCGCGAGTTCAGGCCACGTGTCCAGCTTTGACACCCAGTAGTTGTAGGAAGCAGAGGCGTTACGGAGGACGGTCGTGCGATCGGCTACGTACTCCCTCACCATCCTTTTACAGTGCTCCCGCCGACTCAGCCTTGACTGGGGAGCGGTGACACAGTCTTGCTGGGGAGCCATAAAGCTGGCAAAGGCCTTGGAGAGTGTTCCCCTGTCTGCGCTGTACATGCTGCCTGATCTCCGCGCCTCCGCTGCTACCTGGCCCTCGGAACTGCGCCTTCTGCCACTAGCGCTGTCGGATGGGAATTTTACCATCAGTTTGTCCGCCAGGGTCCTGTGGTAAAGCATCACTCTCGAACCCCTTTCCTCTTCGTGTATGAGAGTGGAAAGGTTCTCCTTATACCGTGGGTCGAGCAGTGTGTACACCCAGTAATCCGTAGTGGCCAGAATGCATGTAACGCGAGGGTCACGAGAAAGACATCCTAACATGAAGTCAGCCATGTGTGCCAGGGTACCTATACGCAGCACATGGCTGTCCTCACTAGGAAGATCACTTTCAGGATCCTCCTCCTCCTCCTCCTCAGGCCATACACGCTGAAAGGATGACAGGCAAGCAGCATGGGTACCCTCAGCAATGGGCCAAGCTGTCTCTTCCCCCTCCTCCTCATGCTCCTCCCCCTCCTCCTCCTCCTCCTCAGCGCGCTGAGATATAGACATGAGGGTGCTCTGACTATCCAGCGACATACTGTCTTCCCCCGCCTCCGTTTCCGAGCGCAAAGCGTCTGCCTTTATGCTTTGCAGGGAACTTCTCAAGAGGCATAGCAGAGGAATGGTGACGCTAATGATTGCAGCATCCCCGCTCACCATCTGGGTAGACTCCTCAAAGTTTCCAAGGACCTGGCAGATGTCTGCCAACCAGGCCCACTCTTCTCTAAAGAATTGAGGAGGCTGACTCCCACTACGCCGCCCATGTTGGAGTTGGTATTCCACTATAGCTCTACGCTGCTCATAGTGCCTGGCCAACATGTGGAGCGTAGAGTTCCACCGTGTGGGCACGTCGCACAGCAGTCGGTGCACTGGCAGATTAAACCGATGTTGCAGGGTCCGCAGAGTGGCAGCGTCCGTCTTGGACTCGCGGAAATGTGCGCTGAGCCGGCGCACCTTTCCGAGCAGGTCTGACAAGCGTGAGTAGCTTTTCAGAAAGCGCTGAACCACCAAATTAAAGACGTGGGCCAGGCATGGCACATGCGTGAGGCTGCCGAGCTGCAGAGCCGCCACCAGGTTACGGCCGTTGTCACAGACGACCATGCCCGGTTGGAGGCTCAGCGGCGAAAGCCAGCGGTCGGTCTGCTCTGTCAGACCCTGCAGCAGTTCGTGGGCCGTGTGCCTCTTCTCTCCTAAGCTGAATAGTTTCAGCACGGCCTGCTGACGCTTGCCCACCGCTGTGCTGCCACGCCGCGCGACACCGACTGCTGGCGACATGCTGCTGCTGACACATCTTGATTGTGAGACAGAGGTTGCGTTGGAGGAGGAGGAGGAGGGAGGTTTAGTGGAGGAAGCATACACCGCCGCAGATACCAGCACCGAGCTGGGGCCCGCAATTCTGGGGGTGGGTAGGACGTGAGCGGTCCCAGGCTCTGTCTCGGTCCCAGCCTCCACTAAATTCACCCAATGTGCCGTCAGGGAGATATAGTGGCCCTGCCCGCCTGTGCTTGTCCACGTGTCTGTTGTTAAGTGGATCTTGCCAGTAACCGCGTTGGTGAGAGCGCGTACAATGTTGCGGGAGACGTGGTCGTGCAGGGCTGGGACGGCACATCGGGAAAAGTAGTGGCGACTGGGAACCGAGTAGCGCGGGGCCACCACCGCCATCATGCTTTTGAAAGCCTCCGTTTCCACAAGCCTATACGGCAGCATCTCCAGGCTGATCAATTTGGCTATGTGCACGTTTAACGCTTGAGCGTGCGGCTGCGTGGCGGCGTACTTGCGCTTGCCCTCAAACAGTTGCGCTAGCGACGGCTGGACGCTGCGCTGAGAGACATTGCTGGATGGGGCCGAGGACAGCGGAGGTGAGCGTGTGGGTGCAGGCCGGGAGACGGTCGTGCCTGTGTCCTAAGAGGGGGGTTGGATCTCAGTGGCAGGTTGGGGCACAGGGGGAGAGGCAGCGGTGCAAACCGGAGGCGGTGAACAGCCTTCGTCCCACCTTGTGGTGTGCTTGGCCATCATATGTCTGCGCATGCTGGTGGTGGTGGCTCCACGGCTGATCTTGGCGCGACAAACCTTGCACACCACAGTTCGTTGGTCGTCTGCACTCTCAGTGAAAAACAGCCAGACCTTTGAGCACCTTGGCCTCTGCAGGGTGGCATGGCGCGAGGGGTGGCTTTGGGAAACAGTTGGTGGATTATCCGGTCTGGCCCTGCCTCTACCCCTGGCCACCACACTGCCTCTTCCAACCTGCCCTGCTGCTGCACTTGCCTTCCCCTCTGAAGACCTGTCCTCAGTAGGCTTAGCAAACCAGGTGGGGTCAGTCACCTCATCGTGCAGCTGCTCTTCCTCCGAATCCTCTGTGCGCTCCTCCCTCGGACTTACAGAAATTACTACTACCTGAGTGATAGACAACTGTGTCTCATCGTCATCGTCCTACTCACCCACTTAAAGCTCTTGAGACAGTTGCCGGAAGTCCCCAGCCTCATCCCCCGGACCCCGGGAACTTTCCAAAGGTTGGGCATCGGTCCCGACAAACTCCTTACGGTGGGATAGGAACCATTGCTGCCCATTCTGGGCAGGGGCCCGAGAACAGTTCCTGGGAGTCTGCCTGCTCCTCAGAATGTGTCATTTTAATGGAGTGATGAGGCTGGGAGGAAGGAGGAGCAGCAGTCAGAGGATTCAGAGTTACAGCAGTGGACGGCGTAGAAGTCTGGGTGGTCGATAGATTGCTGGATGCACTTTCTGCCATCCACGACAGGACCTGCTCACACTGCTCAGTTTCTAATAAAGGTCTGCCACGTGGACCCATTAATTGTGAGATGAATCTGGGGACGCCAGAAACTTGCCTCTCTCCCAATTCCGCAGCAGTCGGCTGCGATACACCTGGATCAGGAGCTCGGCCTGTGCCCACACCCTGACTTGGGCCTCCGCGTCCTCGCCCGCGTCCACGTCCTCTAGGCCTACCCCTACCCCTCAGCATGGTGTATTACGAGTAGAGCAGAAACAGAATGCTGTAATTAAATGTGCCGCTTATTGGCCTGTGGTTGGAGGCTGAGTTTGCTTACGGAACGCACAGCAGAGCCAGGAAACAATTTTGCGCACGCCTGTAGTGAGACGTAGGTGCGTATGACTGAGCTACTGGAATTCACAGCGCAGAAGCAGTCAAGTGGCCAAAGGCCAGTGGTAGGCCTTAAGTATTTTGCTTCTATTTTTTTAAATGGTGAGCTGAAACACCAGACAGACCCTGTATGCAGCGTATATTATGTATACTGTTTCCCTCTGGCGCTATGACGGCAGTGATGTAACGGGCACAGCAGAGCCAGTAAACAATTTTGCGCAAGCCTGCTGTAACGCTTAGCTGTGTATTAATTATGACTACTACCCCCAGCAGACACGCAGTACACTGAAGACGGTCACAGGCAGCCCAAATATAGTATTTTTCCCCAATGTTTTGGAAAAAGCCCACTGACTATATATACAGTATATCTCTTTCACCTTTCCCACTGTCCCTGCCTCACCAGTACTGCCCCTATACTCTGTAAAATGACTGCAGACTGAGGACGCAATGGTCTGCAGGCCCGATATACAAAAAAAAAATAATTGTGCAACACTGCTAAAAGCAGCCTCAACAGTACTGCACACGGTCAGATGTGGCCCTAAGAAGGACCGTTGGGGTTCTTGAAGACGAATATAACACCTAACACTCTCCCTATAGCAGCTACAGCAAGACAGCACTTTCCCTGATCTCTGTCAGAATGCATCTGTGGCGAGCCGCGGGCGGGGCAGATTTTAATACTTCGGTGTCATCTGATCTCCCCAGCCACTCACTGCAGGGGGGTGGTATAGGGCTGGAACGTCACAGGAGGAAGTTGTAATGCCTTCCATGTCTTTCTATTGGCCAGAAAAGCGCACAAATGTCTCAGAGATGAAAGTGAAAGTAACTCGAACACCACGTGGTGCTCGTCTCGAGTAACGAGCATCTCGAACACCCTAATACTCGAACGAGCATCAAGCTCGGACGAGTACGCTCGCTCATCTCTACTCTGTAGTAATCACTGCTCACAATAAGGTTTTGTGAATGAATTGAAGTGCTAATCCCGTTTTATATACCTGAGTATTTCCTGGTGCATAAATGCTAAAAGAATAAGGTTTAGTTATGGCATAGATCCCGAGGCTTCTATTTAGCACCATAGAGAAGGGGCGACTAACTCATTTTCACGGAGGGCTACATCAGCCTGATGGTTGTCTTCAAAGGGCTGACTGTAATTGTAAGGCTGCCTGTCCACGGGCGATTGTTTATTATGTTACCCGCGACGATAATCCGGAAAGCGCATCCGTGGCATCCACAAGCGGAGCATCATAGCGATTCTCTGCTCACAGAATCTAAATCACGGTATGCCGTGATTCTCTGTGGTGAGCCTATCTGTCAGATAGGCTCACTGCAGAGAACTAACAGCTCTCTCCCCTGCTACCTCGCGGTGGAATTAGTGACCCCCACAGCGGCCTCAGCAGTAATAGTGACCCCCACAGCTACCTCAGCTGTAATAGTGACCCCCACAGCGGCCTCAGCAGTAATACTGACCCCCACAGTGGCCTCAGCAGTAATAGTGACCCCTACAGTGGCCTCAGCAGTAATAGTGACCCCCACAGCGGCCTCAGCAGTAATAGTGACCCCCACAGTTGCCTCACCAGTAGAGATGAGTGAACGTACTCGTCCGAGCTTGATACTCGTTCGAGTATTAGCATGTGCGAGATGCTCGTTACTCGTGATGAGTACCACGCGATGTTCGAGTTACTTTCACTTTCATCTCTGAGACGTTAGCGCGCTTTTCTGGCCAATAGAAAGACAGGGAAGGCATTACAACTTCCCCCTGCGACGTTCAAGCCCTATACCACCCCCCTGCAGTGAGTGGCTGGCGAGATCAGGTGTCACCCGAGTATAAAAATCGTCCCCTCCCGCGGCTCGCCACAGATTTATTCTGACAAAGAGGAGGGAAAGTGCTGTTGGTGCCGGAGCTGCTATAGGGAGAGTGTTAGGAGTATTTTAGGCTTCAAGAACCCCAACGGTCCTTCTTAGGGCCACATCTAACCGTGTGCAGTAGTGTGGATGCTGCTTTTTGCAGTGTTGAACTTTTTTTTTTTTTGTATATCAGCCGTGCAGAGCATTGCGCCCTGCAGTAATTATACATACTCCAGGGCCAGTAGTGGTGGTGAGGCAGGGACAGAAGACATATATTTATTGAATATAGGCAGTGGGCCTTTCCAAAAACATTTGGGGAAAAAAATCTTTTGCGCTGCCCTTGACTGTCCTCAGTGTACTGGGTCTGTGCTGGGTGTAGTTGTCCTCCTAATTCATACGCAGCCAGCTAAGTGTTACAGCAGGCTTGCGCAAAATTATTTCCTGGCTCTGTGTTGCCTCTTACATCACCGCTGTATTCCTGTCCACAGTGCAACAGTCTGCAGTTATTTTACATACTCCAGGGCCAGTAGTGGTGACGCAGGGACAGAAGACATATTTATTGAATATAGGCAGTGGGCCTTTCCAAAAACATTTGGGAAAACAAATCTATTTGGGCTGCCTGTGACTGTCCTCCGTGTACTGGGTCTGTGCTGGGTGTAGTTGTCCTCCTAATTCATACGCAGCCAGCTAAGTGTTACAGCAGGCTTGCGCAAAATTATTTCCTGGCTCTGCTGTGCGTTCCGTAAGCGAAGTCAGCCTCCAACCACAGGCCAATAAGTGGCACATTTAATTACAGCGTTCTGTTTCTGCACTACTGGTAATACAGCATGCTGAGGGGTAGGTGTAGGCCTAGAGGACGTGGACGCGGGCGAGGACCCGGAGGCCCAAGTCAGGGTGTGGGCACAGGCCGAGCCAGTGCGGTGGCCAGGGGTAGAGGCAGGGTCAGATTGAATAATCCACCAACTGTTTCCCAAAGCGCCCCCTCATGCCATGCCACCCTGCAGAGGTCAAGGTGCTCTACAGTGTGGCAGTTTTTCACAGAGACGCCTGACGATCGACGAACAGCGGTGTGCAACCTTTGTCGCGCCAAGATCAGCCAGGGAGCCACCACCACCAGCATGCGCAGGCATATGATGGCCAAGCACCCCACAAGGTGGGACGAAGGCCGTTCACCGCCTCCGGTTTGCACCACTGCCTCTCCCCCTGTGCCCCAACCTGCCACTGAGATCCAACCCCCCTCTGAGGACACAGGCACTACCGTCTCCTGGCCTGCACCCACACCCTCACCTCCGCTGTCCTCGGCCTCATCCAGCAATGTCTCTCAGCGCAGCGTCCAGACGTCGCTAGCACCACTGTTTGAGCGCAAGAGTAAGTACGCCGCCACGCACCCGCACGCTCAAGCGTTAAACGTGCACATTGCCAAATTGATCAGCCTGGAGATGCTGCCGTATAGGCTTGTGGAAACGGAGGCTTTCAAAAGCATGATGGCGGCGGCGGCCCCGCTCTACTCGGTTCCCAGTTGCCACTACTTTTCCCGATGTGCCGTCCCAGCCCTGCACGACCACGTCTCCCGAAACATTGTACGCGCCCTCACCAACGAGGTTACTGCCAAGGTCCACTTAACAACGGACACGTGGACAAGCACAGGCGGGCAGGGCCACTATATCTCCCTGACGGCACATTGGGTGAATTTAGTGGAGGCTGGGACAGAGTCAGAGCCTGGGACTGCTCACGTCCTACCCACCCCCAGAATTGCGGGCCCCAGCTCGGTGCTGGTATCTGCGGCGGTGTATGCTTCCTCCACTAAACCACCCTCCTCCTCCAACGCAACCTCTGTCTCGCAATCAAGATGTGTCAGCAGCAGCAGCACGTCGCCAACAATCGGTGTCCCGCGGCGTGGCAGCACAGCGGTGGGCAAGCGTCAGCAGGCCGTGCTGAAACTACTCAGCTTAGGAGAGAAGAGGCACACGGCCCACGAACTGCTGCAGGGTCTGACAGAGCAGACCGACCGCTGGCTTGCACCGCTGAGCCTCCAACCGGGCATGGTCGTGTGTGACAACGGCCGTAACCTGGTGGAGGCTCTGCAGCTCGGCAGCCTCACGCACGTGCCATGCCTGGCCCATGTCTTTAATTTGGTGGTTCAGCGCTTTCTGAAAAGCTACCCACACTTGTCATACCTGCTCGGAAAGGTGCGCCGGGTGAGCGCACATTTCCGCAAGTCCAAGACGGACGCTGCCACCCTGCGGACCCTGCAACATCGGTTTAATCTGCCAGTGCACCGACTGCTGTGCGACGTGCCCACACGGTGGAACTCTACGCTCCACTTGTTGGCCAGGCTCTATGAGCAGCGTAGAGCTATAGTGGAATACCAACTCCAACATGGGCGGCGTAGTGGGAGTCAGCCTCCTCAATTCTTTAGAGAAGAGTGGGCTTGGTTGGCAGACATCTGCCAGGTCCTTGGAAACTTTGAGGAGTCTACCCAGATGGTGAGCGGGGATGCTGCAATCATTAGCGTCACCATTCCTCTGCTATGCCTCTTGAGAAGTTCCCTGCAAAGCATAAAGGCAGATGCTTTGCGCTTGGAAATGGAGGCGGGGGAAGACAGCATGTCGCTGGATAGTCAGAGCACCCTCATGTCTATATCTCAGCGCGTTGAGGAGGAGGTGGAGGAGCATGAGGAGGAGGGGGAAGAGACAGCTTGGCCCACTGCTGAGGGTACACATGCTGCTTGCCTGTCATCCTTTCAGCGTGTATGGCCGGAGGAGGAGGAGGAGGAGGATCCTGAAAGTGATCTTCCTAGTGAGGACAGCCATGTGTTGCGTACAGGTACCCTGGCACACATGGCTGACTTCATGTTAGGATGCCTTTCTCGTGACCCTCGCGTTACACGCATTCTGGCCACTACGGATTACTGGGTGTACACACTGCTCGACCCACGGTATCACCGAAGAGACAACAGGTTTCAACAAAGACTTATGGCACCCCGTCCGACCCCTCCTTTTGCGATTTCCAGAGGACCGGTACCCCTTCTGTTCGACTGAGCAGGGGGGAGGGGGAGCACGATGGCTATGGCAGGACGGCCCCCACTGGGTTAGCTCCCCAGTGGCCCAATCGAATTGGGGGTTGTGCAACGCCAGCCACGGCATCCCTAGTACCATGTCTACCGACATTTTCTCCATCACCAGGAATGATAGACCTTCCGAATGGCAACCCCCCACCATGAGTTGTAACACTGGGGTCCTCCATCGAACCAAGCCCGAAGCAAGAGGAGTAGCATCAATGCTAGCAAAACGAATTGGCGTCTTCAGCGCCACAAATTCAGCCCTCAGGGGCTCAACGAGACGCATGCTTATCAGGTTAGCAGCTGCTCCGGAATCAATAAACGCCTGCCCTAGGCGGGAGAAGTTCCGGAATCTAACCTGGCAGGGTATCAGAAGTCTAGGACGTACCTGAGGTCCTAGGCGACCCTCCCTGCAGTCGCCTAGGACTGGAAGTTTTTCCGCCGATTCAGACTGTGGACGCTGAGGCCTCCAGGGGCAAGTTATCACCCGATGTCCAGCTTTCCCGCAGTAGAGACAGAGATTATGTAATAACCGAATCCGGCGTCGCTCCTTGGGGTCCAGCGGGTCCAGTTCCATAGGTTCGGGAACAGAGACTGGTACGGACGGGGAGGGAACAGGACAAATGACCTCCCTGACTCTATGGGTCGGTCTATCTTGCTTCCCAGCCCTGAGCCTCCTATCTGCCTTCACTGCTAACTCCATAGCCTCCTTTAAGGACCCGGGAACGGGATGGGAGATCAACAGTTCTTTGACCGCGTCTGAGAGACCTTGCATAAAAACGTCTTTCAGGGCACTATCGTTCCATGCAGTATCACCCGCATAGCGTCTGAAATTGGAGCAATAATCCTCCACACAAAGCGACCCCTGATGCAGCGCCAGCAACCGCGCAACCGCCAACCCCACTCGGTCCGGTTCATCGAAGATACCCCCGAGTTCCTGAAAAAAGGAGTCCACCGACTGCAGGGAGGGGGAACCCTCGGGAATGGAAAAGGCCCAAGTATGGGCAGAGCCCCGCAGCAGGGACATTATAAGCCCGACCCTCTGGACCTCCGAGCCGGAAGAACGGGGACGCATCCGAAAAAACAGGCGACACGCCTGTTGGAAAACGAAAAACTTGTTCCTCTCCCCAGAGAACACCTCGGGAAGAGGGCACTTGGGTTCGGACAGGTAGAGGCGTTCTGCTCCTGCGACAACGCCCACTGCTCCTGGGCCACCATGCGAGCTGACAAATCCCGGATCACCGGCACCAGGTCTTGCAGCTGGTTTGCAAGGGCGCTGATCGCCGCCATGAAAAGAAAAACAATATTTTAAGGGCCAGTTATTATGTTACGGCACTCTGCCCCCCGAGCGCCAAGTGGGATGCCCTGATCTTCCCGCACCCCACTGTCCCTGCCTACTTGCCTCGGCCCTGGCTAACCCCAGGCGGACAACTGGGCGGCGGTCCCTGCGCTGGCTAGGGGCCTGGCGGCTGACAAGCAGGAAACTACCTAATGGGGGGAACAGAGTGCCGACAGAGGAGGCAGGTGTAACAGACCAAACAACACTGACAAGGCTGGGGATGGAACTCACAGGCAACTGGCAGAGTGCTGGATAGCAACTAGTGCTGACTGGGCCAGACTAGATTAGAGGCAAACCAAACCAACAAAAACAGACTGAGTAAAAGGGGACCAGAGGGAGCTGACCGAACACTAGGGACTGACTGAGGAGAACCGCAGACAGACTGGCTAGGTGCATGCAGAACCAATAACTGGCAATGAGCTCAGTTCACTGCCAGTCTTTTAACCACAAGGTTCCGCCCAGGGGCGGAGAGTGGGAGGAGGCAACTCCACCCACTGCTGTATAAGAAGCACAGAGGAGTGCGGGCGGCACCCTACGGGCGGGCACGCCCACGCCGCCGCCCACTGGCCAACCCAAGCTGCTGGGATGACCTCGACACAGGGCTCCAGGCTGCTGGAGCCGACGCCGGAGCGACGCGCGCCGACCGCGGGACCCCATGCCGCCCTGTATGGTAACACTGGATTTCCCCAGACTTCTCTTCTTCACCAGCGGACAGCAGCGATACCTAAGCAATACGTAGGCTGCACCCGCAGATGGAAGCATCGTTCTGTATCACCATCAAAAACAGGGACATTTTAGCTTCATCAATCTGTGTATAATATTCATCCTCCTCCTCCTGCTCCTCCTCCTGAAACCTCACATAATCACGCCGAATGGGCAATTTTTCTTAGGCCCACAAGGCTCAGTTAAATAATTTTTGTAAACAATTTTTATACGTTTCAATGCTCATTAAAGCGTTGAAACTTGCACCTGAACCAATTTTTATTTTAACTGGGCTGCCTCCAGGCCTAGTTACCAATTAAGCCACATTAACCAAAGCGATTAATGGGTTTCACCTGCCCTCTTGTTTGGGCATGGGCAATTTTTCTGAGGTACATTAGTACTGTTGGTACACCAATTTTTGGGGGCCCTCGCCTACAGTGTAATCCAATTAATTTTTTGCCCACCTGCATTACAGCTGACGTTACATCAGCTGTGTTGGGCACTGCAATGGGATATATTTATGTACCGCCGGTGGGTTCCAGGGAGCCACCCATGCCGTGGGTCCACACGGAGTTGTAACTGCATGTGTCCACTTCTAAAGAACCCCAGTCTGACTGGGGCATGCAGTGTGGGCCGAAGCCCACCTGCATTTAATCTGACGTTACCTCAGCTGTGATGGGCACTGCAATGGGATACATTAATGTACAGCCGGTGGGTTCCAGGGAGCCACCCATGCTGTGGGTGCACACGGAATTCCCATTGCGGAGTTGTACCTGCCTGTGACTATTTATAAAAAACCGCGGTCTGACTGGGGCATGCAGACACCTTGACAGAATGAATAGTGTGTGGCACATAGGTTCCCCATTGCTATGCCCACGTGTGCAGCTCCTGATGGCGGTGGCACAGGATTATATTTCTCATTGCTTCTGTACAGCATTGTGGGCTATCGCCCCACCCCTTTTAAAGAGGGTCGCTGCCTAGCCGTGCCAACTCTCTGCAGTGTGTGCCTGCGGTTCCTCTGGCAGACGCACTTATTAATAGACATGAGGGTGGTGTGGCATGAGTGCAGCTGAAGGCTGCGCAGGGACACTTTGGTGTGCGCTGTGGACACTGGGTCGTGCGGGGGGGGGGGGGGGGTTGGGCAGCATGTAACCCAGGAGAAGTGGCAGCGGAGTGTCATGCAGGCAGTGATTGTGCTTTGTTGGAGGCAGTGTGGTGCTTAGCTAAGGTATGCATTGCTAATGAGGGCTTTTCAGAAGTAAAAATTGTTGGGAGGGAGGGGCCCACTCTTGCCGCTATTGTGGCTTAATAGTGGGACCTGGAAACTTGAGATGCAGCCCAACATGTAGCCCCACGCCTGCCCTATCCGTTGCTGTGTCGTTCCCATCACTTTCTTGAATTGCCCCCATTTTCACAAATGGAAACCTTAGCGAGCATCGGCGATATACAAAAATGCTCGAGTCGCCCATTGACTTCAATGGGGTTCGTTACTCGAAACGAACCCTCGAGCATCGCGATAATTTCGTCCCGAGTAATGAGCACCCGAGCATTTTGGTGCTCGCTCGTCTCTACTCACCAGTAATAGTGACCCCCACAGAGACCTCTGCAGTAATAGTGACCCCACAGCATCCCCAGTAGTAATAGTTACCCCTACAGTGGCCTCAGCAAAAATAGTGACCCCCCCACAGAGTTTTCTACGGTAATAGTGATCCCCCACAGAGGCATCCGCAGTAATAGTGATTCTCACAGCAGCCCAAGTAGTAATAGTGACCCCCACAGCAGCCTCAGCAGTAATAGTGACCCCCACAGTGGCCGCAGCAGTAATAATTACCCCCACAGAGGCCTCACCAGTAATAGTGACCCCCACAGAGGCCTCAGCAGTAATAGTCACCCCCACAGCAGCCTCAGTAGAAATAGTGACCCCCACAGAGGCATCAACAGTAATAGTGACCCTCACAGCAGCCCTAGCAATAATAGTGACCCTACTGGGGCCGATATAGGGGACACTAATAGTATCCCCTATATCAGCCTCAGTGGTAATAGCGCCCCTAAAATCCATATACTTGCCCTCTTCTCCTCCTCCTTGTAGAAGTGCCTCTGCTCGCTGTTACTGGCGCTGATTGCAAGTGCACACTGTGACGTCAGTGTGCACGTCAGGAGGCCTCCTCCATTTTACTCCTGCGGAACCAGGGGAGGGGACGGAGGATCCCAGGTGCACACTGATGTCACAGTGTGCACCTCGGATCTGCGCCACAGAGTGAATAACGGCAGGGGAGCCACGGCGTCTTAGCTGTAATCCACTGCTGTGGTGAGCGGCCACCGACACTCTACGCCGGTCATGCTCGCGGGCCACATTGAACAAGGTGGTGGGCCGGATTCGGCTCGCGGGCCATGTGTTTGACACCTGTGCCATAGAGAGTTGTGATCAGTACTTGTATAACAGAATACTTATTAAATGTGGCTATACGTGCATGGGTAGCTCTGAAATGATATAGAATAAAAGTATTGGAAGGAGCAATAGAGGTTGTCACCATGACAAACTGTAATCTTCCATATTATAAAGAGAAACTAATAACAAAGCCACCAAACTAAGGGGTCTGAACTAGGTGGAATGCCTCCCTGTGAAGAGGTGGATGTGGGTCTTCCCACCAGATGCTATTAGTCAGATATGTGGTGTCAGATGTTGTGAGCTGCTGGAACTTTACAAGTCGGTCCTTGTCAGAAAAGCTGCTGTGGCATCACAAGGGGGTTCAGGCAGGTGAGCTCTGAAATGTTTAAATGGAGGTATAAAAAACTGTACTTGGGTATTTTTTACATAATGAGTTTGTGATTGTATGATAGATCAGAAGAGGACATGGTGACTGTTATGCTGGCTATGGACTCCACATGGAAGATTTGTGGGAAAGATGTTATACAAGCCTTTGACCTCTCTGTGTTCCGCACGGTCTGTGATATTGGAGGTAATAAACATTGTTCTGTATACTCCGTCCCCTTCCTTACAGAGAAAGGTGTTCTGCAGCAGGCACAGTATTATAAATAACATGTCTTATACTATTGATAGTTTGTAGCTTTGTGCCTTTACACCATTCTGGAACTCCTCTGCAAATGCTAATATTTGGAGAAATTGTAGTAGGTTTGCAGTAAGGGATACATTATCCCATATTTAAGATTAAGAAATGACACAATATAACTTGGATGATGAAACAAACCATCCCAGTACATGCTATAGCAGGGGTGCACAATATGCAAACCACAATGCCATTCTGTGCGGCCCCCAATTACACTGGACACATTATTTTTTTACAAGAATATTTAATGGTGATTCTAGTAATATTTCACTTCCTGAATTCAAATATGTTAGATTTTTTCGATCAGGCTTGTTTTTTGTGAGATTCCTTTAGTCACCTTGGTAATCAATGGTAAATGGTAACCAATTGCCTTTAATACCTGCAGCACATGCTGCTGATATGAAAGAGACATACGAAAATGTGAAACTGTTAGAAAAAATCCAGTATGAAAACTATAACTGGAATATCTGTGGAGATCTGAAGGTCATTGCTTTATTGCTTGGAATGCATCTTGGGTCACTAAATTCTGCTGTTTCTTATGTGAATGGGACAGCGGGGACAGGAAGTCTCACTATATTCGGAAACAATGGCCTAAACGTGCACCTCTTATTCCTGGACAGAAAAACATGTCAAATGTACCTTTAGTGAATCCTGAAAAAGTGTATTTGCCTGCATATAAAACTGGGACTCATGAAACCATTTGTAAAAGCAATTGCTAGAAATTCTTCAGCATTTCTGCATTTGAAATCTAAATTTCCCAAAGTTAGTGATGCGAAACTGAAAGCAGGAATTTTTATAGGGCTACAAATAAGATTAGTGATGGATGATGAAAGATCCATTGCAGAAAGCAGCCCGGTTGTCATTCAAAAATGTCTCCTTTTCTTGGAAATCATAAATCAGAAAACTATTGTGATATAGCAAGTGATCTTGTGGCTGATTATTTCTGGACCATAAAGAGGGACACCCCAGAAGCAAAATATTCCCTCCAATCATCATGAAGAACTCTCTAGTTAAATTGTATTTCACATAATGTTGACTTACATAAGTACTAATTTTATATAACTTGAAATGTGTGTTACAAAAAATACTGCCTGATGGAAAAATTGTAACTAGAGATGAGCGAACACCAAAATGCTCGGGTGTTCGTTATTCGAAACGAACTTCCCGCGATGTTCGAGGGTTCGTTTCGAATAACGAACCCCATTGAAGTCAATGGGCGACCAGAGCATTTTTGTATTTCGCCGATGCTCGCCAAGGTTTTCATGTGTGAAAATCTGGGCAATTCAAGAAAGTGATGGGAACGACACAGCAACGGATAGGGCAGGCGAGGGGCTACATGTTGGGCTGCATCTCAAGTTCACAGGTCCCACTATTAAGCCACAATACCGGCAAGAGTGGGCCCCCCCCCCTCCCAACAACTTTTACTTCTGAAAAGCCCTCATTAGCATGGCATACCTTTGCTAAGCACCACACTACCTCCAACAAAGCACAATCACTGCCTGCATGAACCTCCACTGACACTTCTCCTGGGTTACATGCTGCCCAACCGCCCCCCTCCCCCCCACAGCGCACACCAAAGTGTCCCTGCGCAGCCTTCAGCTGCCCTCATGCCACACCACGCTCATGTCTATTTAGAATTGCGTCTGCCATGACGAGGGACCGCAGGCACACACTGCAGAGGTTGGCACGGCTAGGCAGCGACCCTCTTTAAAAGTGGCGGGGCGATAGCCCACAATGCTGTACAGAAGCAATGAGTAATAGAATCCTGTGCCACCGCCATCAGGAGCTGCACACGTGGGCATAGCAATGGGGAACCTATGTGCCACACACTATTCATTCTGTCAAGGTGTCTGCATGCCCCAGTCAGACCGCGGTTTTTAATTCATAGACACAGGCAGGTACAACTCCCTATTGTGAAGTCCCTGTGGACCCACAGCATGGGTGGCTCCCTGGAACCCACCGGCGGTACACAGAAATATCCCATTGCATTGCCCAACACAGCTGAGGTAGTAATGTCGTGCTTAATGCAGGTGGGCTTCGGCCCACACTGCATGCCCCAGTCTGACTGGGGTCCTTTTCAAGTGTACAGATGTAGTAAAAACTCCGTGTGCACCTACAGCATGGGTGGGTGCCAGGAAGCCACCGGCGGTACATAGAAATATCCCATTGCATTGCCCAACACAGCTGAGGTAACGTCAGCTGTAATGCAGGTGGGCTAAAAATTCATTTGATTACACTGTAGGCGAGGGCCCACAAAAATTGCTGTATCAACAGTACTAATGTACATCAGAAAAATTGGCCATGGCCAGCCAAGAGGGCAGGTGAAACCCATTAATCGCTTTGGTTAATGTGGCTTAAGTGGTAACTAGGCCTGGAGGCAGCCCAGTGTAACGAAAAATTGGTTCAAGTTAAAGTTCCAAGGCTTTTAAGCGCATTGAAACTTTTAAAAATTGTTCAGAAAAATTATTTGAGTGAGCCTTGTGGCCCTAAGAAAAATTGCCCGTTCAGCGTGATTACGTGAGGTTTCAGGAGGAGGAGCAGGAGGAGGAGGAGGAATATTAGACACAGATTGATGAAGCATAAATGTCCCCGTTTTGGATGGTGAGAGAGAACGTAGCTTCCATCCGCGGGTGCAGCCTACGTATTGCTTACGTATCGCTGCTGTCCGCTGGTGGAGAAGAGAAGTCTGGGGAAATCCAGGCTTTGTTCATCTTGATGAGTGTTAGCCTGTCGGCACTGTCGGTTGACAAGCGGCTACGCTTATCTGTGATGATTCCCCCAGCCGCACTAAACACCCTCTCCGACAAGACGCTAGCCGCAGGACAAGCAAGCACCTCCAGGGCATACAGCGCTAGTTCAGGCCACGTGTCCAGCTTCGACACCCAGTAGTTGTAGGTGGCAGAGGCGTCACGGAGGACGGT
The DNA here is from genome assembly GCF_035609145.1 of Eleutherodactylus coqui. NCBI lineage: Eukaryota > Metazoa > Chordata > Amphibia > Anura > Eleutherodactylidae > Eleutherodactylus > Eleutherodactylus coqui. The sequence goes on from NC_089840.1 coordinate 94,692,389, forward strand.
CGTGCGATCGGCTACGTACTCCCTCACCATCCTTTTACAGTGCTCCCGCCGACTCAGCCTTGACTGGGGAGCGGTGACACAGTCTTGGTGGGGAGCCATAAAGCTGTCCAGGCCCTTAAAGACTGTTGCACTGCCTGGGATGTACATGCTGCTCGATCTCCGCACCTCCCCTGCTACCTTGCCCTCGGTACTGCGCCTTCTGCCACTAGCGCTGTCGGCTGGGAATTTTACCATCAGCTTGTCCGCAAGGGTCCTGTGGTATAGCAACACTCTCGAACCCCTTTCCTCTTCGGGTATGAGAGTGGGCAGGTTCTCCTTATAGCGTGGGTCGAGCAGTGTGTACACCCAGTAATCCGTTGTGGCCAGAATGCGTGCAACGCGAGGGTCACGAGAAAGGCATCCTAACATGAAGTCAGCCATGTGTGCCAGGGTACCTGTACGCAACACATGGCTGTCTTCACTAGGAAGATCACTTTCAGGATCCTCCTTCTCCTCCTCCTCCTCCTCCTCCTCAGGCCATACACGCTGAAAGGATGACAGGCAATCAGCCGGTGTACCGTCAGCAGCGGGCCAAGCTGTCTCTTCCCCCTCCTCCTCATCCTCCTCATGCTCCTCCTCCTCCTCAGCGCGCTGAGAAATAGACAGGAGGGTGCTCTGACTATCCAGCGACATACTGTCTTCCACCGCCCCCGTTTCCGAGCGCAAAGCAGCTGCCTTTATGCTTTGCAGGGAATTTCTCAAGATGCATAGCAGAGGAATGGTGACGCTAATGATTGCAGCATCGCCGCTCACCACCTGGGTAGACTCCTCAAAATTACCAAGGACATGGCAGATGTCTGCCAACCAGGCCCACTCTTCTGAAAAGAATTGAGGAGGCTGACTCCCACTGCGCCGCCCATGTTGGAGTTGGAATTCGACTATAGCTCTACGCTGTTCATAGAGCCTGGCCAACATGTGGAGCGTAGAGTTCCACCGTGTGGGCACGTCGCACAGCAGTCGGTGCACTGGCAGCTTAAAGCGATGTTGCAGGGTGCGCAGGGTGGCAGCGTCCGTGTGGGACTTGCGGAAATGTGCGCAGAGCCGGCGCGCCTTTACGAGCAGGTCTGACAAGCGTGGGTAGCTTTTCAGAAAGCGCTGAACCACCAAATTAAAGACGTGGGCGAGGCATGGCACGTGCGTGAGGCTGCCGAGCTGCAGAGCCGCCACCAGGTTACGGCCGTTGTCACACACGACCATGCCCGGTTGGAGGCTCAGCGGCGCAAGCCAGCGGTCGGTCTGCTGTGTCAGACCCTGCAGCAGTTCGTGGGCCGTGTGCCTCTTATCTCCTAAGCTGAGTAGTTTCAGCACGGCCTGCTGACGCTTGCCCACCGCTGTGCTGCCACACCGCGCGACACCGTCTGCTGGCGACATGCTGCTGCTAACACATCTTGATTGTGAGACAGAGGTTGCGGAGGAGGAGAAGGAGGAGGAGGGTGCTTTAGTGGAGGAAGCATACACCTCCGCAGATACCACCACCGAGCTGGGGCCCGCAATTCTGGGGGTGGGTAGGACGTGAGCGGTCCCGGGCTCTGACTCTGTCCCAGCCTCCACTAAATTCACCCAATGTGCCGTCAGGGAGATGTAGTGGCCCTGCCCGCCTGTGCTTGTCCACGTGTCCGTTGTTAAGTGGACCGTGGCAGTAACCGCGTTGGTGAGGGCGCGTACAATGTTGCGGGAGACGTGGTCGTGCAGGGCTGGGACGGCACATCGGGAAAAGTAGTGGCGACTGGGAACCGAGTAGCGCGGGGCCGCCGCCTCCATGATACTTTTGAAGGACTCCGTTTCCACAACCCTATACGGCAGCATCTCAAGGCTGATGAATTTTGCTATGCGGACGGTTAACGTTTGAGCGTGCGGGTGCGTGGCGGCGTACTTGCGCTTGCGCTCCAACAGTTGCGCAAGCGACGGCTGGACGGTGCGCTGAACTACACTGGTGGATGGGGCCGAGGACAGCGGAGGTGAGGGTGTGGGTGCAGGCCAGGAGACGGTAGTGCCTGTGTCCTGAGAGGGGGGTTGCATCTCAGTGGCAGGTTGGGGCACAGGGGGAGAGGCAGGGGTGCAAACCGGAGGCGGTGAACGGCCTTCGTCCCACCTTGTGGGGTGCTTGGCCATCATATGTCTGCGCATGGTGGTGGTGGTGAGGCTGTTCGTGTTGGCTCCCCGGCTGAGCTTTGCGCGACAAAGGTTGCACACCACTGTTCGTCGGTCGTCAGGCGTCTCTGTGAAAAACTGCCAGACCTTAGAGCTCCTCGGCCTCTGCAGTGTGGCATGGCGCGAGGGTGCGCTTTGGGAAACAGTTGGTGGATTATTCGGTCTGGCCCTGCCTCTACCCCTGGCCACCGCACTGCCTCTTGCAACCTGCCCTGCTGCTGCCCGTGCCTCCCCCTCTGAAGACCTGTCCTGTGTAGGCGTTGCACACCAGGTGGGGTCAGTCACCTCATCGTCCTGCTGCCCTTCTTCCGAATCCTCTGTGCGCTGCTCCCTCGGACTTACTGCCCTTACTACTACCTCACTGCAAGACAACTGTGTCTCATCGTCATCGTCCTCCTCACACACAGAAAGTTCTTGAGACAGTTGGCGGAAGTCCCCAGCCTCTTCCCCCGGACCCCGGGAACTTTCGAATGGTTGGGCATCAGTGACGATAAACTCCTCTGGTGGGAGAGGAACCACTCCTGCCCAATCTAAGCAGGGGCCCGAGAACAGTTCCTGGGAGTGTTCCCGCTCCTGAGCAGGTGTCATTGTAGTGGAGTGAGGAGGCTGGGAGGAAGGAGGAGCAGCAGACAGAGGATTCGGATTTGCAGCAGTGGACGGCGCAGAACTGCGGGTGGACGATAGGTTGCTCGAAGCACTTTCTGCCATCCAGCACAGGACCTGCTCACACTGCTCATTTTCTAATAACCGTCTCCCGCGTGGACCCATTAATTGGGCGATGAATGTGGGGACGCCAGAAACGTGCCTCTCTCCTAATCGCGCAGCAGTCGGCTGCGACACACCTGGATCAGGAGCTCGGCCTGTGCCCACACCCTGACTTGGCCCTCCGCGTCCTCGGCCGCGTCCACGTCCTCTAGGCCTACCCCTACCCCTCAGCATGCTGTATTACCAGTGATTTGATTTCACAGGCAGGAAATAAATTGGCGCAAGACTGCAGGCCAAATATAATTTTTTCCCTTTTTTGAAAACGAAAGGCCCCACTGCCTCTATTGAATGAATAATCTAAGTTTAATAACTGTGCTGTGTCCCTGCTAATGTGTCACAGAACTTGAGGGTAGCAGAGTTATTAACTCTGGCAGAGCAGGTATTTTTTTCCCAATTAAGGAAAGCAAATGGCGAAGCCAGCAGTAAACCGTAGCTGGGTGCGTCTGATTCTTTAACGTTGTACACGCAGCTCACACGTGTCCACAGCCCTTAGGACGGACAGAGGCAGGACAAATAGATTTTGTTTCCCTTTTTTTACACCAAAAGGACCCACTGCGTATATTCAATGAATAATCTAAGTTTAATAACTGTGCTGTGTCCCTGCTAATGTGTCACAGAACTTGAGGGTAGCAGAGTTATTAACTCTGGCAGAGCAGGTATTTTTTTCCCAATTAAGGAAAGCAAATGGCGAAGCCAGCAGTAAACCGTAGCTGGGTGCGTCTGATTTTTTAACGTTGTACACGCAGCTCACACGTGTCCACAGCCCTTAGGACGGACAGAGGCAGGACAAATAGATTTCTTTTCCCTTTTTTTACACCAAAAGGACCCACTGCGTATATTCAATGAATAATCTAAGTTTAATAACTGTGCTGTGTCCCTGCTAATGTGTCACAGAACTTGAGGGTAGCAGAGTTATTAACTCTGGCAGAGCAGGTATTTTTTCCCAATTAAGGAAAGCAAATGGCGAAGCCAGCAGTAAACCGTAGCTGGGTGCGTCTGATTTTTTAATGTTGTACACGCAGCTCACACGTGTCCACAGCCCTTAGGACGGACAGAGGCAGGACAAATAGATTTCGTTTCCCTTTTTTTACACCAAAAGGACCCACTGCGTATATTCAATGAATAATAACTGTGTTGTGGCCCTGCCTACACAATTCTTTCCCTGTAGTATCAATGGAGGGTGCAATGCTCTGCAGAGGCGATTTTGAGAAAAAAAAAATGCAGCACAGCTAACAGCAGCCTGGACAGTACTGCACACGGTTAAATATGGCCCTAGAAAGGACCGTTGAGGTTCTTGAAGGCTACACTCACTCCTAACACTCTCCCTGCCTATCCAACACTTCTGTCCCTAATGCCGGGTGCAACGCTCTGCAGAGGCGATTTTGAGAAGAAAAAAAAAAAAGGCACTGCTAACAGCAGCCAACACACAGGTATTACTGGCCCTAATAAGGACCTTTGGGGTTCTTGAAGCCTACACTAACTGCTATTTCTCTCCCTACAGCAGCTCCGGTACCAGCAGCACTGTCCCTCATCTAACTCACAAGGCATCTGAGGCGAGCCGCGGGAGGGGCCGACTTTTATATTCGGGTGACATCTGATCTTCCCAGCCACTCACAGCAGGGGGGTGGTATAGGGCTTGAACGTCACAGGGGGAAGTTGTAATGCCTTCCCTGTCTTTCAATTGGCCAGAAAAGCGCGCTAACGTCTCAGGGAAGGAAGTGAAAGTAACCCGAATACCGCATGGTGTTCGTTACGAATAACGAACATCCCGAACACCCTAATATTCGCACGAATATCAAGCTCGGACGAACACGTTCGCTCATGTCTAATTGTAACAGATTTGAATTCAGGAGGTGAAATAATACTAGAATCACCATTAAATATTCTTGTAAAGGAAATTTTTGCTTTGTAGACCAGTATTATCTGGACACAGAAATATCTGCATGGCTCCTCAAATATAGTTCCAATGTAAGGGTGAAGAGGAGTGGCACATAGTGCTCTCTGAGCAGGGCAACAAGAAAGGACAAGTACTGTGTGGACATATCTGGGTCCCCTATATTAAAAGATAAAAGTATCTTGACCTGTTTGGCACTCGAAAAAAAAAGTATGAGTTAGAAGTATATGCAAGCAGTCGTCTTCATTGTAGTTTATAAGATATAATAGTAATTGTTAGGAAATTATAGCACCAGTGTTTCTGGTGGGGCAATGTACCACAAAGCTGTGCTACATCCTACATCCTACATCCATTCTGATTTCCAGACATCACACACACAGCCCTGTTACATCCATCTTGATTCCTAGACATCACACACACAGCTGTACTACATCCATCCTGATTCCCACACATTACACATAGCTCTACTACATTCATCCTGATGCCCATACATCACACTCACACAGCTCTATTACATCTATTCTGATTTCCACACATTACAAACGCAGCTCTACTACATTCATCCTGATTCCCACACATTACACACACAGCTCTACCACATCAATGCTGGTTCCCACACAAGACACACAGCTCTACTACATTTATTCTGGTAATGTGATCCTTGACTCCACCCACACAGGTGATCACAAGATGGTGATGTCATCACAGGTCCTGGTAGCTGCTGTCTAGCTGTGTAAGTGGCTCTTTGGGTTGATGCTTATCCAGTATACAGTACTTTCTTCCTAACTGCAGAATGGCTCCTCCCACAGCAGCGTTGTTTACGTGGAAGTGATGTCACTGCAGGTCCTTAAGCCCACCGGATCTCTGTGGTGGTGGTAGGTCAGCGTTTCCTGTCAGGACCGCCAAGTTGTGTCTGAGAGAATAATGATTTAGTTGTATTCTCATTTTGTTATTTTTGTTCTTCCCTTCCAAGAGCCCTAACTTTGTTTTTCTTCTGTTGGTCAGGCTTTGTGTTTTATATATGCTGTAGTACCTGCAATGACGTCACTTTTATGTGATATGGGGCGGAGCATAAGAAGCACTTACACACTGGAAATGAAACTTACTTTGATTTATTATGGCATATATTTAGGAAATACAATAATTATCTCAGATGGGAATATCTGTCTGGGCCTTGGAAGTGGTTCAGTATGAAAATGTGACCATCAGACCAGAAAATGTTGTACCCCTGCACTATAGTATTGCACTTTACAACATTACAAGAAACAAAACCCTTTTTCGCATGAAAAAAAAATGCACAGATTATAACAACTTGTATAGTAGTGATATCGTTTGCTCTGCTTTTCATTTTTTATGCATATATTTTGCCAGCAGTTTACATAGAGAAATAATCTATTTCTCTTCTAGGATGTGCAGGAGGTCTTGCAAAACAATTTCTCTCTACATATAATGAATCATCAGTCACTATTATGGACCTACCAAAAGTCGTTCAAGCGGCTAAAAAGCATCTTAGAACAGATGAACAGATACATTTCCTTGAAGGTGCAGTATATCAATTTTTATGGGTCATAGGTTTTTGTTTTTTAGATGTACCTAAACTTTTTACAGAAGAATATAAGGACAGCTTTGTTCTATTGTCATTTATTGTAAATTGTGTCTCTTGTTTTTTAAGTTGGCAATGTCTTTAATTCTTTATCAAAGGAGACTTCTTTAATGATCCTATTCCTGAGGCAGACCTGTATATTATGGCCAGGATTATTCACGATTGGACAGAAGAAAAATGCCTTAAACTACTGAGGAAGATTTACCAGTCCTGTAAACCTGGTGAGCTCATAATCTATAATTGCAACAGTTTACAATGTCCATTGCAGATTTTATTTATTTATTTTTTGGTCTCCAGAATCTGGTGGCAAATGCAACAACCTAACGCCTGGGTGTCTCTCCAGCTCAACACTCACATGGCATTGTGTTGGCACTTATCCTTCATACAGATGGGCCTCCTCTCTATTAAGGCCTAATTTCCTTTGCTTCAGGGGGGCTTCTTGAAGGCTCCAGAATTCCATGCTTAGTCTTATGTCACTTCCTAGTGTGATCCTTCAGCTACTCACTGCAGTTGTGCTAGAACGGAGTTTGACCAGAACCCACAAAAAGGGTGTTGCACAAGGCAGGGTGTGCGCCGGACGGACTGTACTTGGCAGCAGCTTCCCCTCCTATATTACCTATCAGCTCCTCCCTATGGAATACTGCTGTGCAGTATCTCAAAGCCTCTACATTGTCAATAATGTCACCACAAGCTCTCACTAAAGAGGACCCTGTGCCTGACTTGGCTTCCTGCAAAATGGCACACTGAGGCCACAGTTCCTCATCGTTATTCTGTACCACATTCTAACCATCGCTCCAGCCTGATCTCTTATAAATGTGATACCCCCACCTGTCCACATTTATGACAATACAACATATTAAAAGAAATAGAGATGCAATGCTACAAAATCACAATGCAAACCAATATGCATAAATGTGGCTGCCGTTCCCAATAGCAACATACATATATATACCTTGAAGCATACACTCACAAACCCATGCACTAGATCTAAAGAATTACACAATACTGTATGCAAACTAAATGTTTCCTTATAGCAACTTACAAATTACTAATAACATAATGTTCTTAAAGCAACATGTTTCTGAAACTGTAATGCCGAACAGTAGAGAAATGCTTCCACATGGAGCCCATTTAATGTATTATTTTTTAGCTATATTTACACATAGTGGACACACACTACCCCTATATAAACTCCTAGCTCAGACAAGACCCCTAATGTCTGACATCAGACCAGAGAAAAATTTAATCGGACCTCAGATCTGATGCCTTATTATACTTGCTGTTCCTTAGTCCCAAGGACTCTGAGTCTGTTCAGGCTCCGCCACACATTGGATCCTCAATGGTAGCCACACATTGGATCCTCAATGGTAGCCAATGTCAGGATGTTGTGTGCGACGCCTCGCAGTGGGGTCAATTTGCTAGTTAAAATATGACCGTTTACTGGAACTGACCACTAGAAATACTGAACAAATATCTGTCTGGGATGATTTAGTGAATCCTGCACTTAGCAGGGTGTTGGACCCGATGACCCTGCAGGTCCCTTCCAACTCTACCAATCTATGAGTCTATAAATGCTGGTCGTGGCTGTTAACCCATGAATGCTACAAACAGTTCTAAATCCAGCAGCTGCCAGACTTCGTAAAGATCTTCCAGTGAGCGTATGTTTAATCTTTTCCCTTTATGGGTTATTCCTAATCCAAACGCAAACAGCCATGCGTATTTAACGTTCTTTGATTTTAAAGTCTCTAATAGTGGTTGCAGCAGCCTGTGTTTGGCTAATGTCGTGGACGCTAGGTCTTGGAACAATAGAATTGCTGACCTCGCATATTGGAGGTCTCTACGGTTTCTGGCAGCACACATGATGGCCACAGCATCAGGAAAAACAAGTAGTTTGCAGATAATGTCCCTAGGCAGGTCTGAAGAAGCCGGTTGAGGTCTCAGTGCTCTGTGAGCTCGCTCTATGGAAATGGACGCTGCTCTTTCCTTTCCTACCAAATTTGAGAAGATTTCCAACACCACCTCATTGAAAGTGTCAGCCGCCCAGGACTCTGGCAATCCTTTAATGCATATATTGTTACGGCAGTTTCGCTTCTCTAAGTGCTCTTGCATGAGAAGGGTTTTGTTCAAGTGGGAATGCTGCTCTTTAATAACTTTGGCCATTTCAAGAGCATGTGAGGTAATGGTGTCTGGCATCCCCTCTAAGTCCTCCACTCATCTCCCCATGTGTTTCACATCCTCCTTTATTTCTGCCAGGTCAGCTAAAACAGGGTGCATAGCCTTAGTGAGCAACTCCCTCAAAAAGCTCCTTGAGAGCTGCTCACCTTCTCCCCTGTAGGACGCGATCTCCACCTCCCGCTCTGTTACAAGAGCTGCTGCGGCCTCCAGAGATGGCGCCATCTTGCCCGCCACATAGGGAGATCGAGAGCTCCAGTCTTTTAAAAACCTCTGCAGGTCTAACTGTCCCTGAGCCGCGCGAGGAGTTCCTTGATGTTCCCCTCGTCTATCCCTGCTTGCCTTCCTCATTTTAGATGCAAATAGCTGCTGGCTGGTGCCTGTTTCAGTGCTGATGTGACGGAGCACTTACTTCATGCGGCCATCACTCTCCGCAGTCAGGCTCCACCCCCCTGCTACTGACAGTTCTGACTGCGGCATTTAGATGCCCCGATTGGTTTTCCGTGATCCTGAAGAGATCATGAGGTGCAGTTTGTTTGCCATGGCAGTCTAGGGCCTTCTGAAGGCCCCCGGGCTGCCATGCCTAATTGCCTAACATAAGCCATGCTTGCAGTGTGGCTTGATAGACTGCCTGTGAGAACGTAGTATAAAGCAATACTATTATTTCATTAATTACAGAAAATGTGATTCATCAGAGAAGGCATTCCTTTGCCAATCAGCAGTGATCCAATTCCAATATTGCCATGCATATTGAGGCCTTTTTTTCCCAATGCACCTGTGGTGACCCAAGCGGGAGGCCCGCCAGGATGGGGAAGACCACGGTGAGACCAAGATGGATGTCACGGGTAGCTCTGCAATCTTTTCCATCAGCGGCGCCAGCTTGGCCTAACTCAGCTGCCCGCAGTACATAAATAGAGCAGTCAAGAATATGAATGTCACGTGACACCAGCACCCCTTCAAGCCCGCTATTCACACAGTGCAAAATAAAGAGTCCACAGTCCAATAATGCAGAAAAACTACCGGAGGTGCACGGTTTTTACTTTTTACTCACAACTTAGCAGCTTTGGTCCTTCATCAAGTAGTTACTGGTGGAAAAACAACAATTTTCAATGTACAGATTCTCTCTTCACTTCCACACCTTCACTATTACACTTTTACTAGGAGACACTCTTTCCTCCAAACTCGGAACATCTTCAGTCCCAGTTATTTCATAGACCCTCCCTGGGGTATGTATTCCCGACTTATTAGCAGCATTCACTCAAGTTTCTTACTTTTGTTCTAAGCCTTCTTAAATAACTTCTCTTCTCTTTCCCTGGTAGAAGAACCGTTACTCCACGCTTAGCGCAGGCACATCCACCTCATCTGACTACATTTTCTCAACCTTTCCTTCTAAACTCCACCTCACAACTACCCTCATCTCTGAACCATGTCACTCACGCAATTAGAGGGATACAGACACAGAACTCACTCACAGCAGTCATCCACATACATACACATTACAGCTTCAGGCCATTACAGTACCCCCCAACGTGAAGGAAGTTGACCCTGGCGCTCTCTAAACTCAGAGAAAAATGGCTAAGATGAAGACTACTCCCAGCGCACCACCTCTTGCCCCAGGATTACAACCACTCAGTAAAAAGAGTCTGTACTAACTCCAGTAAAGAGCAGGTTACTCCCTTTAACAAACACTAATCCAAACAGGTGAGAACATGGCAGAACCACTACTATACACCCCCTTTTGGTTTATTCTGCAGAGCATTGAACCCATTTTATTCTCCTCTAAATGGAACCTCTAGTATTAACTTTTATTTTATGACAGCGCACTGTGAGCATAAGGACTGGCCAGTCTTTTTTTGCAATTTGATGAGTTGAACGGAACTCAAGATACTTCAGCATAAACTATGGGGCCCTTACATTAGTCTTCTCCCCAAAGTCTGAAATTTAAGTGTGCACTGATACTAACACTGTGATAGCGAAAGGTGTCTGGTTAGGAAAAATACAGGTGAAGGTGGTATGAGCCTCGCTCGCCCCCCTTTTTTTTTAAACAGAGATGGGATGGGGTGTGCACTAAAAGATTATCAGTTTCACTTTTAGGCTTATTCTTACTCAACACATGTACCTCCGGCATAAAGAAGAACACTCCTCTCACGGTCCAGCAGAATAGCTTTTAATGTTACTAACAATCTTAACAAACATTTTCTTGTCAGAATTATGCACAATTAAGCATACTTATATGGAAAACAAATACGTCATTACTTTTTCTTTTATTCCCAATGGTGCCATTTGTCCTCTCACAATACACTTTTAATACTGCAGCACATAAACTGTTCAGACTGCGCTGTTCCAGCCAGCTACCCTTGTCCTGAAAGCCAATAATCATCCCTCTTTCCAACCCTGATAATTTGACCCTTGTACCCATGATGAGTGATAAGTGAGCAGACAGCCTATGGCACGCCTTATATGCCAGCCCACGGCACAGCACTATTTTCATGGGTACGAACTGGTAGGAGGTGATCATAATAAGGTGACTTGACTGTACATTTAATTGAGAATGCAAACCTACATAGCTTGTTAACTATAAAATGGGCCTATTGTCAGGACAGGATTAGGAAATTAGAATATCTAATGGTTCTTGTTCATAATTGTGACAAATGACTGATCCTTTTTTTCTTCTCTTGGTCTTGTTAAGGAGGTGCAGTGCTGATAGTTGAATCCCTTTTAAATGAGGATAAAAGTGGTCCAATAGGTTCGCTTGTGTTTTCACTGAGCATGTTGGTCCATGCAGAAGGCAAAGAACGGACTCCATCTGAATATACCAAGCTCCTTACGGACTCTGGCTTCAGGGACATTGAAGTCAAAGTAACTGGAAAGCTATATGATGCAATATTGGGAAGGAAGTAGATTCAATAGTCCAATCTTTCTGGTAATTAAACCAAAATGATGCATTCGATTTAAGCTATATTTCTTCAGATGTTTCAAAGAAAATATCCAGTAGATGTCACCAGTGTTTCAGATTTTAGATTGTACATATCTAGTCATCTATACAAAATGGCTATTAAGTACTTTAGAAAGTGTGTTTTTGTTTTAAATTCAGTTTTTATTAGATTTATAATAATATAACATAGAACAGTGCTTGTACATAACATTAATTCCTAACCCTTTGCATGTTAATAAATAAGTGCTAGATTGATCTTAATGAGCCCCTAATAGAGGGGAGAGGGAGGGGGATAGGAGGGGTATATGGATGAAAAGGAAGGGAACCAACTACAGGTTACACCTTGGTAAATTAATACATATTTTAACTTATAGATTATTTTAAAAAGTCTGAGAAAATGTATCTCCATTACTTCTAAAAGATTATACAGGATTAAATTAGTTAAGACCAGTGGTTCTCAACCTTTTTCAGCCCAGCGCCCCCTTTAGGTATTGGTATGTGGCCAGTGCTCCCCAAGCCTTACTAGTTTAAACCCAGTCAAAGTTTACCTTGTTTACAAAGTTAAAAGTACAAATTAAAATACTGAATACTTTTTTGTTGAGCGCTGCCTGTGATTGGCTGAGCGCTCAGCCAATCAAACACAGCCCTTTCAGGAGGCAGAGATTTTAAATCCCCGCATTCTGAAAGAGCTTCAGTACAGTGCCAGGAAGCCAAGCGGCAAGATGCACCAAGCCCCAACAGCAACGGAGAGGTGAGTATATATATTTTATATTTTTTGACACAACCTCGGGAAGATTTTCAGGGAAAGGCTTATATTTCAAGCCCTTCTCTGAAAATCACTGCGGTTTGTGTCTGTGGCCCATTGTTTTTAATGGTGCCGGCAGCTGTAGCGCCAGTCTTATTGAAAGTAATGGCATGGAGCATCGTTCATGCATATTTTGCACATCTGTGCAGCGCATTTTTTTTGCGCAGCATGAATGCGCCAAAATACACGCTAATGTGAACTAGGCCTTAATGAAATTTATTTTGTCTCCTTGTAGATTTGTGTTGACCTTGTTGAGTTTGTCAAATATGTCTGTGAGATAGACAACATCAAGACGTTGTAGTTCGTTTGCATCACAAAGGCTTGGGTCAATCGGCCAAAGAAACTTGACTATTATATCAAAAAGTTCGAGAAGCATCGCAAGCACTTTCCTCTTGACAGCCATCTTACTTCAATGTGTAGGAGTAGACTTCAAATTCTTCATCATGGTCTTGACAGAGCTTGCGGAAAAGACATTTGTTCAAAGAGTGCACTTTTGTCATTAACAGCATTAATTACATAGTACGGAGAATCAAGCAATCTCTCACATAAATGTTTAGCAAGGTGCTGCCGATGGATCACACAGTGGACTGCCATTATGCCAGGCATAGCAGATTTTAAATGGGCTATGCTGCATAAAAGATCAGCGATGAAGCTCATCACTCATCGTTAAGTTTAAACAGCCGCCGTTCCATAGCCAACAGCTGCTGTGTATCTCAATAGAGAGGGGCGGCAGAATGAGAGGAGAGAAATCTCCTGCACTGCCCCACCCCCTTGCTAGCCACTCCATGTGTGAGCCACCTGTGCTAGCTCCAGGAGCGAGGAACACAGGGACGAGTGTCGGGCATTGTTTGCCCGACACTCATCTAGTGTAAGTGAGCCTTTACAGAGAAACCACTCTCACTTGCTCACAGAGGAGTCCTGAGCAGGGGACCGCCCTTTGATACCTATATGCCCTGAGCCATACCCTTAACACCTTCACAGCCTCCATACATATGTTGTGCAGTTGAGGATTTTATAAAGTGAGCTCTAGAACTACTGCCATGTATTGATGGCTATTAAGTTCTGCTTGAAGCAAGAATTAATAAGCAACATTTATTTAATAGACAAGAATCACTGTATACAGCATTACTGAAGTATTGCAGTATATGGTACAAATGATTGCAAGTTTGTTTTCTATGGTAGCCAAATAAAAATATAGGAGGTTTAATTTTTAAAAAAAGGAAAACAAAACAAAAAAAACTTTTCCCATTTTTTTCCATTAAAGATCTAAACCATGAAGAACCCTCTTATATTTAGTATTTCTCTGTTTATAAAATTCAAACTTTTTAAAAAATATAACATTATTTATACCAGAAGGTAAAAACCATAAAAAGTACAGAATGCCAGAATTGTGAGTGTCTCCTGCAAAAGACAAACCCTCACACAGCTCTGTTAAATTTATCTGAAAATCACGTAGATTAAGGCCCCCTGTTCATGGTCATTGCAGAATATCACTAGCGATATTACGCAGCGGGGGAAGAGAGGGGAGAGCTGTCAGTTCTCTGCGGTGAGCCTATCTGACAGATAGGCTCACCACGGAGAATCGCGGCATGCCACTTTTGAATCCTGTGAGCGGAGAATCACAGCGATTCTCCGCTTGTGGACAAAGAGCTGTGCTTTTCATAGCAACGCTATGGAAAGCGTTCACTGCGTTACCCACGGCCGGATTATCGCCGCAGGTAACGCAATGAACTATCGCCCGTAGACGGGCAGCCTTAAGGCCCATTTAGACACAATGATTATTGCTCAAAATTTTCTCAAAAGCAATCTTTTGAACGATAATCGTTGTGTGCATCTACACAGCAAGATGATTGCTCAAAATTCACTCAAACAGTATTTTGAATGACAGTTTTGAGCATTCACATTGCATAAACTCTTAAGTAGCTAATTAGTTACTTAAGTGCTTATTAGTGTGTAAATGAAGGCTCCTGCTGTGTACAGAAGACAGCGGGAGCACTGTCTTCTGTATACAGCTGCTGTGTTCTCGGAGCGCTCAGCTGGTATAGAGCTGAGCGTTCCGAGCAGGTATGCCTAAGACAGCTGAAGCTCTATCTTCTATATACAGCTGCTGTGTTTTCAGAGCGGGATACCAGCTAAAACAATACTATCAGCAGTATCCCTCTGAGAACTCAGTGATGCTGATAAGGCTCATCGCTGATTTTTAGCTTGCTAAAAGTTAGTGATGAGTGAATAATGCATGAAAGTGCACAATGGCTGCGCATTTAGACACAACGATTATCACTCAAAAGATTTTGAGTGAATTTTGAACAGTAATTGTTGTGTCTAGATAGGCCTTTAGTTATGGTGTTGGCTGCTTCTAGGTTTTCTTTGGGCAATAACACTGTATGCAATATAATATGCCAGGCTGAAAAAAGACAAATGTCCATCTAGTTTAGCCTGTTTCCACCCCCCTTTGTTGATCCAGAGGAAGGCAAAAAAGTCCCATGAGGCAGAACCCAATTTAACCCATTTTGAGGGAAAAAATTCCTTCCCAACTCCATAATGACAGTCAGAATATTTAAAAGTTCCTACCTGAGTCCAAGACCCGGATCAAGAACCCCTCTGGTTATTTAATGGCTATATCCTGTAATGTCGTAGCATTTCAAAAAGTCGTCTACTTCCCTCTTAAGAACCCCCTTCTGTGATGATGATGGAACCTTCTTTCTTCTAACCGTAGATGATGCCCTCTTGTAACCTTCAGAGTCCTGGGTTTGAACAGATCATGGGAGAGAACCTTGTATTTTCCCCTAATATATTTATACATAGTTATTTGATCGCCTCTTAACCGTCTTTTTTCCAGGGTGAATAATCCCAATATTTATAGCCTCTCTGGGTGTTCCAGTCCTCTCATTCCGTTTAATAATTTAGTTGCCCATCTTTGAACTCCCTCAAGCAATGCAACATCTTTCCTGAGCACCGGTGTCCAGAACTGTACACAGTATGCCATGTGAGGCCTCACAAGTGCCTTATATAGTGGAAGAATAGTGTTCTCGTCCCTCACCTCTACACCTCTTTTAATGCACTCCAAGACTTTATTTGCCTTTGCAGCAGCTGCCTGGCATTGATTAAGTCTACAGTTAATTAGTACCCCCAGGTCTTTTTCCATATCACTTTTCCCTAGCAGTACCCCATTTAGTGTATATTGGTAACATCTGTTTCTCCTGCCCATGTGCATAACCTTATTTATTAATGTTGAACTTCATTTGCCATTTTCTACCCAAGCCCCAACATATCTAGGTCCATTTGCAGCCTTACATTGTCCTCTATTGTATTAATTATCTTGTATAGTTTGGTATCATCTGCAAATATCAATACTTTATTGTGTAGTCCCTCTCTCAGGTCATTGATAAATATATTGAACAGCATGGGGCCTAATATTGAACCCTCTAGCAACAGAACACATTGCATAGACATTGGTGAATACTTAAAGGGGTTGTCCCGCGGCAGCAAGTGGGTCTATACACTTCTGTATGGCCATATTAATGCACTTTGTAATGTACATTGTGCATTAATTATGAGCCATACAGAAGTTATCAAAAGTTTTATACTTACCTGCTCCGTTGCTAGCATCCTCGTCTCCATGGTGCCGACTAATTTTCGGCCTCTAATGGCCAAATTAGCCGCGCTTGCGCAGTCCGGGTCTTCTGCTGTCTTCAATGGGGCCGCTCGTGCAGAATGCCGGCTCCGTGTAGCTCCGCCCCGTCACGTGCCGATTCCAGCCAATCAGGAGGCTGGAATCGGCAATGGACCGCACAGAAGCCCTGCGGTCCACAGAGAGAGAGGATCCCGGCGGCCATCTTCAGCAGGTGAGTATGAAGACGCCGGACCGCCGGGATTCGGGTAAGTACTACCCGGTTTGTTTTTTGTCTCGCGCCGAACGGGGGGGGGGGGGGGAACAAAAAACGTTTCGGCGCGGGACAACCCCTTTAATAGAGGCAGAGTTACAACAGCCTGATCATATAGGTGTTGGAGCTAGGGATATGTCTATACACCCAAGTAACAATAAAGCTCTACTCCCATGTGATCTATTGTTGATACCTTTTATTTAGGAGACACAAGTTAGTCTTTCTGAAGGAATTTATGCAGTGTGTGGAAATAAAACCTATAGGTGGATACGGGCGTTTTTAGCCGCGATTTGCGCATGCGCATGCGTCCGGCGATTTTATAAAACCATTGCTTTGCAATGGTATCGGACACATGAGCGCTTTTTATGCGCTCGTCCGATAAATTATAGAACAGAAATCGCAGATCGCACCTATCTGCGATCTGCGATTCCTGTTCTCTTCTCTATATGCGCTCAATGGGGCCGGCGGCAGCAGCGCCGACCCCATTGAGAACATATAGAAGACAAATCATTCTTCTCTGCCACAGCTGTAACAGCTGTGACAGAGAAGAACGATGTTTGCCCATTGAATTCAATGGAGCCGGCAATACAGCCGCTCCATTGAAAGCAATGGGCTGCCGGCGTGCGCGGGGTGAATTGTCTGGAAGGGCTTAAATATATAAGCCCTTCCCTGCAATTCATCCTAAAATGTGTTAAAATAAAAAAAAATTGTATACTCACCTTTCCGCTGCAGCCGGAGTCCAGACGCGGCCGCTGTCAGTTCTCCTGAACTGCTTCTCGGCACTATTCAGCCGGCGGGGCTTTAAAATCCCCGCCTGCTGAATGATCTGCCTCTGATTGGTCACAGCCCTGACCAATCAGAGGCAGGTTTCACTCACACACCCATTCATGAATTCATGAATGGGTGAGTGACTGCTGCCTCTCAGCGCTGAGCCAATCAGGGGCAGGTCTGACTCACATCCATTCATGAATGGGTGTGAGTGAGACATGCCTCTGATTGGCTCAGCGCTGAGCCAATCAGGGGGCAGGTCTGACTCACACCCCCTTCACACCCACTGCAGGACGGCCACGCGGAGCTCCGGCGAAGGTGAGTATATATATATTTTTTATTTTTACACATTTTAGGATGAATTGCAGGGAAGGGCTTATATATTTAAGCCCTTCCCGACAATTCATCCCGGGCTCGCCCGCAGCGCATTGCTTTAAATGGAGCCGGCTCTATTGCTGTCTCCATTGAATGCAATGCGCTGGACAGCTCCGGCCCGTTTCTAATGAAACGCGGCTAGGAGCAGATTTGCGGGCGATTTGCGGGCGACTTGCGTGCACCGGTCACGCGATTTGCGGATGCGCATCCGTCATGTGATCCGCAAATCGCGCGAAAAAACGCCCGTCTGACTAAGGCCTAAAGGTGCAGGAGGAACATGTATTCTAGCAAAATTAAAACCAGCTACAAGGGTATGGGAGAATGATGAGTTTTCTTAGCAACACAAACTTGTGCATATATAGTATTTTACTAGTAATTATTAGGAAATTATAGTACCAGTGTTTCTGGTGGTGCAATGCGTCACACAGCTCTGCTACATGCACATCACGCCCACACAGCTGTGGTACATGGGCGTGTGACAGACACACAGAGCTGTGCTACATGCCATGCGCCTGACAGACACAGCTCTAGTACATTGCATGCGCAGCACAGAACCAGCTCTGCTACATGACATACGTGTCACAGACACAGCTTTGGCACATGACATGCGCTTGACAGATATGACATGCACATGGTACAAGCACAGCTCTACTACATTATATGCGCTTAACAGACACAGCTGTGCCACAGTACATGTGCATGTTACAAACTTAGTTCAGCTACATGACATGCGTGTCACAGACACAGTTTTGGCACATGACATGCGCCAGAGAGACATGACATGGTGCAAACACAGCTCTGCTACATTATAAGCGCATGACACACACAGCTGTGCGACAGTACATGTGCATATTACAAACTCAGCTCTAGTACATGACATGTGCGTCACAGACAAAGCTTTGGTACTTGACATGCACCTGACAGACATGGCATGTGCATGGTACAAATACAGCTCTGCTACATTATATGCACGCAACAGACACAGCTGCGCTACATGACATGTGCATGTTAAAAAATCAGCTCTGCTACATGACATGCGCATCACAAACATAGCTGTGCTACATGACATGCACATGTTACCAACACAGCTCTGCTACCAGACATACATCCATGCTGACTATACACATTACATGCACAGCACATTAGACAAACAGCCACTCGCAGCTCTACTACATTTATGCTGAATGAACACATGACACACACAGCTCCTGGATACAGTGATGAGCCCCTGGTCATGTGATACCTGACTCCACCCACACAGCTGATCACATGACGGTAATGTCATTACAGGACCTGGTAGTTTCTGTTGGCTTATCCAGTATACAGTACTACCAAACTCCAGTATGGCTCCTCCCACAGCAGTGACATCATCACAGGACCTTCAGCCCACCAGATCTCTGTGGTGGCAGTAGGTCAATATCTCCTGTCAGGACCGCTGATCTGTGGTTGCAGTAGGTCGGTGTCTCCTGTCAGGAGCGCTGAGTTGTGTCTTCTGACATAATAATGACTTAGTTGTATTCTCAGTGTGTTCGGACAAGCAATGATGCCACCAGGGGTGGATCTATGACATCGCCAGGGGCAGAGCATGAGAATCAGTCACTCACATACTTACATACTAACAGACAAGTGGTCGTTAGTAGTTGAATTGTGATATAGATGAGAAAAAGGTACACTTCATACACACTGGTTGGGCATCGAAAATGGGGGTGGCGTTGGAATGTTGTTGAATTCATTTAGGAACACTCAGCTTATAGAAGCATTAGGAGACACTTTTGATAACATTACTGTTTAATGCTATTGACATCCAGAATGCATACACTAAGCAGTTAATATTGGTAACTAATCAACACACTGTAGTAATAAAATATCTCACAGCATCACAAGGAGACCTTTGTCAAAATTGTAGGTCCATCAAGCTGTCCTTCAGGAACGCTACAGGTCACTTGTGACATACAGCAAGCCATTAGAGTAAAGGAACAATATTGTAAAGCCATCTCTGAAGTAGATTCCACATTGGCCAGAATGGTTATCCTTTTTATTCCACTTTTATTGCTTTAGCGTGGCTTGCGACCGGCATGAGAAGTCGCAACTGAGAGGAGCTCCCCAGGGGGATACCAGAATCCGTCCAAAATCATGGCCTGACCAGAACTTGAACAACCCAAACGATGCCAATGGGTTCTTAAAGCATCAGGAACAAACCAGACCGTGGTGAGAAACAACTGCAGCCCTCTGACTCCTATAAAAGAGCTGCGGACGAGAGACGGTGCCAGCGCCCCGCCATTTTTTCCCGCGCTCTGCAAACAGCCTGCCTCACCACTCCATCCTGCTGCTCGGATGCACTAAGATCCTGACGGACCACCGCTTCCCAGCTACCACCCGGCAGGAGGCCCCGCTGGTGTTGGGGACCGTCCGCACCGCTCCACTCATACCGGAGCCCCCTCCGCACTGTCTCCGGGCCACGGAGATCTGCGCCCGCCACGAATCGGGTGGGGGAAACCCCTCCGCTGAAGTGACCAGACTCACTATTGGAAAACGAGGTGCTCCGCTTCCCCCTGTGCCCGTGCCTAACCCGCGGCCGCGGGAGCCGCGGACCAGCTGCCGACCGCCCCGGCGCCATCCATCGGCGACAGACCCCGCTCCTTGCTGGCGGGTGCCTGCCCTGGCTGAGCCCGAAGCGGGACTACGCGCTCCCCCCTCCCTGCCTCGAAGCGCCGCCGCCGAACATCCGCCGCCTCGGAGGGCGGCGAGGGGAATCCCCATACCTGTGCGGCTGCCGCGGGACTTGCAGGAGGCCGCGTCTCGCGGGACACGCCGCACGGCAGCTCTCCTGCTAGCACACGGAGGCGACACCTAGCGCTCCGGGGCGCGCTGGCCGTGAGGTCGCGCGCCGACTTGATCCCGGCCCTGCGGGCTGAAGACTCCCTCCCTCTTTCCATCTCTAGTGCCGGCTGCGGTGCGCCCGGCCGTCCCCCGACAGCCCATCCTCAACGGCACATCTCATCTGCCGACCGTTCAGCTGCCAACGGACTGCACCACCCGGAACTCCACTCCTGAAGGGACCCCCCCCCTCGGAACCGGCCCTGCGGAGCCGGCAACAAACCGTGAGTTACTCATAAAGGGCCTGGGGGCAGCACTCAGCACTACATAGACCCCTCATAGATACAAACCCTAGCCAGAAGACCTACGACATAATAAGACTACCCTACCCCCCAGGGTGACTGAGGGACCGGCTACCTTATTACTCTCCTACGAATGGACTGTACGGCACCGGGCTAGCAAGCAAAAGACCCCGTAGCGGACACCAACCCATCTCCGACCCTGAACTGCTCCGGTGGAGATGAACTGTTGTACCCCGCGGCTGGCGGACTACTGTATTCAACTAGTGCAGCCCCCTGTCTCTTCTACCGCGGCCAGACCTAGACCAGGGACAACCTGGAGCTATTAAGATCTAGGCGACCGTGCATTCTCCTCTAGTAACCCATACAAAAAAACAAAGATACAGACCCCTGATTTCTACAAGTAAACACCGACACCGTCTATACTATAACAACCTTCATAACCCGCCGCACCAATCTAACGAATTTTAACATGAGTACACGTGCGAAAGGCGGCGGCGGCGCCGAAAAGTTAAAGGAATTCTCCCGCTCCGAAACCCCTGAGCATACCCCGCGAGCAACGCAACCCACTCAGGCGAAAGAACCCGAAAACGAAACACCGCAAAACCCAGAACCCACCATGCGTCAACTCCTAGAAGCAATTAACGCTTGCAAATCTTCTCTTACTGACAAAATAGAGGGGATTAAATCCGATGTCTCCCTATTAAGACAAGACCTACACAACATGCGTGACAGAATGCGAGAAATGGAAAATCGCGTTTCCAACGCAGAAGACTCACTGCGCCCGTTGACTACGGCGGTCAAAAAAGCAACAAGAGCAATAGAATTCTGTCAATCCAAAACAGACGATCTGGAAAACCGCTCGCGCCGCAACAATCTGCGTATAATAGGCCTGCCCGAAAAATCAGAGGGCTCCCACCTGGAAACATTCGCAGAAACCTGGCTTAAAACGCTACTGGGAGATGACACCTTTTCTGCCCACTTTACAGTGGAAAGAGCCCACCGGGTCCCTGCGAAGCCACCACAATCGGGAGCCCCCCCACGGCCTTTCCTAGTAAGGATCCTAAATTGCAGAGACCGAGACGCTGCACTACGCCAAGCCAGACTAAAAGGTCCGCTAAAATATAATAACACAGCGATATCCATATTTCCCGACTTCTCTGCGGAGTTACAAAAGCAAAGAGCCACCTTCGCAGAGGTGAAGCGAAAGTTTAAAGAGAGACAGATCCCCTATTCAATGGCATACCCTGCGCGTCTGCGAATAGTGGCCCAGGGGAAGACTGTCTTCCTTCAATCCCCCACGGAGGCCCTGGAGTGGCTGGATATGCACTCCGAAACATCAAAAGGATGATCGTCCCCACTATGCTTACTAGCAAGATTCCAAATTTTGTGGCGACCCATGTTTCAACACCCCTTGACGTATAGACGGTGTGCAACATGACCGGGACACCTCTAAAGTTATTGTTGGAGCCCAGCGGTCAATCCCAAGCCTCTAAAGGCCAACAAGAGTTTCCCTATGTTTACTAGCAGGACTCCAAATTTTGTTACGACCCAAGTCTCAACACCCCTTGACGTGTGGACGGTGTGCAACACGACCGGGATATCTCTAAAAGCTATTGCTGGAACCCAGCGGTCAATCTCAAGCCTCTAAAGGCCAACAAGAGACTCCCCCCAACAACGCAACATCTGCTACTTCTAACTGGATTGTAGCTAAATTGTTCTCTTCCTGATTTTCTTCTCCATACTTTCTCCTTTCTTTTTTCTTGTTTTCTTTCCCTTTCTTCTTTCTTTCTTAAATTCTTTATTTTGTTGTTTTCTTTGATATCCGCGGTATAACTTTAGCGAGATGTCAATAATTAACAGTTTGAATTGTTGTATACTGCTCTTCACTAATGTTCTTCACAAACAGGCGTTAACACAACCCCTTCCCTCACACCCACCAACACCCTGTTCCCTCCCCCACCCCAAAAACACAGATAAGAGGGCTAAACTTTACACCTATGGAGGCAATGACGTCCCTAAAATGTCTTAGCTGGAACGTCCGAGGGCTTGGCACAGCACTCAAATGAAGAACAGTATTTTCATATATTAAACAACTAGGCCCACACATCATTAGTCTGCAGGAGACCCACCTTATCAGAGATAAGGCAGATACCCTTTCAAAACCATGGATCCAGTGGACCTCCCACTCCTTCCACACCTCCTCCTCAAGGGGCGTCTCAGTGCTAATTCACAAGTCAGTACGCTGGAACCCAATTACCACCCGTAGGGACCCCGAAGGAAGGTTCATATTTATATATGGAGAAATAGACTCTAAACCATATGTCATCTTATCCATCTATAACCCACCTCACAATAACCTCCATCTTCTGCAGACTGCTATCGCATTTGCACATTACTACCCATCGGCGGAGGTGATTTGTCTAGGTGATTTTAACATGACAATGGACCCTATCAAAGATAAATTCTACATACCCTCTAATCCCACCCCCACTTCAAACTCCCCTCTAAGACAACTTATCGAAAGCGTAGGATGGGTGGACCTCTGGCGACTCCACCACCCCGAAAAGCGGGAATATACCTGCCACTCACCAGGTTACAATGCGCTGACAAGAATCGACTACATATTCAGCTCCATAGAACTGGCAGTATACCTCTCAAACATAACACATTGCCCGAGAGGCATCTCAGACCACAGCCCCATATTGCTGACCCTAAAATTTCCCCAAATTAAAATAAGGCCCACCTGGAAACTACACCCATTTTGGCTCAAACTTCTTGGATCGGATGACCAGATGCCCTTCCACATCTCCTTATTCCTAGATGCCCACAAGGATAACACTCGCCCTGCCTTGAAATGGGACACCCTCAAGGCCTACATCAGAGGATTCCTCAAATCTGCCATCTCGCATATCGAAAAATCGACAACCCAGACCGATAAAGAGATAGAAAATCAGACCCTAGAGGCCGAGAAAACATATATATCAGCCCCCACAGAAGCCAATAAAATAGCTTGGCTTAGTCTAACCCAATTATACAAGCACCAAATATACGCCAAAACCAAACGTCAATTATTCTTCTCCAAGCAACACTACTTTGAACTAGGGAACCAATCCAGCCACTTACTCGCCAACCTCATCAAACGTGAAAACCAAACAAACACGATCCTTAAGATTAAAAACCAACACGGAACAGAGTTCACTGATGCCCCATCCATTACAAATTGCTTTAAAGAATTCTACGCCAACCTGTATACCTCCTCCTCTCATAACACGGTGACAGATATTTTAGATTATCTTAGCGACTTAAACTTCCCAACCCTTTCCGAAGAACAGATCGACCTTCTAGAGGCTCCCTTTACTCTGGAAGAGATCCAACTAATAATCCAAGATATGGCCCTCAATAAATCACCAGGACCCGATGGTCTCCCAATAGAGACATACCGTAAATACTACGAACAATTAGGCCCACAACTCCTCGAGGTACTAAATCAAGCGCAATTGGACAAAACACTCCCAACTTCTTTTTATAAAGCATCCATAGTAGTCATCCTGAAACCAGGGAAAGACCCCACAGATTGCGGATCCTATCGACCTATATCACTGGTGAACACAGATTATAAGATCCTAACTAAAATCCTGGCCACTAGACTGAACCAGGTGATCCTCTCTATCATACACCCTGACCAAACGGGCTTCATGCCAGGAAAATCCACAACTATAAATATCCGCAGAGTCCAAACAGCTATTCAGCTAGGTAAACAATATAACATGCCTTGGGCCTTGGTTTCACTTGACATGGCAAAAGCCTTCGACTCGGTGGAGTGGCCCTTTTTAGAAGCCTGTTTGATCCGGTTCGGATTTGGACCTAACTTTCAACAGTGGGTCAAAACCATATATAAATCCCCGAGCGCAAATGTTGTCGTTAATGGTGTCCCATCGGCGGAATTCCAACTGACAAGAGGCACCCGACAAGGATGCCCTCTATCCCCGGCTTTGTTCGCCATAGCCATTGAAGCATTGGCGATCCGATTGAGAAATGCCCCCAGTGTGACCGGCATTAAATGGTCGGATCTTGAAAGCAAACTAGGATTGTACGCAGATGACACAATCCTATTCTTATCGAACCCGTCAAACTCCTTTGCCCAAGCCATGACACACATAGATAGATTCTCCCACTTCTCCGGACTACACGTCAACTGGTCCAAATCAACGATCCTTTACACAGAGACCAACCCAAAAAATGACCCCTGCATCGCAAGATATGGACTGGAACCAGTCTCAAAATTCAAGTATCTGGGAATGCTCATGTCATATGACCATAACAACGCAATAGCGGATAACATAAACCCACTTCTAGAGAACATAAAACACAAACTGAAACGATGGGCTAAACTACCACTCTCTGTGGCTGGGCGCATAAATCTCATCAAAATGGTCGTCCAGCCCAAATGCCTATACATACTACAACATATGCCAACAAGTGTTCCCAGGCGTTTCTTCAAATCCCTAAATTCCCTAATTATAACATTTATTTGGAATTCCTCTCGCTCCAAACTGAGCCTATCAACCCTACAAAGACCTAAAAAGCAAGCCGGAATGGCCCTTCCGGACCTCCGGCTTTACTACCTAGCAGGACAACTGCGAAATATTAGAGCTTGGGTTTTGGGAAAAGAACTGCCCATAGCAGACAAACAACTTGCAAAACAAGTAACAGGACATAACCTCCTGAACTTTTTAGAATTCCCGGAACACACTAAAACAACTGAACTAATCCCACTTCATAAACTGTCTCTCAGCGTGTGGAAAGAAGCAAAGACATTACAGAGCTACCGGGGAGTAATACCAGAACTCCCCCTCTGGAATAACCCCGGCCTTACTGCATTACAGACCGTTCCAGACCCACAGTACTGGATCGCACAGGGGGTACAAACACTCAAAGACATATATATAGATGGCACATTCCCCACATTCACACAATTGCGAGACAAGATGCAGGCCCCACATCTCCAGCTATTCAGATTTTTCCAACTGAGACATGCACTAAATTTCCAATTCCCTCCCCCCTCAACCCGTATAACCAAATTCCCCACAATAGGCATCCTCAAATCCCAGGGACCCAAAGGCTTAATATCGGCTCTATACACACACCTCCTCTCAGCTAAAATAGATCCCAACCCTCCCCCAGTGTACGATAAATGGAAAACCGCCATTACTTCCCTCACACCGGAGGACTGGCAGGATATCTCTGAATCCCATTTGTCAGTGTCACCAGCCGCAAACAATAAGCTAATCCAACTATACATTGTACACCAAGCCTACCTCACTCCCAACCGCTTACATAAAATGCGCAACACCACTTCAGACTCATGCCAGAGATGTCGCCAACCAAGAGCAGACTTTTGGCACCTGATCTGGGAGTGTCACTTCGTTAAGGAATTCTGGTTAAAGGTGACAAACCTCGTAAACTCACTTCTACAACCCCCATTATCTATCGAATTGGACCCCAAGGTGGCGCTGTTCGGCCTGTTGGAGGTGGAGGTGTGGCCATACCACATTCGTGTTTTCCTTGAAAAGACACTATTCCTGGCCCGCAAAGAGCCATGAAATGGATGGCAACAGAGCCCCCCTCGATCCCACACTGGGTCCAAACCGTAAATACCATTATCTCATACGAAAAAATCATATATCAAAATAGAGGATGCCCGACTAAGTTCCAAAAAGTATGGGGAATCTGGCTAGACTCCTACTCTACCCTTACCACTGACTGAAACTCAAACCCAACCTACATTAACCCTCCCCCCCCTCCACACTCCCCAACACCCCCCCCCCCCTCCCACCGGCAAACGCCTAGAAGACCTGTAACCCACACTTTCCAAGATCCAGAACAAGAAGAGCAGAGTTTGATTTTATTGTTTTTATAAGTTATAAAAAAAAAAAAAAGTTTACTGCTAATAAATACAAAGTCAGACAATTTAGGAGATGCAGTAACAAAGTCCGAGTTAATCTATTACATGATTTCGGTTGTACTCACACTACTATGTACTGTACAAATTCCTTCATACTGTATGTCTCACAGAATGTTCATTATTAATAAATAAAACAAATTAACCTTTATTGCTTTAAAGGACTAGGTGGTATATCTGGCATGGTCCATGTATTTTTACAAGTTGTACTTCTGATCTTGGTTGTCTGCATAGTCATAACATTTTTACTTGTAATTTTTAAAATAATTCTCCAGCCTAATTGGAAATGTTTTTCAGAAAAATCTTCAGCTGAACCTATGTCCCAATCAGAACCTGAAACGCATGTTATGACAATCATTGCCTCTACCAAGCTGCCGTGTGCATTATGTGGAAAAGAAATCCTAAAAGACATCAAGAACTGTGTATTGTGGAAATCCATTATCATCTTAAAGATTTAGTTTCACATATATTGGACTATTACTCGCATTATCTCTTATGTTGTTTATACTAATACTATTGGCATATACAAAACCAATGTATGTAACCTTATATTGAATATACATGTTATAACATAGACTAGGTCTGAACTGTCAAGAAATGGTGGGAAGATCCAGCGTTCATCTTCGGGGCGGACCTTGGGATAGGCAGGGAAAGAGCGGGTATCTTTCTTGTCCTTTTAGAGGTCATGCCCTTATGCTTTGGAGATAATAAAAAGAAGAGAAATGATACAGTCATTTGGTAGCCTTTAAGAATACTGATGTCTTTAACTGAGAATAATTTAGGAATCTCCTACAAAATTGATTCAATGTCATAATAGGAATTGTCTACTTCATCAGACAGCACTATCCCAATAAGGGTAGTGAGTATTTTCTAAGATATTGCTCCCATTTACTGTAACACACTTTTTTCCAAAGTCTATGACTATATTGATTGCTTTCAGTACATCTGCTCCAATTAAATTAACGGGCCAATTTTCAGACCACAACATTTGAGTACATAAGTCAAAAGTGTTTGTTAGACTCACCTGGAGTAGCTTTGGTTGTATTAATCAACAAGGTCCATTTACACCCATTCCCCTTATTTGTCCCTTTTTTTTAATCAAATTTGGCAATATATAAGTCCTTCGGTCACACACACTTGCACACTGACAGTTACAAAATGTTTCTCACTTGTCTCTGATTGGCTGGGACTCCTACTGTATGTCAGGATTTGCATACAGCCTCTGATTGGTTATGACCCTCTCTATGTACTGTAATATAAACCAGTCTGATAAGAACTGTGCTGGTGCTTGGTAACTGCTCAGACCCTGCTGTCCTCCTCCTAACCATGGCAGGCAAAGGGTTTCTATGTACTGCAGTAAGCCAAAAAATCTGAACACATCACACATTTATTTGTATATATTGAGGATAAAACACCTCAGATGCCTAGGACCTACCCTTCTCAACATATTCGCAAAAAATCGCAATACAAACGCAAATATAAAGTGACCCTCTGGGGCTGGGGAAAGAAATATGGCTGAACCTCTTTTCTGACTTCCATACTGTGTATAGTATGCATTGATAGTCTCAGGCACTACATACCGATCTGCCTGGTCAGTGCTGGTTAATAAAAGCAGGTGTAGTATCTTACACTAATGATGAATACTAAACCACAGAGTACATCAGGCAGTCAGAGAAGCTGTGTGGCAAATAGGATATGGAAAAATACTGGTATGGAGGCGCAACCCTCTAAGCTACTAGAAGATGAAGATAAAGGTCCAATATGTGATGGTGAAAGCACTTCTTTTTTATTATTTCACAAAATACAAACAAGAAATAATAAAAAAGAAGTGCTTTCACTATCACATATTGGACCTTTATCTTCTAGTAGCTTAGAGGGTTGCGCCTCCATGCCAGTATTTTCCCACATACTTTTCGCTACACTCACGCCCAACCTGGTGGAGCGTCATCTGGTTGGCAGCACCTCCACCATTCGAAATACTCCATCATTGGAAACCCTTTGTACTCCAGAAAAATTCCACTACCCTCACTGGGGCTTGCTCCACCCTACTTTTTCATCTCTTACTCACAGAGAAACAACCCAGCCATTTATCTTTTCTCTCCGTGAAAGGGCTGTACTTTTATGTTTATTATGTTGGCTTCATATTAGTAGCAAACAACACACAAAAAAGAAACAGTTACATGAATCAGACTCATACAAAGTTGGATAATTCTGCTAATACTGTAAAGAATCATATCTGAATATGCATTTTGGTCCCTCATCCTTTTTTTATTGGCTTATTTTTTAAATTCATTTTTAACTTTATTAATAAAAGTAGCATTTTGTGTCCTTATATATTGGTCTGGTATGCTTTATTCACATATGAATGTTGTGACGGTGAACTTGTAGTAGTAGGAGTACAGTTCAGCTGATGGCACTCCTATAAAGGTTGCTCCTCACCTGGATTAATATAAATATAACTATGTATTAATCTATTTTTCTAGCCCTTTCCTGCCAATCTTTGATTATACCAGCCTACAAAACATATCTTTTTTTTCTATCACAAGAATATTTAATGATGATTCTAGTATATTTCACCTCCTGAATTCAAATCTGTTACAATTTTTCGATTAGGGTTTTTTGTGACACATTTCAAATTTATAAAATTAGTTCTTATGTAAGTCAACATTATGTGAAATAGAGTTTACCTAGAAAGTTATAGCTAGTTAATATTGCTAGTAAAAGCAATAAAGCAATGGCTGTCAAATCTTCATAGATATTCCAGTTATAGTTTTCATACTGAATTTTTTTCTGTTTCATATTTTTTTATGTCTCTTTCATCTCCGCAGCATGCGGTACAGGTATTAATGGGAATTGGTTACTATTAGAGATGAGCGAGCGTACTCGTCCGAGCTTGATGCTCGTTCGAGTATTAGGGTGTTTGAGATGCTCTTTACTCGAGGCGAGCACCACACGATGTTCGAGTTACTTTCACTTTAATCTCTGAGACATTTGCGCGCTTTTCTGGCCAATAGAAAGACAGGGAAGGCATTACAACTTCCTCCTGTGACGTTCCAGCCCTATACCACCCCCCTGCAGTGAGTGGCTGGGGAGATCAGGTGTCACCCGAATATTAAAATCTGCCCCGCCCGCGGCTCGCCACAGATGCATGCTGACAGAGATCAGGGAAAGTGCTACTGATGCTGCTGCTGCTATAGGGAGAGTGTTAGGTGTTATTTTAGTCTTCAAGAACCCCAACGGTCCTTCTTAGGGCCACATCTGACCGTGTGCAGTACTGTTGAGGCTGCTTTTAGCAGTGCTGCACAATTATTTTTTTTTGTATATCGGGCGTGCAGACCATTGCATCCTCAGTCTGCAGTCATTTTACAGAGAATAGGGGCAGTACTGGTGAGGCAGGGACAGTGGGAAAGGTGAAAGAGATATACTGTCTATATAGGCAGTGGGCTTTTTCAAAAAAATTGGGGAAAAATACTACATTTGGGCTGCCGGTGACTGTCTTCAGTGTACTGCGTGTCTGCTGGGGGTAGTAGTCATAATTAATATGCAGCTAAGCGTTACAGCAGGCTTGCGCATAATTGTTTCCTGGCTCTGCTGTGCCCGTTACATCACCACCATCATAGCGCCAGAGGGAAACAGTATACATAATATACGCTGCATACAGGGACTGTCTGGTGTTTCAGCTCACCATTTAAAAAAATAGAAGCAAAATACTTAAGGCCTACCACTGGCCTTTGGCCACTTGACTGCTTCTGCGCTGTGAATTCCACTAGCTCAGTCATACGCACCTACGTCTCACTACAGGCTTGCGCAAAATTGTTTCCTGGCTCTGCTGTGCCCGTTACATAACCGCCGTCATACCGCCAGAGGGAAACAGTATACATAATATACGCTGCATACAGGGTCTGTCTGGTGTTTCAGCTCACCATTTAAAAAAATAGAAGCAAAATACTTAAGGCCTACCACTGGCCTTTGGCCACTTGACTGCTTCTGCGCTGTGAATTCCAGTAGCTCAGTCATACGCACCTACGTCTCACTACAGGCTTGCGCATAATTGTTTCCTGGCTCTGCTGTGCGTTCCGTAAGCGAAGTCAGCCTCCAACCACAGGCCAATAAGCGGCACATTTAATTACAGCGTTCTGTTTCTGCTCTACTCGTAATACACCATGCTGAGGGGTAGGGGTAGAGGACGTGGACGCGGGCGAGGACGCGGAGGCCCAAGTCAGGGTGTGGGCACAGGCCGAGCTCCTGATCCAGGTGTATCACAGCCGACTGCTGCGGGATTAGGAGAAAGGCAAGTTTCTGGTGTCCCCAAATTCATCTCACAATTAATGGGTCCACGCGGCAGACCTTTATTAGAAACTGAGCAGTGTTAGCAGGTCCTGTCGTGGATGGCAGAAAGTGCATCCAGCAATCTATCAACCACCCAGACTTCTACGCCGTCCACTGCTGCAACTCTGAATCCTCTGACTGCTGCTCCTCCTTCCTCTCTGCCTCCTCACTCCATTAAAATGACACATTCTGAGGAGCAGGCAGACTCCCAGGAACTGTTCTCGGCCCCCTGCCCAGAATGGGCAGCAATGGTTCCTCTCCCACCGGAGGAGTTTGTCGTGACTGATGCCCAACCTTTAGAAAGTTCCCGGGGTCCGGGGGATGAGGCTGGGGACTTCCGGCAACTGTCTCAAGAGCTTTCAGTGGGTGAGGAGGACGATGACGATGAGACACAGTTGTCTATCACTCAGGTAGTAGTAATTTCAGTAAGTCCGAGGGAGGAGCGCACAGAGGATTCGGAGGAAGAGCAGCTGGACGATGAGGTGACTGACCCCACCTGGTTTACTAAGCCTACTGAGGACAGGTCTTCAGAGGGGGAGGCAAGTGCAGCAGCAGGGCAGGTTGGAAGAGGCAGTGCGGTGGCCAGGAGTAGAGGCAGGGCCAGACCAAATAATCCACCAACTGCTTCCCAAAGCGCCCCCTCGCGCCATGCCACCCTGCAGAGGCCGAGGTGCTCAAAGGTGTGGCAGTTTTTCACTGAGAGTGCAGACGACCGACGAACTGTGGTGTGCAAGGTTTGTCGCGCCAAGATCAGCCGTGGAGCCCCACCACCAGCCTCACCACCACCAGCATGCGCAGACATATGGTGGCCAAGCACCCCACAAGGTGGGACGAAGGGCGTTCACCGCCTCCGGTTTGCACCGCTGCCTCTTCCCCTGTGCCCCAACCTGCCACTGAGATCCAAACCCCTCTCAGGACACAGGCACGACCGTCTCCCGGCCTGCACCCACAACCTCACCTCCGTTGTTCTCGGCCCCATCCAGCAATGTCTCTCAGCGCAGTATCCAGCCGTCGCTAGCGCAAGTGTTTGAGCGCAAGCGCAAGTAAGCCGCCACGCACCCGCACGCTCAAGCGTTAAACGTGCACATAGCCAAATTGATCAGCCTGGAGATGCTACCGTATAGGCTTGTGGAAACGGAGGCTTTCAAAAACATGATGGCGGCGGCGGCCCCACACTACTCGGTTCCCAGTCGCCACTACTTTTCCCGATGTGCCGTCCCAGCCCTGCACGACCACGTCTCCTGCATCATTGTACGCGCCCTCACCAACGCGGTTACTGGCAAGGTCCACTTAACAACGGACACGTGGACAAGCACAGGCGGGCAGCGCCACTATATCTCCCTGACGGCACATTGGGTGAATTTAGTGGAGGCTGGGACCGAGTCAGAGCCTTGGACCGCTCACGTCCTACCCACCCCCAGAATTGCGGGCCCCAGCTCGGTGCTGGTATCTGTGGCGGTGTATGCTTCCTCCACTAAACCACCCTCCTCCTCCTCCTCCTACGCAACCTCTGTCTCGCAATCAAGATGTGTCAGCAGCAGCACGTCGCCAGCAGTCGGTGTCGCGCGGTGTGGCAGCACAGTGGTGGGCAAGTGTCAGCGGGCCATTCTGAAACTACTCAGCTTAGGAGAGAAGAGGCACATGGCCCACGAACTGCTGCAGGGTCTGACAGAGCAGACCGATGGCTTTTGCCGCTGAGCCTCCAACCGGGCATGGTCGTGTGTGACAACGGCCGTAACCTGGTGGCAGCTCTGCAGCTCGGCAGCCTCACGCACGTGCCATGCCTCGCCCACGTCTTTAATTTGGTGGTTCAGCGCTTTGTGAAAAGCTACCCACGCTTGTCAGACCTGCTCGGAAAGGTGCGCCAGCTCTGCACACATTTCCGCAAGTCCAAGACGGACGCTGCCACCCTGCGGACCCTGCAACATCGGTTTAATCTGCCAGTGCACCGACTGCTGTGTGACATGCCCACATGGTGGAACTCTATGCTCCACATGTTGGCCAGGCTCTATGAGCAGCATAGAGCTATAGTGGAATACCAACTCCAACATGGGCGGCGTAGTGGGAGTCAGCCTCCTCAATTCTTTACAGAAGAGTGGGCCTGGTTGGCAGACATCTGCCAGGTCCTTGGAAACTTTGAGGAGTCTACCCAGATGGTGAGCGGGGATGCTGCAATCATTAGCGTCACCATTCCTCTGCTATGCCTCTTGAGAAGTTCCCTGCAAAGCATAAAGGCAGAAGCTTTGCGCTCAGAAACAGAGGTGGGGGAAGACAGTATGTCGCTGGATAGTCAGAGCACCCTCATGTCTATATCTCAGCACATTGAGGAGGAGGAGGGGGAGGAGCATGAGGAGGAGGGGGAAGAGACAGCTTGGCCCACTGCTGAGGGTACCTATGCTGCTTGCCTGTTATCCTTTCAGCGTGTATGGCCGGAGGAGGAGGAGGATCCTGAAAGTGATCTTCTTAGTGAGGACAGCCATGTGTTGCGTACAGGTACCCTGGTACACATGGCTGACTTCATGTTAGGATGTCTTTCTCATGACCCTCGCGTTACATGCATTCTGGCCACTACGGATTACTGGGTGTACACACTGCTCGACCCACGGTATAAGGAGAACCTTTCCACTCTCATACCCGAAGAGGAAAGGGGTTCGAGAGTGATGCTATACCACAGGACAAACTGATGGTAAAATTCCCATCCGACAGCGCTAGTGGCAGAAGGCGCAGTTCCGAGGGCCAGGTAGCAGGGGAGGCGCGGAGATCAGGCAGCATGTACAGCGCAGGCAGTGGAACACTCTCCAAGGCCTTTGCCAGCTTTATGGCTCCCCAGCAAGACTGTGTCACCGCTACCCAGTCAAGGCTGAGTCGACGGGAGCACCGTAAAAGGATGGTGAGGGAGTACGTAGCCGATCGCACGACCGTCCTCCGTGACGCCTCTGCTCCCTACAACTGCTGGGTGTTGAAGCTGGACACGTGGCCTGAACTCGCGCTGTATGCCCTGGAGGTGCTTGCTTGTCCTGCGGCTAGCGTCTTGTCAGAGAGGGTGTTTAGTGCGGCTGGGGGAATCATCACGGATAAGCGTACCCGCCTGTCAACTGACAGTGCCGACAGGCTTACACTCATAAAGATGAACAAAGCCTGGATTTCCCCAGACTTCTCTTCTCCACCAGCGGACAGCAGCGGTACCTAAACAATACGTAGGCTGCACACGCGGATGGAAGCATCGTTCTCTATCACCATCAAAAACGGGGACCTTTTAGCTTCATCAATCTGTGTATTACATTCATCCTCCTCCTGCTCCTCCTCCTGAAACCTCACGTAATCACGCCGAACGGGCAATTTTTCTTAGGCCCACAAGGCTCAGTCATATTACTTTTGTAAACAATGTTTATACGTTTCAATTCTCATTAAAGTGTTGAAACTTGCACCTGAACCAATTTTTATTTTAACTGGACTGCCTACAGGCCTAGTTACAAATTAAGCCACATTAACCAAAGCGATTAATGGGTTTCACCTGCCCTCTTGGTTGGGCATGGGCAATTTTTCTGAGGTACATTAGTACTGTTGGTACACCAATTTTTTGGGCCCTCGCCTACAGTGTAATCCTAGTAATTTTTATGGGCTTCGCGTGCACTCATGCTACAGCAAGGTGTGTGGGGTTGGCCTACACTGTTGGTACATAAATGTAACTGGGGCCTTGTCTATACTGCAACTACTGAAATGTGAAAGAGACTGTTATCTCCCTAAACTGCTGCAACGGGAATGTTACTGTGGCCTGTCTTGACTGCTACTACTACTGAAATGGAACTAATACTGTGCTCCCCCTATACTCCTGCTTCAGAATTGTTACTGGGGCCTGTCTGGACTGCTACTACTACTGAAATGGAACTAATACTGTGCTCCCCCTATAATGCTGCTAGTGATACGTTACTGGGGTCTGTCCCTAATGCTACCGCTGAAATGTTACTAATTCTGGGCTCTGCCTATACCGCTGCTAATGCTATGTCACTGGGGTGTGGAAACGGAGGCTTCCCAAAGACATGATGGTGGCGAGGCCATTTCTCACCAACGCGGTTACTGTTAAGGTGCATATAACCACGGACACATGGAGAGGACACGTAGTGCCTCAAAAACATCCCCCTCCTCCTCCAACAATGAAAACATTCTTGGCAAATACCATCTGGTGGCAGTCCAAGAATTTCACCTTTAACGACACAACAAGAGAGCCCCCCCACCATCCCCCCGCCACGGCCCACTTAATCCTGGCCACATTCCGAAAACCAACTAAATAAAACCGCGCTACTAGGTCCGCAGTCGCCACCACATTCCCACCAACGCGGTTACTGTTAAGGCACATATTACCAGTCTGACTGGGGCATGCACTGTGGGCCGAAGCCCACCTGTATTGTATGTGACGTTAGCTCTGCTGAGCAGGGCACTGCAATGGGATACATTTATGTACCGCCGATGGGTTCCAGGGAGCCACCCATGCTGTGGGTCCACAGGGACTTCACATTAGGGATTTGTACCTGCCAGTGTCTATGTAGTTATAACCCCGGTCAGACTGGGGCATGCAGTGTGGGCCGAAGACCACCTGCATTCAATCGGACGTTACCTCAGCTGTGCTGGGCACTGCAATGGGATGTATGTATGTACCGCCGGTGGCTTCCTGGGACCCACCAATGCTGTCGGTCCACACGGAGTTGTAACTGCATGTGTCTACTTATAAAAAACCCCAGTTTGACTGGGGCATGCAGTGTGGGCCGAAGCCCACCTGCATCTAATTTGACGTTAGCTTTGCTATCCAGGGCACTCCAATGGGATATATTTATGTACCGCCGGTGGCTTCCTGGGAGCCACCCATGCTGTCGGTCCACACGGACTTCACAATAGGGAGTTGTACCTGCCTGTGTCTACTTATAAAAAACCCCAGTCTGACTGGGGCATGCAGTGTGGGCCGAAGCCCACCTGCATTTAATCTGATGTTAGCTCTGCTGTCCAGGGCACTGCAATGGGATACATTTATGTACAGCCGGTGGGTTCCAGGGAGCCACCCATGCTGTGGGTGCACACGGAATTCCCATTGCAGAGTTGTACCTGCCTGTGACTATTTATAAAAAACCCCGGTCTGACTGGGGCATGCGGACACCTTGACAGAATGAATAATGTGTGGCACATGGGTTCCCCATTGCTATGCCCACGTGTGCAGCTCCTGATGGAGGTGGCACAGGATTGGATTTCTCATTGCTTCTGTACAGCATTGTGGGCTATCGCCCCGCCCCTTTTAAAGAGGGTCGCTGCCTGGCCCTGCCAACCCTCTGCAGTGTGTGCCTCCAGTTCCTCCTCATGGCCGACGCACTTATAAATAGACATGAGGGTGGTGTGGCTATGAGGCCAGTGTGTAGCATGAGGTCAGCTAAAGGCTGCACAGGGACACTTTGGTGTGCGCTGTAGACACTGGGTCGTGCGGGGGGGGGGGGGGGGGGGCAGCATGTAACCCAGGAGAAGTGGCAGCGGAGTGTCATGCAGGCAGTGATTGTGCTTTGTTGGAGGTAGTGTGGTGCTTAGCTAAGGTATGCTTTGCTAATGAGGGTTTTTCAGAAGTAAAAATTGTTGGGAGGGGGGGGCACTCTTGCCGCTATTGTGGCTTAATAGTGGGACCTGGGAACTTGAGATGCAGCCCAACATATAGCCCCTCGCCTGCCCTATCCGTTTCTCTGTCGTTCCCATCACTTTCTTGAATTTCCCAGATTTTTACAAATGAAAACCTTAGCGAGCATCGGCGATATACAAAAATGCTCGGGTCGCCCATTGACTTTAATGGGGTTCGTTACTCGAAACGAACCCTCGAGCATCGCGAAAAGTTCGGCTCGAGTAACGAGCACCCGAGCATTTTGGTGCTCGCTCTTCTCTAGTTACTATTGTGACAAAAGAAGTGTCAGAATTTTTCCATCAGGCAGGGTTTTATTGTAATATTTGAATTCAGGTTGTGAAATACTGCTAGAACCACCATTAAATATTCTCGTCTAAAAAAACCTGTTGACCAATGTAATCTACTCTTTCTCTTATACCTCTCACAGATCCTATTCCTTAATTTTTTCAAGACACACAAATTGACAGCAGCACAATTTCTTGATCACCAGACTCTAAAACCACTCTTAAGGCCCATTTACATCAGCCGATGATCGCTCAAAGATCGCTCAAATGACAGTTTGAGTGACAGCTTTGAGCGATCGTTTTGCATAAACTTTTAAGTAGCTACTCAGCTACTTAAGAGCAATTAAGTGTGCAAATGAAGCCTTAGCTGAATGCAGTTAATAGCCTGAGGGCTCTTATCTGCGCTCAAATCTTTTGTTCTCTCTCTGTGGAGGACTGCTGATAAGGCTGAAGGACGATTTTTAGGTTGGACTGAATTTAACGATCAGTTAGCAGTGCACGAAAAGTGCACAATGGGTGCACATTTAGGCGCAACGATTATCACTAAAACAATCACCTTTTAGCGATTTTTTTTTTACGATCATCACTATGTGTAAATGACCTTAAGTCAGACCAACTGAGGGGCTTGGACTACCTATGGGCAGTTAGGCAGACTGACATGTTTTATCACTTCTGCTTATAACTCTACAGAGTCTTCTCTTAGAACTCTGAGCTGTTCTTCACTGCTCTGAGTGAAAGAATGACAACGGGGCTCCACCATTTACCCTGTCAATAGGCCAAATCACTGCTGACGTCAGACCGTTTATATGGATTCACCTTACTGACAAGGGAAACAGTAACACAAAACTCAATTATTCCTAGATTTGCAGAAGCAGTGCCATGAATAATATAGAATATATATACTAAGCCATGCTATTTAGAATATGATTACAGCGGAAGTCTTAAATCCAGGTGATTATAAGAGCTCCTAATAACAATGTTTCTTCTTTTGTTATCCTAGCAAGTAGCGCTATTTTGTCTTATGAATACTGGCAAATTGCTGGCTGGAAATTGAACGGACCCCCATTATATTCAATGAAGTGGCTGTTCACTTCTCTCATAAGAATGTATCTTTCAGCCAAGGGGTGCTGTTTTCCTGCTCCCACAGTGCAGGAAAATGGAATACCCTAACTCTGATGTGAACGAGCCCGGACTAATTTTATAATTATCTCAAATTGCAGTGTAAACTAGAGATGAGCAAGCACACTCGTTCGAGCATTAGGGTACTCGAGATGCTTGTTACTCGAGACGAGCACCACGCGGTACTCAAGTCAATTCCATTTCCTTCCCTGCATGTTTAGCGCCATTTTCTAGCCAATAGACATGCAGGGAAGGCATTACCACTTCCTCCTGTGACGTGCCAGCCCTATCCCACCCCCCTGCAGTGAGTGGCTGGCGAGATCGAGTGACCGCCGAGTATTTAAAGCGGTCCTGCGCGCAGCTCGCCTCATACACACACTGGGAGAGTATAGGGAAAGTGGTGCTGAGATAGGGAAAGTGGTAGTGTAGGATCCTGTCTTCAAGAAACCCAACGGTCCTTCTTAGGGCCACATCTGACCGTGTGCATTACTGTTGTGGCTGGCTGGGAGCAGTTTTGCACAATTTTTTTTTTTCTTTCATCTCGGGCTGTGCAGGCCATTACAGCTATAGCATTCTCAGTCTGCAGTCTATTTTACAGACTATAGGGAAAGTGCTGCTGAGATAGGGAAAGTGGTAGTGTAGGATCCTGTCTTCAAGAACCCCAATGGTCCTTCTTAGGGCTACATCTGACCGTGTGCATTTTACTGGGTGGCTGCTGGGAGTTGTAGTGCTTCCATTATAGTATTACGCAGCTAGGTCTGTTTGCAGCCTTCCGTAATTTTTTTTTTTCTGGCTGGAGTGTGAGCTAAAATACCGCTCTCAGCGTGAAAGTGGGTGCAAATAATTCCATACTTATTTATACCGTTCTCTGTCTGGAGTGAATTAGACGCACAGCGTAGGGCCACCACAGCCACTTCTAGAGGGAAAGTGATATACACTATACAGCCTGTATCCTCTGTGCAAAAAAACAAAAGCTCCTTCGTTCGGCTACAACTGACTGTGTGCATTTTACAGGGTGGCTGATGGGAGTTGTAGTGCTTCCATTATAGTATTACGCAGCTAGGACTGTTTGCAGCCTTCCGTAATTTTTTTTTTTGTGGCTGGAGTTTGCGTTAAAATACCGCTCTCAGCGTGAAAGTGCACGCAAATTATTCCATGCTTATTTATACCGTTCTCTGTCTGCAGTTAATTAGACAGCAGTCTCACCGCTAAACAGTATTGTAATATTACCGGGGCCACTGCAAAGTATTTCAGCTCAGCCGCTGTGCAGAGCGTCTCACAATACCATTTCCGTTGGTGGGGTTGAGATCGCCGCAGTTACCAGCACTATCCACTGGCTTTAGAGTCTTTTCCCACTCCACACAACCTCTATAATCTACAAGTCTCTGCGGGCAGTAAATTACCCCTAGGTATCAGCGCAAGACAGCGGGTTACTTTTTTTCTAGTCACAGCATAGAGCCTCCGCTATTACAAGTCTCTGTGTGCGGTGAATTAAGGCCCAGTTGTCAGTGCTGTACAGTGGGGTAATTTATTTTGCCCCTGCTCTATTCGTAATCCGCCATGATGAGGAGTAGGGGTAAGGGTCGAGGACGTGGATGTGGACGTCCAAGTGAGGGTGTGGGCACAGGCCGAGTTCCTAGTCCAGGTGAATCACAGCCGGCTGCTGCGGGATTACGAGAGAGGCAAGTTTTTGGGGTACCTTAGCT
Organism: Eleutherodactylus coqui; assembly: GCF_035609145.1. Lineage (NCBI taxonomy): Eukaryota > Metazoa > Chordata > Amphibia > Anura > Eleutherodactylidae > Eleutherodactylus > Eleutherodactylus coqui. The sequence continues at coordinate 94,731,952 of NC_089840.1, forward strand.
TCATATCACAATTTATGGGTCCATGTGGTAGACCTTTATTACAAACAGAGCAGTGTGAGCAGGTCCTGTCGTGGATGGCAGAAAATGCATCCAGCAATATATTGGCCACCCAGTCTTCTACGCAGTCCACTACTCCCGGCTAAGGGACTGCAACTCTGAATCCTCTGGCTGCTTCTCCTCCTTCCTCCCAGCCTCTTCACTCCATGAAAATGACATATTCTGATGAGCAGGCAGACTCCCAGGAACTGTTCTCGGGTCCCTGCCATGAGTGGGAAAAAATGGTTCCTCTCTCATCTGAGGAGTTTGTCGTGACCGATGCCCAACCTTTGGAAAGTTCCCGGGGTCCCGGTGATGAGGCTGGGGACTTCCGGCAACTGTCTCAACAGCTTTCAGTGGGTAAGGAGGATGATGATGATGAGACATAGTTGTCTATCAGTGAGGTAGGAGTAAGGGCAGTAAGTCCGAGGGAGGAGCACACAGAGGATTCGGAGGAAGAGCAGCTGGACGATGAGGTGACTGACCCCACCTGGTTAACTAAGCCTACTGAGGACAGGGCTTCAGAGGGGGAGCCAAGTGCAACAGCAGGACAGGTTGGAAGAGGCAGTAGGGTGGCCAGGGGTAGAGGCAGGGCCAGAGCGAAGAATCCCCCAACTGTTTCCCAAAGCACCCCTTCACGGCAAGCCTCTGTGCAGAGGGCTAGGTGTTCAAAGGTGTGGATGTTTTTTAGTGAGAGCGTGGACGACCGATGAACAGTGGTGCGCAACCTGTGTCGAACCAAGATCAGCCGGGGAGCCACCACTACCAGCCTCACCACCACCAGCATGCACAGGCATATGATGGCCAAGCACCCCACAAGGTAGGACAAAGGCCATTCACCGCCTCCGGGTCACACCACTGCCTGTTCCCCTGTCCCCCAACCTGCCACTCAGATCCAACCCCCCTCTCAGGACACAGGCACGAGCGTCTCCCGGCCTGCACCCACACCCTCACCTCCACTGTCCTCCACCCCATCCAGCAATGTCTCTCAGCGCTGCGTTCAGCTGTCGCTAGCACAAGCGTTGGAGCGAAAGCGCAAATACGCCGCTACGCACCCGCATGCACAAGCTTTAAACGTGCACATTGCCAAATCAATCAGCCTGGATATTCTGCCGTACAGGCTTGTGGAAACGGAGGCTTTCAAAAACATGATGGCAGCGGCGTTCCCGCGCTACTCGGTCCCCAGTCGCCACTATTTTTCCCGGTGTGCCGTCCCAGCCCTACACCAGCACGTCTCCCGCAACATAAATTGTGCCCTCACCAACGCGGTTACTGGGAAGGTCCACTTAACCACGGACACGTGGACAAGTACTGGCTGGCAGGGCCACTATAACTCCCTGACGGCACATTGGGTGAATTTGGTGGAGGCTGGGACCGAGTCAGAGTCTGGGACCGCTCACGTCTCACCCACACCCAGAATAGCGGGTCCTACCTCGGTGCTGGTATCTGCGGCGGTTTATGCCACCTCTTCTAAACCCTCCCCCTCCTCCTCCTACGCAACCTCTACCTCTCAATTAAGAAGTGTGAGCCGCATGTGCCAGTAGTAGGTGGGGCGCGGCACAGAAGCACAGCGGTGGGCAAGCGTCAGCAGGCCATGCTGAAACTACTCAGCTTAGGTGACAAGAGGCACATGGCCCACAAACTGTTGCAGGGTCTGACAGAGGAGACCGACCTCTGGCTTTCGCCGCTGAGCCTCCAACCGGGCATGGTCGTGTGTGACAACGACCGTAACCTGGTGGCGGCTCTGCAGCTCGGCAGCCTCACACATGTGCCATGCCTGGCCCACGTCTTTAATTTGGTGGTTCAGCAGTTTCTTAAAAACTACCCTCACTTGTCTGACCTGCTCGGCAAGGTGCGCCGTGTCTGCGCACATTTCCACAAGTCCACCACGGACGCTGCCACCCTGAGGACCCTGCAACAACGGTTTAATCTGCCAGAGCACCGACTGCTGTGTGACGTGCCCACACGGTGGAATTCTACGCTGCACATGTTGGCCAGGCTGTATGAGCAGCGTAGAGCAATAGTGGAATACCACCTGCAACATTGGCGGAGTTGTGGTAGTCAGCCTCCCCAATTCTTTACTGAGGAGTGGGCCTGGATGGCAGACATCTGCCAGGTCCTCGGAAACTTTGAGGAGTCTTCCCAGATGGTGAGCGGTGATGCGGCAATCATTAGCGTTACCATCCCGCTGCTTTGCCTGCTGAGAAGTTCACTGCAAGGCATAAAGGCCGATGCTTTACAGTTGGAACAGGAGACAGGGGATGATAGTATGTCGCTTGATAGCCTGACGACCCTCATGTCTATATCGCAGCGCGTTTTGGAGAAGGAGGAGGAGGGTGAGGAGGAGGAGGGGGAAGAGACAGCTGGCCACACTGCAGTGTGTATGGGCTAAAGAGGAGGAGGATCTTGAAAGTCATCATTCTAGTGAGGACAGCGATGTGTTGTGTACTGGGACCCTGGCACACATGGCTGACTTCATGTTAGGCTGCCTTTCCCGTGTCCCCGCTCATTAGATGCATTCTGACCCACACGGATTACTGGGTGTACACCCTTCTCGACCCACGGTATAAAGAGAACCTTTCCTCTCTCATTCCCTAAGAGGAAAGGGGTACGAGAGTGATGGAATAACACACAGTCCTGGTGGAAAAAGTGATACTAAAGTTCCCATCTGACAGAGCTAGTGGCAGAAGACGCAGTTCTCAGGGCCAGGTAGCAGGGAAGGAGCGGGGATAAGGCAGCATGTCCAGTGCAGGCAGGGGAACACTCTCCAAGGCCTTTGCCAGCTTTATGGCTCCCCAGCAAGACTGTGTCGTCACTCCCCAGTTAAGGCTGAGTCAGAGGGAGCACTGTACAAAGATGGTGAGGAAGTACATAGCCGATCGTACCACCGTCCTCCGTGATGCCTCTCCTCCATACAACTATTGGGTGTCAAAGCTGGACACGTGGCACGAACTTGCGCTGTACGCCCTGGAGGTGCTGGCCTGCCCTGCCGCTAGCGTCTTGTCAGAGAGGGTGTTTAGTGCAGCTAGGGGAATCATTCCAGATAAGCGTACCCGCCTGTCAACTGCCATTGCCGACAGGCTTACACTCATAAAGATAAACAAAGGCTGGATTTCCCAGACTTTTCTCTTTTCCACCGGCGGAAAGAAGCGGAACCTAATGATTCTTTTTGCTGCAACAACAGAAAAATGCATCGTCTATCACCACAAAAAAGGGGGAATTAGCCTTATCAATAACTCTCGGATATTATTACTCCCCCTCCTCCTACTGCTCTTCCAAAAACAGCATTTCATCACGCTGAACTGCCAATTTTTCTGCAGCCCAAAAGGCTCTGTTTAAAAGGTTTTTTTTACAATTTTTAAAAGTTTTAAAAGTATTGATACTTTAACAAAACCAATTTTTTTCACAGGGCTGCCTTCAGGCTCAGTTACAAATTGAGCAACAGCGAGCAGTATCTTTACAGAATGTTTATGAGTTTCACCTACCCTCGCGGTTAAGCAATTTTTCAGGGGTGCACTTATACTCTTGGTACACCAGTATTTCTGGCACTCGCCTATACTGTTATCTAACTAATTTTTCCGGCCTTCGCCTACATTCTTGGTAACCAAATTTTTCAGGTGTTCGCCTATACTCTTGGTACACCAATGTTTCAGGGGTTCACCTACATTCTTGCTACAGAAATGTTACAGGGGTCTGCCTATACTTTTGCTGCAGAAATGTTACTGGGGTCTGCCTATGCAGTTTCTACTGAATGGTTTGAGGGGTTTGCCTATACTTTTGCTACAGAAATGTTACTGGGGTCCGCCTATACTCTTGCTATAGAAGTGTTACTGTTGTCCGCCTATACTCTTGCTACAGAAATGTTAGAGGGGTCTATCTACACTTTTGCTACAGAAATTTCACTGGGGTCCGCCTATACTCTTGCTACAGAAATGTTACTGGGGTCTGTCTATGCTTTTGCTACAGAAAGGTTACTGAGGTCCGCCTATGCAGTTTCTACTGAATGGTTTGAGGGGTTCGCCTATACTTTTGCTACAAAAGTGTTACAGGGGTCTGCCTATACTCTTGCTATAGAAATGTTACTGGGGTCCGCCTATACTCTTGCTATAGAAGTGTTACTGTTGTCCGCCTATACTCTTGCTACAGAAATGTTAGAGGGGTCTATCTACACTTTTGCTACAGAAATTTTACTGGGGTCCGCCTATACTCTTGCTACAGAAATGTTACTGGGGTCTGTCTATGCTTTTGCTACAGAAAGGTTACTGAGGTCCGCCTATGCAGTTTCTACTGAATGGTTTGAGGGGTTCGCCTATACTTTTGCTACAAAAGTGTTACAGGGGTCTGCCTACACTCTTGCTACCGAAATGTTACTGGGGTCCGTCTATACTCTTGCTACACAAATGATACGGGGGTCTGCCTATACTTTTGCTACAGAAATGCTACTGGGGTCCGCCAATACTATTACTATAGAAATGGTACTGGGGTCTGCCTATACTCTTGCTATAGAAATGTTATTCAGGCCCGCCTATACTCTTGCTACAGAAATGTTACTGGGGTCCGCCTAAACTTTTGCTACAGAAATGTTACTGGGGTCCGCCTATACTTTTGCTACAGAAATGTTACTGGGGTCTGCCTGTACTTTTGCTACAGAAATGTTACTGGGTTCCACCTATACTCTTGCTAAAGAAATGTTACTGGAGTCTCCCTATACATTTGCTACAGAAATGTTACTGCGGTCTGCCTATACTTTTGCTATAGAAATATTACTGGAGTCCACCTATACTCTTGCTACAGATATGTTACTGGGGTCTGCCTATACTTTGGCTACAAAAATGTTACTGGGGTCCACCTATACTCTTGCTACAGAAATGTTACAAGGGTCTGCCTATACTTTTGCTACAGAAATGTTACTAGGGTCCGCCTATGCAGTTTCTACTGAATAGTTTGTGGGGTTCGCCTATACTTTTTCTACAGAAATGTTACTGGGGTCCGGCTATACTCTTGCCTTAGAAATGTTACTGGGGTTCGCCTATACTCTTGCTACAGAAATGTCCTGGGGTCTGCCTATACTTTTGCTACAGAAATGTTACTGGGGTCCGCCTATGCAATTTTTTTACTGAATGGTTTGAGGGGTTCGCCTATACTTTTGCTACAGAAATGCGACTGTGGTCCGCCTATACTCTTGCTGCAGAAATGTTACTGGGTTCTCCCTACACTTTTGCTACAGAAATGTTACTGGGGTCCACCTATACTCTTGCTACAGAAATGTTACTTGGGTCTGCCTATACTTTTGCTACAGAAATGTTACTGGGGTCCGCCTATGCAGTTTCTACTGAATAATTTGAGGGGTTCGCCTATACTTTTGCTACAGAAATGTTACTGGGGTCTCCCTATACTTTTGCTACAGAAATGTTACTGGGTCCACCTATACTCTTGCTACAGAAATGTTACTGGGGTCTGCCTATACTTTGCTACAGAAAGGTTACTAGGGTCCACCTATACTCTTGCTGTATGAAATGCTACTGGGGTCCGCCTATACTCTTGCTACAGAAATGTTACTGGGTCTGCCTATACTCTTGCTGCAGAAATGTTACTGGGGTCTGCCTATACTTTGCTACAGAAAGGTTACTGGGGTCCACCTATACTCTTGCTGTAGAAATGTTACTGGGGTCCGCCTATACTCTTGCTATAGAAATGTTACTGGGGTCCACCTATACTCTTGCTACAGAAATGTTACTGGGGTCTGCTTATACTTTGGCTACAGAAATGTTACTGGGGTCCGGCTATACTTTTGCTGCAGAAATGTTACTGGAGTCTCCCTATACTTTTGCTACAGAAATGTTACTGCGGTCCGCCTATACTCTTGCTATAGAAATGTTACTGGGGTCCACCTATACTCTTGCTACAGAAATGTTACTGGGTCTGCCTATACTCTTGCTGCAGAAATGTTACTGGGGTCTGCCTATACTTTGCTACAGAAATGTTACTGGGGTCCACCTATACTCTTGCTGTAGAAATGTTACTGGGGTCCGCCTATACTCTTGCTATAGAAATGTTACTGGGGTCCACCTATACTCTTGCTACAGAAATGTTACTGGGGTCTGCTTATACTTTGGCTACAGAAATGTTACTGGGGTCCGGCTATACTTTTGCTGCAGAAATGTTACTGGAGTCTCCCTATACTTTTGCTACAGAAATGTTACTGCGGTCCGCCTATACTCTTGCTATAGAAATGTTACTGGGGTCCACCTATACTCTTGCTACAGAAATGTTACTGGGGTCTTCCTATTAGAAATGAGCGAACGTACTCGTCCGAGCTTGATGCTCGTTCGAGTATTAGCGTGTTCGAGATGCTCGTTACTTGTAACGAGTACCACGCGATGTTCGGGTTACTTTCACTTTCCTCTCTGAGACGTTAGCGCGCTTTTCTGGCCAATTGAAAGACAGGGAAGGCATTACAACTTCACCCTGCGATGTTCAAGCCCTATACCACCCCCCTGCAGTGAGTGGCTGGGGAGATCAGGTGTCACCCGAGTATAAAAATCGGCCCCTCCCGCGGCTCGCCTCAGATGCGTTGTGAGATAGCTGAGGGACAGTGGTATCATGTTGGAGCTGCTGTAGGGAGAGTGTTAGGAGTTAGTGTAGGCTTCAAGAACCCCAACGGTCCTTCTTAGGGCCACATCTAACCATGTGCAGTAGTGTGGAGGCTGCTTTTAGCAGTGTTGCACATTTTTTTTTTTTTTGGTATATCGGCCGTGCAGAGCATTGCGCCCTGCAGTAATAGTCCAGGGACAGAAGTGTGGAGGCAGGGAGAGCGTTAGGAGTTATTGTAGGCTTCAAGAACCCCAACGGTCCTTCTTAGGGCCATATGTAACCGTGTGCAGTAGTGTGGAGGCTGCTTTTAGCAGTGTTGCACTTTTTTTTTTTTTTGGTATATCGGCCGTGCAGAGCATTGCGCCCTGCAGTAATACTCCAGGGATAGAATTGTGTAGGCAGGGCCAGAAGACATATATTATAGATTGAATATACGCAGTGGTCCTTTAGAAAAAAATATTTGAAAAAAATCTATTTGGCCTGCCTGTCACTCTGCTCAGTGTTCTGGGTCTGTGTCTGCTGGGGGTAGTAGTTCTCCAAATAAATACGCAGCCAGCTAAGTGTTACAGCAGGCTTGCGGCAAATTATTTCCTGGCTCTGAAATCACCGGTCTGTTGCAGTTAATAACAGTGCAACACTGCAGTTCCGTGACACACACATCAGGGACAGAATTGTGTAGGCAGGGCCAGAAGACATATTATAGATTGAATATACGCAGTGGTCCTTTAGAAAAAAATATTTGGAAAAAATCTATTTGGCCTGCCTGTCACTCTTCTCAGTGTTCTGGGTCCGTGTCTGCTGGGGGTATTATTTCTCCAAATAAATACGCAGCCAGCTAAGTGTTACAGCAGGCTTGCGGCAAATTATTTCCTGGCTCTGAAATCACCGGTCTGTTGCAGTTAATAACAGTGCAACACTGCAGCTCCGTCACACAGTCCAGGGACAGAATTGTGTAGGCAGGGCCAGAAGACATATATTATAGATTGAATATACGCAGTGGTCCTTTTGAAAAAAATATTTGGAAAAAATCTATTTGGCCTGCCTGTCACTCTGCTCAGTGTTCTGGGTCCGTGTCTGCTGGGGGTATTATTTCTCCAAATAAATACGCAGCCAGCTAAGTGTTACAGCAGGCTTGAGGCAAATTATTTCCTGGCTCTGAAATCACCGGTCTGTTGCAGTTAATAACAGTGCAACACTGCAGTTCCGTGACACACACATCAGGGACAGAATTGTGTAGGCAGGGCCAGAAGACATATTATAGATTGAATATACGCAGTGGTCCTTTAGAAAAAAATATTTGGAAAAAATCTATTTGGCCTGCCTGTCACTCTGCTCAGTGTTCTGGGTCCGTGTCTGCTGGGGGTATTATTTCTCCAAATAAATACGCAGCCAGCTAAGTGTTACAGCAGGCTCGCGCCAAATTATTTCCTGACGTTCCGTAAGCGAACTCAGCCTCCAACCACAGGCCAATAAGCGGCACATTTAATTACAGTGTTGTGTTTCTGCATTCCTGGTAATACAGCATGCTGAGGGGTAGGGGTAGGCCTAGAGGACGTGGGCGTGGCCGAGGACGCGGAGGCCCTAGTCCGGGTGTGGGCACAGGCCGAGCTCCTGATCCAGGTGTATCGCAGCCGACTGCTGCGGGATTAGGAGAGAGGCACGTTTCTGGCGTCCCCACATTCATAGCACATTTAATGGGTCCATGCGGTAGACCTTTATTAGAAACTGAGCAGTGTGAGCAGGTCCTGTCGTGGATGGCAGAAAGTGCTTCCCGCAACCTATCGTCCACCCAGAGTTCTGCACCGTCCACTGCTGCAACTCAGAATCCTCTGGCTGCTGGTCCTCCTTCCTCCCAGCCTCCTCACTCCATGAAAATGAGACATTCTGAGGAGCGGGCAGACTCCCAGGAACTGTTCTCAGGCCCCTGCTCAGATTGGGCAGCAGTGGTTCCTCTCCCACCAGAGGAGTTTATCATGACTGATGCCCAACCATTGGAAAGTTCCCGGGGTCCGGGGGATGAGGCTGGGGACTTCCGGCAACTGTCTCAAGACCTTTCAGTGGGTGAGGAGGCCGATGACGATGAGACACAGTTGTCTATCAGTGAGGTAGTAGTAAGGGCATTAAGTCCGAGGGAGGAGCGCACCGAGGATTCTGAGGAACAGCAGCAGGACAATGAGATGACTGACCCCACCTGGTTTGCAACGCCTACTGAGGACAGGTCTTCAGAGGGGGAGGCAAGGGCAGCAGCAGGGCAGGTTGCAAGAGGCAGTGCGGTGTCCAGGGGTAGAGGCAGGGCCAGACCGAATAATCCACCAACTGTTTCCCAAAGCGCCCCCTCGCGCCATGCCACCCTGCAGAGGCCGAGGTGCTCAAAGGTCTGGCAGTTTTTCACTGAGAGTGCAGACGACCGACGAACAGTGGTGTGCAACCTTTGTCGCGCCAAGATCAGCTGGGGAGCCACCACCAGCAGCCTCACCACCACCAGCATGCGCAGACATATGATGGCCAAGCACCCCACAAGGTGGGACGAAGGCCGTTCACCGCCTCCGGTTTGCACCGCTGCATCTCCCCCTGTGCCCCAACCTGCCACTGAGATCCAACCCCGCTCTGAGGACACAGGCACTACCATCTCCTGGCCTGCACACGCACCCTCACCTCCGCTGTCCTCGGCCCCATCCAGCAATGTCTGTCAGCGCAGCGTCCAGCCGTCGCTAGCGCAAGTGTTTGAGCGCAAGCGCAAGTACTCCGCCACGCACCCGCACGCTCAAGTGTTAAATGTGCACGTAGCCAAATTTATCAGCCTGGAGATGCTGCCGTATAGGCTTCTGGAAACGGAGTCATTCAAAAATATGATGGCGGCGGCGGCCCCGCGCTACTCAGTTCCCAGTCGCCACTACTTTTCCCGATGTGCCGTCCCAGCCCTGCACGACCACGTCTCCCGCAACATTGTACGCGCCCTCACCAACGCGGTTACTGCCAAGGTCCACTTAACAACGGACACGTGGACAAGCACAGGCGGGCAGGGCCACTATATCTCCCTGACTGCACATTGGGTGAATTTAGTGGAGGCTGGGACAGAGTCAGAGCCTGGGACCGCTCACGTCCTACCCACCCCCAGAATTGCGGGCCACAGCTCGGTGGTGGTATCTGCGGCGGTGTATGCTTCCTCCACTAAACCACCCTCCTCCTCCTGCTCCTCCAACGCAACCTCTGTCTCGCAATCAAGATGTGTCAGCAGCAGCACGTCGCCAGCAGTCGGTGTCACGCGTCGTGGCAGCACAGCGGTGGGCAAGCGTCAGCAGGCCGTGCTGAAACTACTCAGCTTAGGAGATAGGAGGCACAGGGCCCACGAACTGCTGCAGGGTCTGACAGAGCAGACAGACCGCTGGCTTGCGCCGCTGAGCCTCCAACCGGGCATGGTCGTGTGTGACAACGGCCGTAAGCTGGTGGCGGCTCTGCAGCTCGGCAGCCTCACGCACGTGCCATGCCTCGCCCACGTCTTTAATTTGGTGGTTCAACGCTTTCTGAAAAGCTACCCACGCTTGTCAGACCTGCTCGGAAAGGTGCGCCGGCTCTGCGCACATTTCCGCAAGTCCCACACGGACGCTGCCACCCTGCGGACCCTGCAACATCGGTTTAATCTGCCAGTGCACCGACTGCTGTGCGACGTGCCCACACGGTGGAACTCTACGCTCCACATGTTGGCCAGGCTCTATGAGCAGCGTAGAGCTATAGTGGAATACCAACTCCAACATGGGCGGCGCAGTGGGAGTCAGCCTCCTCAATTATTTTCAGAAGAGTGGGCCTGGTTGGCAGACATCTGCCAGGTCCTTCGAAACTTTGAGGAGTCTACCCAGGTGGTGAGCGGCGATGCTGCAATCATTAGCGTCACCATTCCTCTTTTATGCCTCTTGAGAAGTTCCTGGCAAAGCATAAAGGCAGACGCTTTGCACTCGGAAACAGAGCCGGGGGAAGACAGTATGTCGCTGGATAGTCAGAGCACCCTCCTGTCTATATCTCAGCGCGGTGAGGAGGAGGAGGAGGAGGAAGATGAGGAGGAGGGGGAAGACACAGCTTGGCCCACTGGTGAGGGTACACATGCTGCTGGCCTGTCATCCTTTCAGCGTGTATGGCCTGAGGAGGAGGAGGAGGAGGAGGAGGATCCTGAAAGTGATCTTCCTAGTGAGGACAGCCATGTGTTGCGTACAGGTACCCTGGCACACATGGCTGACTTCATGTTAGGATGCCTTTCTCGTGACCCTTGCGTTACACGCATTCTGGTCACTACGGATTACTGGGTGTACACACTGCTCGACCCACGGTATAAGGAGAACCTTCCCACTCTCATACCTGAAGAGGAAAGGGGTTCGAGAGTGTTGCTATACCACAGGACCCTGGCAGACAAACTGATGGTAAAATTCCCATACGACAGCGCTAGTGGCCGAAGGCGCAGTTCCAAGGGTCAGGTAGCAGGGGAGGTGCGGAGATCAGGCAGCATGTACAGCACAAGCAGGCCAACACTCTTTAAGGCCCTTGACAGCTTTCTGGCTCCCCAGCAAGACTGTGTCACCGCTCCCCAGTCACGGCTGAGTCGGCGGGAGCACTGTAAAAGGATGGTGAGGGAGTACGTAGCCGATCGGACGACCGTCCTCCGTGACGCCTCTGCCCCCTACAACTACTGGGTGTCGAAGCTGGACACGTGGCCTGAACTCGCGCTGTATGCCCTGGAGGTGCTTGCTTGTCCTGCGGCTAGCGTCTTGTCAGAGAGGGTGTTTAGTGCGGCTGTTGGAATCATCACAGATAAGCGTACCCACCTGTCAACCGACAGTGCCGACAGGCTAACACTCATCAAGATGAACAAAGCCTGGATTTCCCCAGACTTCTCTTCTCCACCAGCGGACAGCAGCGATACCTAAGCAATAGGTAGGCTGCACCCGCGGATGGAAGCACCGTTCTGTATCACCATCAAAAACGGGGACCTTTTCGCTTCATCAATCTGTGTATAATATTCCTCCTCCTGCTCCTCCTCCTGAAACCTCACATAATCACGCCGAACGGGCAATTTTTCTTAGGCCCACAAGGCTCAGTCATATAATTTTTCTAAACAATTTTTATACGTTTCAATGCTTATTAAAGCGTTGAAACTTTCACCTCCACCAATTTTTATTTTAACTGGGCTGCCTCCTGGCCTAGTTACCAATTAAGCCACATTAACCAAAGCGATTAATGGGTTTCACCTGCCCTCTTGGTTGGCCATGGCCAATTTTTCGGATGTACATTAGTACTGTTGATACAGCAATTTTTGTGGGCCCTCGCCTACAGTGTAATCAAATGAATTTTTAGCCCACCTGCATTACAGCTGACGTTACATCCGCTGTGTTGGGCACTGCAATGGGATATATTTATGTACCGCCGGTGGGTTCCAGGGAGCCACCCATGCTGTGGGTCCACAGGGAGTTGTAAATGCATCTGTTTCCACTTCTAAAGAACCCCAGTCTGACTGGGGCATGCAGTGTGGGCCGAAGCCCACCTGCATTAAACATGACATTACTACCTCAGCTGTGTTGGGCAATGCAATGGGATATATTTATGTACCGCCGGTGGCTTCCTGGCACCCACCCATGCTGTGGGTCCACAGGGAGTTGTAAATGCATCTGTTTCCACTTCTAAAGAACCCCAGTCTGACTGGGGCATGCAGTGTGGGCCGAAGCCCACCTGCATTAAACATGACATTACTACCTCAGCTGTGATGGGCACTGCAATGGGATATATTTATGTACCGCCGGTGGGTTCCAGGGAGCCACCCATGCTGTGGGTCCACAGGGAGTTGTAAATGCATCTGTTTCCACTTCTAAAGAACCCCAGTCTGACTGGGGCATGCAGTGTGGGCCGAAGCCCACCTGCATTAAACATGACATTACTACCTCAGCTGCGATGGGCACTGCAATGGGATATTTTCATGTACCGCCGGTGGGTTCCAGGGAGCCACCCATGCTGTGCGTCCACAGGGAGTTGTAAATGCATCTGTTTCCACTTCTAAAGAACCCCAGTCTGACTGGGGCATGCAGTGTGGGCCGAAGCCCACCTGCATTAAACATGACATTACTACCTCAGCTGTGTTGGGCACTGCAATGGGATATATTTATGTACCGGCGGTGGGTTCCAGGGAGCCACCCATGCTGTGGGTCCACAGGGAGTTGTAAATGCATCTGTTTCCACTTCTAAAGAACTCCAGTCTGACTGGGGCATGCAGTGTGGGCCGAAGCCCACCTGCATTAAACATGACATTACTACCTCAGCTGTGTTGGGCAATGCAATGGGATATATTTATGTACCGCCGGTGGCTTCCTGGCACCCACCCATGCTGTGGGTCCACAGGGAGTTGTAAATGCATATGTTTCCACTTCTAAAGAACCCCAGTCTGACTGGGGCATGCAGTGTGGGCCGAAGCCCACCTGCATTAAACATGACATTACTACCTCAGCTGTGATGGGCACTGAAATGGGATATTTTTATGTACCGCCGGTGGGTTCCAGGGAGCCACCCATGCTGTGGGTGCACACGCAATTCCCATTGCGGAGTTGTACCTGCCTGTGTCTACTTATAAAAAACCCCAGTCTGACTGGGGCATGCAGTGTGGGCCGAAGCCCACCTGCATTTAATCTGATGTTAGCTCTGCTGTCCAGGGCACTGCAATGGGATACATTTATGTACAGCCGGTGGGTTCCAGGGAGCCACCCATGCTGTGGGTGCACACGCAATTCCCATTGCGGAGTTGTACCTGCCTGTGACTATTTATAAAAAACCGCGGTCTGACTGGGGCGTGCAGACACCTTGACAGAATGAATAGTGTGTGGCACATAGTTTCCCCATTGCTATGCCCACGTGTGCAGCTCCAGATGAAGGTGGCACAGGATTGGATTTCTCATTGCTTCTGTACAGCATTGTGGGCTATCGCCCCGCCCCTTTTAAAGAGGGTCGCTGCCTAGCCGTGCCAACCCTCTGCAGTGTGTGCCTGCTTTTCCTGTGGCAGACGCACTTATAAATAGACATGAGGGTGGCGTGGCATGAGGGCAGCTGAAGGCTGGGCAGGGACAGTTTGGTGTGCGCTGTGGACACTGGGTCGTGGGGGGGGGGGAATTGGCAGCATGTAACCCAGGAGAAGTGGCAGAGGAGTGTCATGCAGACAGTGATTGTGCTTTGTTGGAGGTAGTGTGGTGCTTAGCTAAGGTATGCATTGCTAATGAGGGCTTTTCAGATCTAAAAGTTGTTGGGGGGGGGCACTCTTGCTGCTATTGTGGCTTAATAGTGGGACCTGGGAACTTGAGATGCAGCCCAACATGTAGCCCCTCGCCTGCCCTATCCGTTTCTGTGTCGTTCCCATCACTTTCTTGAATTGCCCAGATTTTCACAAATGGAAACCTTAGCGAGCATCGGCGATATACAAAAATGCTCGGGTCGCCCATTGACTTCAATGGGGTTCGTTACTCGAAACGAACCCTCGAGCATCGCGAAAATTTCGTCTCGAGTAACGAACACCCGAGCATTTTGGTGCTCGCTCATCTCTACTGCCTATACTTTTGCTACAGAAATGTTACTGGGGTCCGCCTATAGTCTTGCTACAGAAATGTTACTGGGGTCTGCCTACGCAGTTGTTACAGAAATGTTACTGGGGTCCACCTATACTCTTGCTACAGAAATGTTACCGGGGTCCGCCTATACTCATGGTACAGAAATGTTAGTGGGGTCCGCCTATACTCTTGCTACAGAAATGTTACTGGTGTCCGCCTATACTCTTGCTGCAGAAATGTTACCGGGATCTGCCTATACCTTTTCTACTGAATGGTTTGAGGGGTTCTCCTATACTCTTGCTACAGAAATGTTACAGGAGTTCGCTTATACTTTTGCCACAGAAATATTACTGGGTTCCGCCCATACTCTTGCTACAGAAATGTTACTGGGGTTTGCCTATACTTTTGCTGCAGAAATGTTACTGAAGTCTGCCTATACTTTTTCTACAGAAATGTTACTAGGGTCCACCTATACTCTTGCTACAGAAATGTAACTGGGGTCTGCCTATACTTTTGCTACAGAAATGTTACTGGAGTCCGCCTATACTCTTGCTACAGAAATGTTACTGCGGTCTGCCTACGCAGTTGTTATAGAAATGTTACTGGGGTCCACCTATACACTTGCTACAGAAATGTTACTGGGGTCCGCCTATACTCATGCTACAGAAATGTTAGTGGGTTCCGCATATATTTTTGCTACAGAAATGTTACTGGGGTCTGCTTATACTTTTGCTACAGAAATGTTACTGGGGTCCGCCTATACTCTTGCTACAGTAATATTACTGGGTTCTCCCTATACTTTTGCTACAGAAATGTTACTGAGGGTCCGCCTATACTCTTGCTACAGAAATGTTACTGG
This sequence comes from Eleutherodactylus coqui, assembly GCF_035609145.1. NCBI lineage: Eukaryota > Metazoa > Chordata > Amphibia > Anura > Eleutherodactylidae > Eleutherodactylus > Eleutherodactylus coqui. The sequence continues at coordinate 94,747,012 of NC_089840.1, forward strand.
GGTCTGCCTACGCAGTTGTTACAGAAATGTTACTGGGGTCCATCTATACTCTTGCTACAGAAATGTTACGGGGGTCCGCCTATACTCATGCTACAGAAATGTTAGTGGGGTCCTCCTATACTCTTGCTACAGAAATGCTACTGGTGTCCGCCTATACTCTTGCTGCAGAAATGTTACTGGGATCTGCCTATACATTTTCTACTGAATGGTTTGAGGGGTTCGCCTATACTCTTGCTACAGAAATTTTACTGCGTTCCGCCTATACTCTTGCTATAGAAATGTTACTGGGGTCCGCCTATACTCTTGCTACAGAAATGTCCTGGGGTCTGCCAATACTTTTGCTATAGAAATGTTACTGGGGTCCACCCATAATCTTGCTACAGTAATGATACTGTGTTCTCCCTATACTTTTGCTACAGAAATGTTACTGGGGTCTGCCTATACTCTTGCTATAGAAATGTTACTGGGGTCCGCACATACTCTTGCTACAGAAATGTTACTGGGGTCTGCCTATACTTTTGCTACAGAAATGTTACTGGGGTCCGCCTATACTCTTGCTACAGAAATGTTACTGGGGTCTGCCTACGCAGTTGTTACAGAAATGTTATTGGGGTCCACCTATATACTTGCTACAGAAATGTGACCGGGGTCCGCCTATACTCATGCTACAGAAATGTTAGTGGGGTCCGCATATATTTTTACTACAGAAATGTTACTGGGTTCTGCTTATACTTTTGCTACAGAAATGTTACTTGGGTCCGCCTAAACTCTTGCTAGAGAAATGTCCTTGGGTCTGCCCATACTTTTGCTATAGAAATGTTACTGGGGTTCGCCCATACTCTTGCTACAGAAATGTTACTGGGTTCTCCCTATACTCATGCTACAGAAATGTTAGTGGCGTCCGCCTATACTCTTGCTACAGAAATGTTACTGGTGTCCGCCTATACTCTTGCTACAGAACTGTTACCGTGATCTGCCTATACCTTTTCTACTGAATGGTTTGAAGGGTTCGCCTATACTCTTGCTACAGAAATGTTACAGGGGTCCGCCTATACTTTTGCCACAGAAATGTTACTGGTGTCTGCCTTTACTCTTCCTATAGAAATGTTACTGGGTCCACCTATACTCTTGCTACAGAAACATTACTGGGGTCCACCTATGCAGTTTCTACTGAATAGTTAGAGCGGTTCGCCTATACGTTTGCTACAGAAATTTTACTGGGGTCCGCCTATACTCTTGCTATAGAAATGTTACTGCGTTCCGCCTATACTCTTGCTACAGAAATGTCCTGGGTTCTGCCTATACTTTTGCTATAGAAATGTTACTGCGGTCCGTCTATGCAGTTTTTTTAACTGAATGGTTTGAGGTGTTCGCCTATACTTTTGCTACAGAAATGTTACTGGTGTCCGCCCATACTCTTGCTACAGTAATGTTACTGGGTTCTCCCTATACTTTTGCTATAGAAATGTTACTGGGGTCCGCCCATACTCTTGCTGCAGAAATGTTACCGGGATCTGCCTATACCTTTTCTACTGAATGGTTTGAGGGGTTCTCCTATACTCTTGCTACAGAAATGTTACAGGAGTTCGCTTATACTTTTGCCACAGAAATATTACTGGGTTCCGCCCATACTCTTGCTACAGAAATGTTACTGGGGTTTGCCTATACTTTTGCTGCAGAAATGTTACTGAAGTCTGCCTATACTTTTTCTACAGAAATGTTACTAGGGTCCACCTATACTCTTGCTACAGAAATGTAACTGGGGTCTGCCTATACTTTTGCCACAGAAATGTTGCTGGGGTCTGCTTATACTCTTGCTATAGAAATGTTACTGGGGTCCACCTATACTCTTGCTACAGAAACATTACTGGGGTCCACCTATGCAGTTTCTACTGAATAGTTAGAGGGGTTCGCCTATACTTTTGCTACAGAAATGTTACTGGGGTCCGCTTATAGTCTTGCTACAGAAATGTTACTGGGGTCTGCCTGTGCAGTTGTTACAGAAATGTTACTGGGGTCCACCTATACTCTTGCTACAGAAATGTTACCGGGGTCTGCCTATACTCATGCTACAGGAATGTTACTGGGGCCTGCCTTCGCAGTTTCTACTGAATGGTTTGAGTGGTTTGCCTATACTTTTGCTACAGAAATGTTACTGGGGTCCGCCTATATTCTTGCTATAGAAATGTTACTGGGGTCCGCCTATACTCTTGCTACAGAAATGTTACTGGGGTCTGCTTATACTTTTGCTACAGAAATGTTACTCGGGTCCACCTATACTCTTGCTACAGAAATGTTACTGGGTTCTCCCTATTCTTTTGCTACAGAAATGTTACTGGGGTCCGCCTATACTCTTGCTATAGAAATGTTACTGGGGGCCACCTATACTCTTGCTACAGAAATGTTACTGGGGTCTGCCTATACTTTTGCTACAGAAATGTTACTGGGGTCCGGCTATACTCTTGCTACAGAAATGTTACTGGGGTCCACCTATACACTTGCCTCAGAAATGTTACCGGGGTCCGCCTATACTCATGCTACAGAAATGTTAGTGGGGTCCGCATATATTTTTGCTACAGAAATGTTACTGGAGTTTGCTTATACTTTTGCTACAGAAATATTACTGTGGTCCGCCTATACTCTTGCTACAGAATTGTTACTGGGGTCTCCGTACACTTTTGCTATAGAAATGTTACTGCGGTCCGCCTATACTCTTGCTATAGAAATGTTACCGGGGTCCGCCTATACTCATGCTACAGAAATGTTAGTGGGGTCCGCATATACTCTTGCTACAGAAATGTTACTGGGGTCTGCTTATACTTTTGCAACAGAAATGTTGCTGGGGTCTGCCTATACTCTTGCTATAGAAATGTTACTGGGGTCCACCTATACTCTTGCTACAGAAACATTACTGGGGTTCACCTATGCAGTTTCTACTGAATAGTTAGAGGGGTTCGCCTATACTTTTGCTACTGAAATTTTACTGGGGTCCGCCTATAGTCTTGCTACAGAAATGTTACTGGGGTCTGCCTATGCAGTTGTTACAGAAATGTTACTGGGGTCTGCTTATACTTTTGCTACAGAAATGTTACTGCGGTCCGCCTATACTCTTGCTATGGAAATGTTACTGGGTTCTCCCTATACTTTTGCTACAGAAATGTAACTGCGGTCCGCCTATACTCTTGCTATAGAAATGTTACTGGGGTCCACCTATACTCTTGCTACAGAAATGTTACTGGGGTCCGCCTATACTCTTGCTACAGAAATGTTACTGGGGTCTCCCTATACTTTTGCTACAGAAATGTTACTGCGGTCCGCCTATACTCTTGCTATAGAAATGTTACTGGGGTCTGCCTACGCAGTTGTTACAGAAATGTTACTGGGGTCCACCTATACTCTTGCTATAGAAATGTTACTGGGGTCCACCTATACTCTTGCTACAGAAATGTTACTGGGGTCCGCCTATACTCTTGCTACAGAAATGTTACTGGGGTCTCCCTATACTTTTGCTACAGAAATGTTACAGGGGTCCGCCTTAACTCTTGCCATAGAAATGTTACTGGGGTCCGCCTATACTCTTGCTACAGAAATGTTACTGGGGTCTGTCTTTGCTGTGGGTGCACAAAGTCTTCCCATCGTGGTGTTTTACCTATCTGGCACAAATACACTGACTGACTTAGGCAGAAATGTGGGCCAATGCGAGGTCCTTGGCGGGGTGAAACTCTGCCATTTTTGGGCACTTTGATTTCTTCCTGTGTAATACCATCTTTGTGCACCCACAGTATAGGCGAGCCCAAGGAACTTTTTATTGCGGTGTTGAGCTATCTGACACCTACATAGAATGAAGTGTATTTCCCATAGCTATTTAACTCATGGCACCTTGGGTCACACCAGGTGGAGGCTGGGACCGAACCTGACCCAGGGCCCGCTCACGTACTTCCCGCACAGAGTATTGTGTGTCGTACCTCGGTAATGGTTTCTCGGCCTTATTATGCCACCTCATCCTCCTGCTTGGGGTCTGGGGATCAGCGCTGGGTAACATGTATTTTCTCTTGTGTTACTACAGTTATCTAAGACAGTGGTTTGGCCAAACAAAAGGAGCATTACTGCATTAATGAGACGTTCCCAGCTGCACTAGCATCTGAGTCCACTTCATGCCTACGATTAATAAGGGTGTGAGCCGAGGCTGAGATCCTTGGCAGGGTGAAACTGCCATGTTTGGGCCCTCTGATTTCTTTATGTGTGATACTTTCCTTGAGTTCCAGGGGCTCGCCTATGCTGTGGGTGCACAAAGACTTCCCATTGCGTTGTCTTACCTGTCTGGCACAAATACACTGACTGACTAGGGTAGAAATGTGGGCCGAGGTCCTTGGCGGGGTGAAACTCTGCCATGTTTGGGCACTCTGATTTCCTCATGTGTAACACCATGTTTGAGTTCCTTGGGCTCGCCTATGCTGTGGGTGCACAAAGACTTTCCATTGCGTTGTCTTACCTGTCTGGCACAAATACACTGACTGACTAGGGTAGAAATGTGGGCCGAGGTCCTTGGCGGGGTGAAATTCTGCCATGTTTGGGCACTCTGATTTTTTTATGTGTAATACTTTCCTTGGGTTCCAAGGACCTTGGGTTCCTGCGAGCCTCAGATGCTGCCATGCATGCTGCCCCTCCCCTTTCCTATCCGTTTCTGTGGTGTTTCAATGACTTTCTGATGTTTTCTGGTGTTTCACAAGTCATCACCTATGCGGAGCATCGGCCCCATACAAAAATGCTTAAATCCCCCATTGACTTCAATGGGGTTCGTTACTCGAAACGAGCTCTCGAACATTATGAAAAGTTTGACTCGAGCAATGAGCACCCGAGCATTTTGGTTCTCACTCATCTCTAGTTACACTATTTTAAAAGGTTTTTTAGGGAAGGGCTTATGAAGCCTTTCCCTGAAAAGCCATTGCCAGCGGCCCGGGCTCAGTGGTGACTTCTGCCACTGTCCCTGGCTGTGTAGCACTGCTGAGCTATCAGCAGCCAGGGATTTAAAATCCCCGGCTGCTGGTAACTCTGATTGTGATTGGCTGAACTACAGAGTAGGGGACAGCGCCAGAAGTAACCACTGAGCTTGGCAGATGAGGTTTTTTTATTCTCACTATTTTAAATGGCTTTTCAGGGAGGGGCTTATGCCGGCATCCTCATCATTGGATTTCAGGAAAGGGCTTTAAACATAAGCCCTTCCCTAAAAATCCAAAAACAATAGTGTCAAAAAAAAAAAAAGCATACTCACCTCCCTTTAGCTGACAGGTCTTCAGAGGGGGAGGCAAGTGCAGCAGCAGGACAGGTTGGAAGAGGCAGTGGGGTGGCCAGGGGTAGAGGCAGGGCCAGAGCGAAGAATCCCCCAACTGTTTCCCAAAGCACCCCGTCGCGCCAAGCCACCGTGCAGAGGCCTAGGTGTTCAAAGGTGTGGATGTTTTTCAGTGAGACCGCGGACAACCGACGAACTGTGGTGTGCAACCTGTGTCGCGCCAAGATCAGCCGGGGAGCCACCACTACCAGCCTCACCACCACCACCAGCATGCGCAGGCATATGATGGCCAAGCACCCCACAAGGTTGGACGAAGGCCGTTCACCGCCTCTGGGTCGCACCACTGCCTCTCCCTCTGTGCCCCAACCTGCCACTCAGATCAAACCCCCTCTCAGGACACAGGCAAGAGCGCCTCCCGGCTTGCACTCACACCCTCACCTCCGCTGTCCTCGACCCCATCCAGCGATGTCTCTCAGCGCAGCGTCCAGCTGTCGCTAGCGCAAGCGTTGGAGCAAAAGCGCAAATACATCGTCACGCACCCGCACGCTCAAGCTGTAAATGTGCACATTGCCAAATTGATCAGCCTGGAGATGCTGCCGTACAGGCTTGTGGAAATGGGGCTTTCAAAAACATGATGGCGGCGGCGGTCCCACGCTACTCTGTCCCCAGTTGCCACTATTTTTCCCGGTGTGCCATCCCAGCCCTACACCAGCACGTCTCCTGCAACATAAATCGTGCCCTCACCCAAGCGGGTACTGGGAAAGTACACTTAACCACGGACACGTGGACAAGTACTGGCAGGCAGGGCCACTATATCTCCCTGACGGCACATTGGGTGAATTTGGTGGAGGCTGGGACCGAGTCAGAGCCTGGGACCGCGCATGTCCTACCCACACCCAGAATAGCGGGTCCTTCCTCGGTTCTGGTATCAGCGGCGGTCTATGCCACCTCCTCTAAACCCTCCCCTTCCTCCTCCTCCTACGCAACCTCTACCTCTCAATTAAGAAATGTGAGCAGCACGTCGACAGCAGTCGGTGTCGCGCAGAGTGGCAGCACAGCGGTGGGCAAGCGTCAGCAGGCCGTGCTGAAACTACTCAGCCTAGGTGACAAGAGGCACACGGCCCCCGAACTGTTGCAGGGTCTGACAGAGCAGACCAACCTCTGAGCCTTCAACCAGGCATGGTCGTGTGTGACAACGGACGTAACCTGTTGGCGGCTCTGCAGCTCGGCAGCCTCACACACGTGCCATGCCTGGCCCGCATCTTCTATCTGGTGGTTCAGCGGTTTCTGAAAAACTACCCGCACTTATCTGACCTGCTCGGCAAGGTGTGCCACGTTTGCGCACATTTCCGCAAATCCACCACGGACACTGCCACCCTGAGGACCCTGCAACATCGGTTTAATCTGCCAGAGCACCAACTGCTGTGCGATGTGCCCACAGGGTGGAATTCTACGCTGCACATGTTGGCCAGGCTCTATGAGCAGTGTAGAGCAATAGTGGAATACCAACTCCAACAGCCTCCACAATTCTTTACCGAGGAGTGGGCCTGGATGGCAGACATCTGCCAGGTCCTCGGAAACTTTGAGGAGTCTACCCAGATGGTGAGCGGCAACGCTGCAATCATTAGCGTTACCATCCCGCTGCTATGCCTGCTGAGAAGTTCGCTGCAAGGCATAAAGGCCGACACTTTGCGATTGGAACAGGAGACGGGATGACAGTATGTCGCTTGATAGCCAGACCACCCTCATGTCTATATCTCAGCGCATTTTGGAGGAGGGGGAGGAGCAGGAGGAGGGGGAAGAGACAGCTGGGCACACTGCAGAGCGTAACCATGCTCCTTGCCTCTCATCTGTTCAGCGTTTATGGGCTGTGGAGGAGGAGGAGGATCCTGAAAGTCATCTTGCTAGTGAGGACAGCCATATGTTGCGTACTGGCACCCTGGCACACATGGCTGACTTCATGTTAGGCTGCCTTTCTCGTGACGCTCACTTTAGACGCATTCTGGCCAACACGGATTACCTAGTGTACACCCTTCTCGACCCACGTTACATGGAGAACCTATCCACTCTCATTCCAGAAGAGGAAAGGGGTACGAGAGTGATGCAATACCACAGGGCCGGGGTGGACAAAGTGATGCTAAACTTCCCATCTGACAGCGCTAGTGGCAGAAGGTGCAGTTCCGAGGGCCAAGTAGCAGGGGAGGCGCAGAGATCAGGCAGCATGTACAGCGCAGGCAGGGGAACACTCTCCAAGGCCTTTGCCAGCTTTATGGCTCCCCAGCAAGACTGCGTCACCACTCCCCAGTCAAGGCTGAGTCGGAGGGAGCACTGTAAAAAGATGGTGAGGGAGTATGTAGCTGATCGTACCACCGTCCTCCGTCATGCCTCTGCTCCATACAACTATTGGGTGTCAAAGCTGGACACGTGGCACGAACTTGCGCTGTATGCCCTCAAGGTGCTGGCTTGCCCTGCCGCTAGCGTCTTGTCAGAGAGGGTGTTTAGTGCAGCTGGGGGAATCATCACGGATAAGCGTACCCGCATGTCAACTGCCAGTGCCGACATGCTTACACCCATAAAGATGAACAAAGCCTGGATTTCCCCAGACTTCCGTTCTCCACCGGCGGAGAGCAGCGGAACCTAAAGATTCTGTTCACTGCAACCGCAGATAAAAGCACTCTCTCCATCACCGGAAAAGCGGGGTATTTAGCTTTGTCAATCTGTCTCTGATATTAGTCCTCCTCCTGCTACTCCTCCTCCAGAAACAACATGTCATCGCACTGAACTGCCAATTTTTCTGCGTCCCAGAAGGCTAATCTAACAATGTTTTTACAATTTTTAAAAGTTTCAAAAGTATTGAAATTATAACATTAGCCAAATTTTTTCACAGGGCTGCCTCCAGGCTCTGTTACAAATTAAGCAACAGTGAGCTGTATCTTTCAAAAAATATTTATGGGTTTCCCCTGCCCTCTCGGTTGATAAATTTTTCAGAGGCACACTTGTACTCTTGGTACACTAATTTTTCGGGCCCATGCCTACACCCTTATCCAACTAATTTTTCCGGCCTTCGCCTACACTCATGGAACCCCAATGTTTCACAGGTTGGCCTATACTATTACTACAGAAATTTTACTGGGGTCTGCCTGCCTATACTTCTGCTACAAGATTGTTACTGGGGTCTGCCTATGCTTTTTCCACGTAAATGTTACAGGGGTTTGCCTATACCGCTGCTACAAAAATGTTACAGGGGTCTGCCTATACTTCTGCCATGTAAATGTTACAGGGGTCTGCCTATACTTCTGCCGCGTAAATGTTACAGTGGTCTGCCTACACTTCTGCTGCAAGAATGTTACTAGGGTGTGCCTATACTGCTGCCACGTAAATGTTACAGGGGTCTGCCTATACTTCTGCCATGTAAATGTTACAGGGGTCTGCCTATACTTCTGCTACAAGAATGTTACTGGGGTCTGCCTATACTGCTGCTACAAGAATGTTACTGGGGTCAGCCTATACTTCTGCCACGTAAATGGTACAGGGGTCTGTCTATACTTCTGCCACATAAATGTTACAGGAGTCTGCCTGTACTGCTGCCACTTAAATGTTACAGGGGTCTGCCTATACTTCTGCTACAAGAATGTTACTGGGGTCTGCCTATACTGCTGCTACAAGAATATTACTGGGGTGTGCCTATACTTCTGCCACGTAAATGGTACAGGGGTCTGCCTATACTTCTGCCACGTAAATGTTACAGGGGTCTGCCTGTACTGCTGCCACTTAAATGTTACAGGGGTCTGCCTATACTTCTGCTACAAGAATGTTACTGGGGTCTGCCTATACTGCTGCTACGTAAATGTTACAGGGGTCTGCCTGTACTTCTGCTACAAGAATGTTACTAGGGTTTGCCTATACTGCTGCCACGTAAATGTTACTGGGGTCTGCCTATACTTCTGCCACGTAAATGTTACAGGGGTATGCCTATACTTCTGCTACAAGAATGTTACTGGGGTCTGCCTATACTGCTGCTACAAGAATGTTACTGGGGTCTGCCTATACTTCTGCCACGTAAATGTTACAGGGGTCTGCCTGTACTGCTGCCACTTAAATGTTACAGGAGTTTGCCTATACTTCTGCTACAAGAATGTTACTGGGGTCTGCCTATACTGCTGCCACGTAAATGTTACAGGGGTCTGCCTTGACTTCTGCTACAAGAATGTTACTGGGGTCTGCCTTTACTGCTCCTACAAGAATGTTACTGGGGTCTGCCCATACTTCTGCCACGTAAATGTTACAGGGGTCTGCCTATAATTCTGCAACGTAAATGTTACAGGGGTCTGCCTACACTTCTGCTGCAAGAATGTTACTAGGGTGTGCCTATACTGCTGCCACGTAAATGTTACAGGGGTCTGCCTATACTGCTGCAACTTAAATGTTACAGGGGTCTGCTTATACTTCTGCTACAAGAATGTTACTGGGGTCTGCCTTTACTGCTGCTTCAAGAATGTTACTGGGGTCTGCCTATACTTCTGCCACGTAAATGGTACAGGGGTCTGCCTATACTTCTGCCACGTAAATGTTACAGGGGTCTGCCTGAACTGCTGCCACTTAAATGTTACTGGGGTCTGCCTATAATTCTGCTACAAGAATGTTACTGGGGTTTGCCTATACTGCGCCCACGTAAATGTTACAGGGGTCTGCCTATACTGCTGCCACGTAAATGTTACAGGGGTCTGCCTATACTGCTGCCACTTAAATGTTACAGGGGTCTGCCTATACTTCTGCCATGTAAATGTTACAGGGTTCTGCCTATACTGCTGCTCCATAAAAATTACAGTGGTCTGCCTATACTGCTGCAACTTAAATGTTACAGGGGTCTGCCTATACTTCTGCTACAAGAATGTTACTGGGGTCTGCCTTTACTGCTGCTACAAGAATGTTACTGGGGTCTGCCTATACTACTGCTACGTAAATGTTACAGGGGTCTGCCTATACTTCTGCTACAAGAATGTTACTGGGGTCTGCCTTTACTGCTGCTACAAGAATGTTACTGGGGTCTGCCTATACTACTGCTACGTAAATGTTACAGGGGTCTGCCTATACTTCTGCTACAAGAATGTTACTAGGGTTTGCCTATACTGCTGCCACGTAAATGTTACTGGGGTCTGCCTATACTTCTGCCACGTAAATGTTACAGGGGTATGCCTATACTTCTGCTACAAGAATGTTACTGGGGTCCGCCTATACTGCTGCTACAAGAATGTTACTGGGGTCTGCCTATACTTCTGCCACGTAAATGTTACAGGGGTCTGCCTGTACTGCTGCCACTTAAATGTTACAGGAGTCTGCCTATACTTCTGCTACAAGAATGTTACTGGGATCTGCCTATACTGCTGCCACGTAAATGTTACAGGGGTCTGCCTTGACTTCTGCTACAAGAATGTTACTGGGGTCTGCCTTTACTGCTCCTACAAGAATGTTACTGGGGTCTGCCCATACTTCTGCCACGTAAATGTTACAGGGGTCTGCCTATAATTCTGCAACGTAAATGTTACAGGGGTCTGCCTACACTTCTGCTGCAAGAATGTTACTAGGGTGTGCCTATACTGCTGAGACGTAAATGTTACAGGGGTCTGCCTATACTGCTGCAACTTAAATGTTACAGGGGTCTGCCTATACTTCTGCTACAAGAATGTTACTGGGGTCTGCCTTTACTGCTGCTACAAGAATGTTACTGGGGTCTGCCTATACTTCTGCCACGTAAATGGTACAGGGGTCTGCCTATACTTCTGCCACGTAAATGTTACAGGGGTCTGCCTGAACTGCTGCCACTTAAATGTTACTGGGGTCTGCCTACAATTCTGCTACAAGAATGTTACTGGGGTTTGCCTATACTGCGCCCACGTAAATGTTACAGGGGTCTGCCTATACTGCTGCCACGTAAATGTTACAGGGGTCTGCCTATACTGCTGCCACTTAAATGTTACAGGGGTCTGCCTATACTTCTGCCATGTAAATGTTACAGGGTTCTGCCTATACTGCTGCTCCATAAAAATTACAGTGGTCTGCCTATACTGCTGCAACTTAAATGTTACAGGGGTCTGCCTATACTTCTGCTACAAGAATGTTACTGGGGTCTGCCTTTACTGCTGCTACAAGAATGTTACTGGGGTCTGCCTATACTACTGCTACAAGAATGTTACTGGGGTCTGCCTATACTTCTGCCACGCAAATGTTACAGGGGTCTGCCTGTACTGCTGCCACTTAATGTTACAGGAGTCTGCCTATACTTCTGCTACAAGAATGTTACTGGGGTCTGCCTATACTGCTGTCACATAAATGTTACAGGGGTCTGCCTATACTTCTGCTACAAGAATGTTACTGGTGTATGCCTATACTGCTGTCACTTAAAAGTTACAGGGGTCTGCCTATACTTCTGCTACAAGAATGTTACTGGGGTCTGCCTTTACTGCTGCTACAAGAATGTTCCTGGGGTCTGCCTATACTGCTGCCACTTAAATGTTACTGGGGTCTGCCTATACTTCTGCTACAAGAATGCTACTGGGGTCTGCCTATACTGCTGCTACGTAAATGTTACAGGGGTCTGCCTATACTTCTGCTACAAGAATGTTACTGGTGTATGCCTATACTGCTGTCACTTAAAAGTTACAGGGGTCTGCCTATACTTCTGCTACAAGAATGTTACTGGGGTCTGCCTTTACTGCTGCTACAAGAATGTTCCTGGGGTCTGCCTATACTGCTGCCACTTAAATGTTACTGGGGTCTGCCTATACTTCTGCTACAAGAATGCTACTGGGGTCTGCCTATACTGCTGCTACGTAAATGTTACAGGGGTCTGCCTATACTTCTGCTACAAGAATGTTACTAGGGTTTGCCTATACTGCTGCCACGTAAATGTTACTGGGGTCTGCCTATACTGCTGCCACGTAAATGTTACAGGGGTATGCCTATACTTCTGCTACAAGAATGTTACTGGGGTCTGCCTATACTGCTGCCACTTAAATGTTACAGGAGTCTACCTATACTTCTGCTACAAGAATGTTACTGGGGTCTGCCTATACTGCTGCCACGTAAATGTTACAGGGGTCTGCCTATACTTCTGCTACAAGAATGTTACTGGGGTCTGCCTAAACTGCTGCCACGTAAATGTTACAGGGGTCTGCCTTGACTTCTGCTACAAGAATGTTACTGGGGTCTGCCTTTACTGCTCCTACAAGAATGTTACTGGGGTCTGCCCATACTTCTGCCACGTAAATGTTACAGGGGTCTGCCTATAATTCTGCCACGTAAATGTTACAGGGGTCTGCCTACACTTCTGCTGCAAGAATGTTACTAGGATGTGCCTATACTGCTGCCACGTAAATGTTACAGGGGTCTGCCTATACTGCTGCAACTTAAATGTTACAGGGGTCTGCCTATACTTCTGCTACAAGAATGTTACTGGGGTCTGCCTTTACTGCTGCTACAAGAATGTTACAGGGGTCTGCCTATACTTCTGCCACGTAAATGTTACAGGGGTCTGCCTGAACTGCTGCCACTTAAATGTTACTGGGGTCTGCCTATACTTCTGCTACAGGAATGTTACTGGGGTTTGCCTATACTGCTGCCACGTAAATGTTACAGGGGTCTGCCTATACTGCTGCCACGTAAATGTTACAGGGGTCTGCCTATACTGCTGCTCCATAAAAATTACAGTGGTCTGCCTATACTGCTGCAACTTAAATGTTACAGGGGTCTGCCTATACTTCTGCTACAAGAATGTTACTGGGGTCTGCCTTTACTGCTGCTACAAGAATGTTACTGGGGTCTGCCTATACTACTGCTACAAGAATGTTACTGGGGTCTGCCTATACTTCTGCCACGCAAATGTTACAGGGGTCTGCCTGTACTGCTGCCACGTAATGTTACAGGAGTCTGCCTATACTTCTGCTACAAGAATGTTACTGGGGTCTGCCTATATTGCTGTCACATAAATGTTACAGGGGTCTGCCTATACTTCTGCTACAAGAATGTTACTGGTGTCCACCTATACTGCTGTCACTTAAAAGTTACAGGGGTCTGCCTACACTTCTGCTACAAGAATGTTACTGGTGTCTGCCTATACTGCTGCCACGTAAATGTTACAGGGGTCTGCCTATACTTCTGCTACAAGAATGTTACTGGGGTCTGCCTTTACTGCTGCTACAAGAATGTTACTGGGATCTGCCTATACTTCTGCCACGTTAATGTTACAGGGCTCGGCCTATACTTCTACCACGTAAATGTTACAGGGGTCTGCCTATACTGCTGCTACAAGAATGTTACTGGGTTCTGCCTATACTGCTGCCACGTAAATTTTACAGGGGTCTGCCTATACTTCTGCTACAAGAATGTTACTGGGGGTCTGCCTATACTGCTGCTACAAGAATAATACTGGGGTCTGCCTATACTTCTGCCACGTAAATGTTACAGGGGTCTGCATATACTGCTGCTCCATAAATGTTACAGCCGTCTGCCTATACTGCTGCAAACTAAATGTTACAGGGGTCTGCCTATGCTTCTGCTACAAGAATGTTACTGGGGTCTGCCTGTACTGCTGCCACGTAAATGTTACAGGGGTCTGCCTATACTTCTACTACAGAAATGGTGCTGGGGTCTGCCTATACTGCTGTCGTAGAATTCCTTTGCGGAATCACGGCTTACTCAATTTGGAATGTTTACAGCCCTCCATATTAATTCTGAATTGATAATGCGCATAAGAAGTTTTTCACACTGACACGAGGTTCAGCATGCATAGCTTCCTCAATTCTAACTTTAATGATCGGCGTGTAGCCTATTTTAAGAGTTTAACAAATCCGCCCATCTGGGCAGGTCAAAGATTACATGCATACAACGTATTGTTTAATTATTGGATAAGCATCTTGCAATTCTTCCATCCTCCGGTCATCTGTGATTGGCCATCAGGTGGTGGATGAAATGAGTGGGTTGTCTTGGAGCCACGTGGGGTTCCTTCGATATGATTGGATGTTACATCATGAACTATAAATTGCACAAACCTCCCATGTTATTTGCATACGTTTCCAGTAAAATTGCTTGGGTAATTTCTGCGGTCGTCCATGTCTGATTCCTAGTTCCGTATTAGTGCATGCAGCTGGACAGTCAAATATATTTATACATGTTGGTTACGGGCTAAATTCCATCTTTGTCAGCAGAGTTATGAAAAACAGATACTTTCATATGTAGGAAGTACTTATTGCACAACTGTCATGAACTATATTTGTAGCAAGACAGAAGTATGTATACAGAATGTTAAATTGATAACTGTCTACTGCCAAGGCCCACCGATCCAAAATATAGGAATACTGGACTTCCACCACAGACCCCCCTTGAAACTATCTGTTTCACTAAACTCGCCCTGCTCCGTCCCACCCCAATCCCCCACCGCTGACCCTAGACTCGCATTGTTTTGTAGACGACTGGGCCTACTACTGCCATGGGGGTATAGGATGGTTCGACATCATCACATTCTGGATCCATGATGACGACGGTTGCGCTGACAGTGGGCTTTTTGTTGGACGTCGTAGTGGGACAGGTGGACCAGGCAGTCATCAGGGTCGGAATACACTGTATGCAACGACAAACAGAAATTAGAATGACTATAAAGGTGACAACCATAATTAGGTTAGGAGAGGTGCGACTTTTACTATCTCAGGTAAACACTGCATAACTTGTATAGAACCCCGCCTTCTTGACATTACCTCGATTCATCAACAAGAGTGCAAAATCAGGACTATCTAATTACTGATCAACATGACTGAACCCCTGTCTCATTAGTAAGTGCATGATCATATATATTAGTCTGGAAGGAAAGAGCTACAAGCTGATTATTCCCACTTCCCTTTTCCAGAGGCGGCAAGGTAACAGGACCAGGGGCGTTGTAACACCGGCATGTTGCGTGGACATAAGCAGAGTGCACTGCAGATAAAATAAAGCAAAATCTTAGCAAAAACCTATCACAGTGTTCTAAATACACAATGTTCCAAAACTTATTTTTTATATATTTTTCCCTTCTCCTGTTAGGTACCTTACTGAGGAAACCAGACTAAGGTTAGCTCTTTTTAGTTAGTGCGGTCAGCTTCTTAATGGCAACTGCGTCTTTACCTGTGGGTCACGTGTTGTCTGGAATGTAGGTGCAAGTCTCCCCTATTGTCTTACAGGCACTCCCTTTTTTGGCTAAAATCGTACCTAGTGCCATTCTATTTTGGAAAGTCATAGTCGAGGTAGGTCCTATTGGTCGACTAGTCCCTATAAGGCATCTCTAGTATAATTTATAAACCGCTGTTAATTATAATAAACATAATTAATCCAGTCAACATTTATTTACCCTAATGATCGGGAAAATGGACTCGAATCTAGTTTTAACTTGGTCTCTAATTTTTAAAACTTGTCAGGTACCCCCCTTGGCTATCCTATGATGTCAATGTACACGTGTAGATCAAAACTACCACCAGGGGTCTCTCTTCTCGCTCTAGCATAATGTTACAATACTAATAGCGTGCACAGGTACGCACGGCGTGGGACTCCTTAATCTTCACCCACACCAATGTCCCTCCTGGAGATAGTCCTAATGGTGAACACGTCCAGTTCGCCTCACCCTCGCGTCAGGGTTTTCCCACTGCCCGTAAGTCCCTACTCCTAAAAGGGGAGGGATCCCTACCTCACCTCAGAAGGAGGCCATGGATTCCCTGGGCTTATTTCCGGGCATCCATACCCTCTATCTGTACGAGTTAACACCCCACAGGGTGTGCCCTCGCCGGAACCTAAGGTCTTCTGCACTTTCCCTAGGCAAATGGGAAGTCCACTGACAGTCCATCTTATGAGACTGAGGCAGGCGCAGTACTGGTACATTTCTCCATTCTTCTGGTAACGTACCTGGTTGGCATTATCGGAACTGGCTCTTCATCTTTTTCAAACAAGGGAAACATTGGTCACATTAAAGGGAGAATACACGTACAGGAAATTACATACCCCACCTCTTCCTGCGAAAATCATATCCACGGCCACTCTATTTTGGAACGCCATGGATGCAGTGGGCCCTAACTGGTTAGCTAACCCTTGCAAAGCATCTCTGGTGTAGTTTACAAACCTCTGCTGATTGTAAGAGATATAATTCATCCAATCTACATTATTATTAACAGTGACAAAAGCAAATGAGGAATCAAAACCTGCTTTAACCTGATCTCTAGAATTAAATTAATCTCGCTCCCCCCTTGGCACTCCTATTACATCTATGTGTACATGTGGATCAAAGTTACCACCTGGAGCGTCAACGTCTCTCTTAGCACGATGCAGTGTTAGATTCTCACCCTCAGTGTAGGCTTCATATTGCACATTTGATTGTATTAATTTGTTCTGAAACAGGGAGCTAGTGTACAGTAGTCAAAGGTGTGTGTTAGAGGAATTGTACCACATTATAGCATGTAAGGATCATTAGTTTTTTCAGTGCGAAGTGTGGATCCAAGTGGGTTTTCCTTTGAGCTTGACTGCAGTTGGGGTGGTGAACAACATCTGGTAGGGACATTCAAACAGGGTTTCTCTCTTAAACTTTTCCACATAGACCCTGTCACCTGGTTTTAGATTGTGACACTCATCTGTAGGACCTGGGGAAAAGCAGAGACTGCAGAATGCATTACTAACAATTCCTTGGAGAGGCCTATGACAAAATTAACAAGAAAATCATTCCCCAAATTCAGCTACTGTGGCATGTATCCTCCTAAGAAAAAGAAAAACTAATGAAAGACACTCAATTCAAAATTTACCCATTTTCTCTATTGCCTTTCGTATCTACTTTCCCCCTACTCCGTGGATGGTAGGGTGTGTGAAAAGCCTGAAATATACCCAAAACAGACATGATGTGTTGCATTATTTCACCTGTGAAGTGTGTACCTTTGTTCGACTCAATTACTTCTGGTACCCCATATCTGCAGATTACCTCATTCATGAATTTCTGTGTGGTTATCTGCTCATTTACCTTAGTATCCGGGTGGGCCTCCAACCTGAAAAAGACTCGAGCAACAACAAGCACATATTCATACTCCCCAACAGGTGTGAGCTGAATGTGGTCAAATTGGCAATCTCTGAAATGGGTAGAGTGGTCAAGGCAAGTGTTATATGGCCACCTTACTTCTGTCCGGACTCGCATATGGCAAAGATCATGCTAACTGGACAAATGATGCAGCAGCTACAGAGAACCCAGGTGTCACCCATTCTTGTTCAGTGTCGCCGTCATCGCTGCTTTCGATTCTGTATACCAGCTGGGCCATCATGGGGAACAGGGACCTCTGTAGGCAAGTTCTGTTGATTGTTCGCCATACGCCGTCCTGTGCTGTCGTTCCCGTATTTTAGCCCATCTGCTTTCTTTCCTCGTTGACTTGTAACTGTAAAGTCCTTGACATATCAAAGTCCAAAGTCTTATCAAAGTCCAAAGTCTTATCAAAGTCCAAAGGTTTTATCAAAGTCCAAAGTCTTATCACTGACTCATGCTGTCAGTATCTATTCTTCTTTCTTCCACGGCTTGAGGGCCGCTGCCTTTGCTGTGTTGTCGGCGAGGGTGTCATCTCTCGCTTCTCCGTTGTAGAAATCGGTGTGGATTCTCCATTGCCAGGTAGTGGTAGTAGGGTTTCCATGAGACTCTGCACCGCTGCACCATTCTTAATTGGCTGTCCTACTGAGATAACAAGCTGTCTGGCCTTCCATATTGGGCGATAATCATGAGCTATGCCAAATGCATTCCAGGAGTCAGTGTAAAAAGTTGCCGACTTACCTTCTACCACTCCACACGCCTCAGTGAGGGCCTCCGGTTCCGCTTCTTGCCCTGAGACATGCGGAGGCAGAGCTTCTGCGTTTAGGACATCTTGTTGTGTGACCTCTGCATATCTGGTTCGGAATCATCAATCCTCACCCTGATACCATCTACAAAAGAAAACTCAAAATACGCATCATTAACAGTGTGTACATCACTACAATAATGCTATTTAAAAAATAGCTGATCTGCCATACTCAGATCACCTATGCCTCCCCTCCCCCGTTTGAACCTGAATACCTAATTAAAAGAAGAGTGTCCGGATTCAAGGTATTACAACATTGGGAAGAAATATTGGGGGAGGCATGGAAAGGGCACATTGTAGCCGGATCTAATAGGCCAGAGATAAGTGCTTGGGTTGCACTTGCATGAGTATGTTCTGGGTGTCATTTGGGGTGTGGACCACTAGGGGGTAGTCCAATACCATCTTAGAAGATTTGTCAACCATTGCCTGTACTGCTGCCACCGCAAAAGCAGATGAGGGAGCTCCTCAAGTCACTGGATCCACCCTCATGGCTGTGGTTGTCCTCCGTGCTTTTGTGTCAATACTGTCATATGGCCGGCAGTATGAAACAAGGCCCAGAAAGGTGCGGAATTTGGCAACGGGTGTATGTACAGGTATGGCCTGCAGAACTTGGTTAGTCTTTGGAGGCCTTACAGCCTTCTGCAAGAGAAATTAACAGTGAAATTGTGGCCGGTTGGCAGTTTTTTTCCAAAGCATCAGCACACAGCACCTAACATGTGTGGCTGACCCTTCACCCTTTTTTTTTTTTTTTTTTTTTTTTTTTTTTATCTAGGGGGATACTGCTTGACCCAGGGGTGTGTATCTGGGTCTCGTATATATTATCATGGTCGATACATTCAATTTCCCTATGCCTGTCTTGTAGGTGTCCCATAATTTGTCAGGAACCGTGGAAAGCTGAGTTTGGGACAGGAGAAAAAAACAAAACTTTTTCTTCTGGCTATCTATGATTCTTACCCCCTCCTGGAGAAGAGACGTGTTCTTGCATCATCTAGCTCCACCCCTCTGAGTGTGGCTAATCACTTACTTCCTTATTCCCTCATTCAATGTTTGGCAGTCCTTGGGTACACATCACAACCCAATAAAGATAAAGTCTTATGCATCACACAATTTACATTTTACAAATTACGGGTCAATCTGCCCCGTTCCTCCTGTGGATACCTGGCCTTATCGTTACCTGCTTGTTTCCTATTCCTTGGCTTCTCTACCGTCTCTCTTACTCCCTGTAGTTTATTTATTTATTTTATATTGTCTGTGAATATACGTTACTTGTGCTGGGACTACAGGGCAAGTAACTTCCTCTTTTTAGAATCTCTCCCTCCCGTGACAGCCTAGCGAGAGGAGAATGTGGCTACTTTTACAACAGTTTTTGTCAGACTTCCGGCGACCGGGCAGATGCAGTCTTAGATGCCGGGCATCTCCATCTGATTGGTAATGTACTGCAATTCTCTCTATTCACTAAGCTGGTGTCTTTGTATATTAATACAGACGCCATTGCAGCCCACCTTCACTTCCTCTTTTCTGACACTTAGAGAAATTCTAACGTCTAATGCATAAATCACATATATTATGTTGTAACTTCTGTCACAGCGGTGACCACCTAACATTGTATGTGGTTACAATTGAATTGGGGACTGCTAACATAGATGTATTTTCTTGTGGGCATGGTGGGGCTACGCAGTCTGTATTCTTAAGAGCCCCCTCAGGATGTGGGTGGCATATAACTTTTTACATTTATGACGGGCGTATGACAAAGATTAGGTTACATAACAAGACATACTAGTAGTTTTAACATCCAATATTAGTTAACTAACTAACAAATGTTACAGCACAAGAATTGCTCCGCTTCTATTAAGAGTTCCACTTCCTCTTTTTAAATGAAGTTTGCAGCTTTTTTTTTTTTCTCTAAACAATTACGGGCACAGTTGAGCAGGACTGATACTACTTCTATATGACAGACAAACAAACTATTCCTATATAACAACATGATTATAAAAGTCTCCTCAGACGCCGGACATAATATGCCCCGCCCTAGAGTCTCTAGCATTTCTGTCGCTACACAGTTTATCAATCTACCCTCAGACGGAGGGATCTACTCGTGGACATTTAAACCATAAACAAATATTTGTGGACCACCATCCTCAAACAGTGGACCGTAACCACAGCGGTGGGCAGGGTAGGAATTATTCTGACCCATCCGAGGGTACTTTTCGTCAATAACAATCCTTTTTTGCAATTTGGGCAAGACATGTGTGGTATTCTCATACCACAGACAAACAGACAAATAGACAGAGCGCCAGTACGGCTGGCTTAGTCTAAACTGCCCCTCGGGATACTGTCTGGCAGGCCCCCCTCCTAGGTCTATTACCAGACTCTAACGGAGCAGCGTTGCCTGTCCAGACGTTTGACCGTTTCCTGTCTCTAAGGCTTTAGACTCCAAACCTGACCAGAGCAGGACCACCTAGTCAAACTACTCCGTCAGGCCCCCCTGACTCTAAGGTTTTAGACTCCAAACCTGACCCGAGCAGGGGGCCCCTGCGGGGACTTCCTCTCCCTTAAAGCAATTCACTGACCTTGCCAACCGACCAGTACTCTCAAAACGACAGGCATGTAAACATTCCTTTATATCTTATGACAGGTTCTTATCATGTGATCGAGACTTAAAGAAGTACCTGTCGATCGGGTCCAAATCATTCGGCCTGGCACGGCACATCGGCGAGCCTGAACTTAGCCACACAGGTATAGATAATTAATTTATCTCACCGTGTTCTGATGATATTTTGGGCCCACCAAGTCCAAGGTCGCATATGTCCGTGTCTTCTGTCCGAATTCTATGGAACCTGTCGATCACAGTCCCATCTGGGTCGCCACTGTCGTAGAATTCCTTTGCGGAATCACGGCTTACTCAATTTGGAATGTTTACAGCCCTCCATATTAATTCTGAATTGATAATGCGCATAAGAAGTTTTTCACACTGACACGAGGTTCAGCATGCATAGCTTCCTCAATTCTAACTTTAATGATCGGCGTGTAGCCTATTTTAAGAGTTTAACAAATCCGCCCATCTGGGCAGGTCAAAGATTACATGCATACAACGTATTGTTTAATTATTGGATAAGCATCTTGCAATTCTTCCATCCTCCGGTCATCTGTGATTGGCCATCAGGTGGTGGATGAAATGAGTGGGTTGTCTTGGAGCCACGTGGGATTCCTTCGATATGATTGGATGTTACATCATGAACTATAAATTGCACAAACCTCCCATGTTATTTGCATACGTTTCCAGTAAAATTGCTTGGGTAATTTCTGCGGTCGTCCATGTCTGATTCCTAGTTCCGTATTAGTGCATGCAGCTGGACAGTCAAATATATTTATACATGTTGGTTACGGGCTAAATTCCATCTTTGTCAGCAGAGTTATATGTAGGAAGTACTTATTGCACAACTGTCATGAACTATATTTGTAGCAAGACAGAAGTATGTATACAGAATGTTAAATTGATAACTGTCTACTGCCAAGGCCCACCGATCCAAAATATAGGAATACTGGACTTCCACCACACTGCTGCTAAAAGAATGTTACTGGGGTCTGCCTATACTCCTGCCACGTTAATGCTACAGGGGTCGGCCTATACTTCTACCACATTAATGTTACAGGGATCTGCCTATACTGCTGCTACAAGAATGTTACTGGGGTCTGCCTATACTGCTGTCACGTTAATGTTACAGGGGTCTGCCTATATTTCTGCCACGTAAATGTTACTGGGGTCTGCCTATACTGCTGCCACGTTAATGTTACAGGGGTCTGCCTATATTTCTGCCACGTAAATGTTACAGGGGTCTGCCTATACTTCTACTACAGAAATGGTGCTGGGGTCTGCCTATACTGCAGCTACATGAATGTTACTGGGATCTGCCTATACTTCTGCCACGTAAATGTTACAGGGATCTGCCTATACTGCTGCTGCAACAATGTTACTGGGGTCTGCCTATACTGCTGCCACGTAAATGTTACAGGGGTCTGCCTATACTTCTGCTACAAGAATGTTACAGGGGTCTGCCTATACTGCTGCCCCGTAAATGTTACAGGGGTCTGCCTATACTTGTACAGAAATGGTACTACTAGGGACTGCCTTTACTTCTGCTATCAAAATGTTACTGGGGTCTACCTATACTCCCGCTACCAAAATGTTACAGGGATCTGCTTATACTTCTACTAAAGAAATGGTTCTGGGGTCTGCCTATACTACTGCAACCGAAATGTTATTGGGGTCTGCTTATACCTTTTCTACTGGAATGTTACAGGGGTCTGTTTATACTATGAGTGCACACAAACTTCCCATCGTGGTGTTTTACCTATCTGGCCCAAAAACACTCACTGACTAGGGCATGACTTGTGGGCCAAGGCCAATATGTATTTTCTCTCGTGTTACCACAGTTATCTGTGAAACTCGTTTGGGCCACTGAAGAGGAGGGTTACTGCCTTAATGAGACATTCACAGCTGTACTAGCATCGGAGTTCGCTCGATGCCTGCGTTTGCTGAGGGTGTGTGCAGTGGCCTATGTCCTCGGTGGAGTGAAAGTCTGCCATGTTTGGGCACTGTAATTTCTTCATGTTTATTACTTTCTTTTGTTTTTTTCTGCTTGCCTATGCTGTGGATGCACAAAGACTTCCCATTGCGGTGTTTTACCTGTCTGGCACAAAGTCACTGACTGACTTGTGAAGATGGCTTTCCCCTTGCGGTGTCGATTGACCTATCCGACACCAACACAGAATGAATAGTGTGAGAGGACCCGGATTGCCCATTGCTATGTAACTCGCGGCACCTTGGGTACCACAGTGTGTTTGCTGGAACCAAGCCGTACCAAGGGCCTGCTCCCATTCTTCCCACACAGGCTACAGTGGGTCCTGGTCATGGTTTCTTGGCCTTGTAAGGCCACCTCCTCCTCCTGCTTGGGGTCAGGGGATCAGCACTGGGCATCATGTATTTGCTCTCGTGTTACCACAGTTACCACTGATACACTGGTTTGGGCCAAAGAAGAGGAGCGTTACTGCATTAATGAGACGTTCAATGCTGTGCTAGCATCGAAGTCCGCTTCATGCCCGCGATTGCTGAGGGTGTGGGCTGATGCCTATGTCCCGGGGGAACTGCAACTACGCCAGGTTGGGCCTGTGAAACTTTTTCCTGGCTAATCCAGTCTTTGGAGCGGTGAAAGAAAACGTAACTGATTTAATGAGCCCGTCGTAGATGAACTAGCATCGAAGTCCGCTTCATGCCTACGATTGCTGAAGCTGTTGGCCGAGGCCTATGTCCCGGGGTAACTGCAATTGTGCCAGGTTGGGCCTGTGGAATTTTTTCCTGACTAATCCAGTCTTTGGAGCGGTGAAAGAAAACGTAACTGATTTAATGAGCCCGTCGCAGATGAACTAGCATCGAAGTCCGCTTCATGCCTACGATTGCTGAAGCTGTTGGCCGAGGCCTATGTCCCGGGGGAACTGCAACTGCGCCAGGTTGGGCCTGTGGAATTTTTTCCTGACTAATCCAGTCTTTGGAGCGGTGAAAGAAAACGTAACTGATTTAATGAGACCTTCACAGGTGTACTAGCATTGAAGTCCGCTTCATGCCTACGATTGCTGAAGCTGTTGGCCGAGGCCTATGTCTTCGGCGCAGTGTAAGTCTGCCATGCTTGGCCATTCTGATTTCTTTATTGTTCATGTCTTGGGTTGCCTAGGACCCACTTATGCTGTGGGTGCACACAGACTTCCCATCGCAGTGTTTGACCTGTCTGGCACAAAGACACTGACTGACTTGGGTAGGGGGCAGAGTGCAGATGGCTTTCCCCTTGCGGTGTCGATTGAGCTATTCCACTCCTAGACAGAATGAATACTGTGTGGGCACATAGATTCCCCATAGCTATGTAACTCATGCCCACGTTTGCAGCTCCTGACGGAGATTGGCACTTTATTGGAATGAAGATCGAACGTCAATTTCTCATTGATTCTCAACTGCATTGTGGGCTATTGCCCCCCCTTTTAAAGAGGGTCGCTACCTGGCCCTGCCAACCCTCTGCAGTGTGTGCCTCCGGTTACTCTTCATGGCAGACACACTTATAAATAGACATGAGGGTGGTGTGGCTATGAAGCGAGCGTGTGGCATGAGGGCAGCTGAAGGCTGCGCAGGGACACTTTTGTGTGCACTGTGGACGCTGGGTCATGCGGGGGGTTGGGCAGCATGTAACCCAGGAGAAAAGGCAGCGGTGTGACCCGCAGGCAGTGATTGTGCTTGGTTGGAGGTAGTGTGGTGCTTAGCTAAGGTGTGCCTTGCTAATGAGGGTTTGTCTGAAGTAAAAATTGTTAGGGGGGGGCACACTCTTGCCGCTATTGTGGCTTAAAGGGGTTGTCCCGCGCCGAAACGGGTTTTTTTTTTTTCAATAGCCCCCCCGTTCGGCGCGAGACAAACCCGATGCAGGGGTTAAAAAAGAAAACCGGATAGTGAATCCCCGCGCTCCGGTGACTTCTTACTTACCTGGTGAAGATGGCCGCCGGGATCTTCACCCTCGGTGGACCGCAGGCCTTCTGTGCGGTCCATTGCCGATTCCAGCCTCCTGATTGGCTGGAATCGGCACGTGATGGGGCGGAGCTACGAGGAGCCGCTCTCCGGCACGAGCGGCCCCATTCAGAAAAGAAGAAGACCGGACTGCGCAAGCACGTCTAATCCGGCGATTAGACGCTGAAAATTAGACGGCACCATGGAGACGAGGACGCTAGCAACGGAACAGGTAAGTGAATAACTTCTGTATGGCTCATAATTAATGCACAATGTACATTACAAAGTGCATTAATATGGCCATACAAAAGTGTATACCCCCACTTTGTTTCGCGGGACAACCCCTTTAATAGTGAGACCTGGGAGCCTGAGATGCAGCCCTGCATGCTGCCCCTGCCCTGCCCTAACCATTTCTGTGGCGTTTCCATGACTTTCTTATGTTTTCCAGATTTTCACAAGTGAAAACTAAGCGGAGCATCGGTCATATACAAAAATGCTCGAGTCGCCCATTGACTTCAATAGGGTTCGTTACTCAAAACGAACTCTCGAGCATCGCGGAAAGTTCAACTCAAGCAACGAGCACCCGAGCATTTCGGGGATCATATTTCACATGTTGTCAGAAGTACCGTTCATAACAATCTCTACTCAGAGTCGTTACTTGGGAACCCGTGTCAATCATCCCGGAATACCTTCTAATTCCATTTGGATGACAGGACTTGCAGCAATTAGGTCATCATCAGGGCATTTTCTCCACATAATCTCCTTCTCAGTCTCCACTACTCCGTGCCCTACAGCAGAAGGGGACCTTAGTTTAACGGCAATCTCTCATAAGCTTGTCGCTGCTCTGGACATCTGGCAGCAACGTGGCCCAACCGTCCACACTCCCAGCAGCATATTTCCCGTCGTTCTGGACATCGATTTGGGCCCCTTTCGGTAAGCCCCTTCGGTTTCTCCTGAGCGCTGTACTAAATTATTGGGACACCTTCGGTAGGTCCTGTTCTCATCCTTCCAGCGGGGTTGTGGGTGGTTCGGACCTTCTTGCTGTGGACGGCCCACTCCTTCATCTCTAGTTTTCTGGACGTCTGCAATTCTCATAGAGTTTTCATCACAACAGGTTTGCAGGTGTTCCATTTGCTTTAGCAATTTCTGCAATTTCTTTAGCTGGCACTTTTTCAATAGTTTCTGGGCTGGAGCGAGCTCCCTGCGATAAAGTGACTCCAACTGCGGTCTGGGGCTTTCGGACAATACTGTTGGCACGTGAGATGGCCTCTACCTGCACGTCATGAAATTTAGCATTAGTCTCTCATCATATAAAGTCCTGCATAGCAACAGTCAAACTGCCGTCGTGGATCCCCAGAACAAACTGGTCACGGAGAGTCCGATCAGGGTTACAGAAGGCCGGTAAGCCTCTTTCCTTTCCTTGAATATTTTGAATCAGTTCTTGTAGGGCATTCGCATATTGGGGGAGACTTTCATTCTCCTGTTGCACTTTCTGGAAGAATCAAGCCTGCAGGGATCCCAGCAATGCTGTTTCTCCATAGATGGTTTCTAGAATCTGAACCACTTGCTCAAATGTCTGCCTTTGATCGAATGGCCTCAATATCACTGTGGTCTTAGCATCACCTTGTAACGTCAATATTGCTAGCTCTACTAGTACTTCTAGTGTGGTCTGGTACATTCGCTGTACCATTCTTATCTGTTCCACCCACATACTCACAGACATATTATTGCCATCAAATTTAGCTAACCGACTCACTATAGCCCCTGCTGGCATTCCTCCTCTGGCACCATCCCCCTAACTGCTGTGTTGCCGTCCATTCTGAAAGTGGATCCTGCCGACTATGCCAATTTGTGGACCGAGAGCAAGGCAGGTGGTTTGGGCTCCGCAACCAGAAAGAACGCACACGGGGTGGTCAAGTTAAGAAAAATGTATTAACTACAGGTTAATAAAGGCAAGTTAATGGTAAAAGAACAGGAATAATGACAAGCAAAATACACAGTATAGTTGGAACAATTCAAGTTAGATTTCACAATATATTCCACGTTTACTATGTCCACCTCCACAGCACAGACACTAAAAGAACAATAGTCCCAAAACTATCCATAACTGATCCTAACTTCACATTTGGGTGCCCACCCCTTTTACCAGTGGTTACGGTTGGACTGCTTACAGTTTGTAGAAGCGCGCGTTGGGGCCCAATGTCGTCCCTTCCTTGTATAGCGAAGCGTCCTCTCCTCACGGTTATCACAACATCCGAGGCAATAAAATCCTTCTCAGCAGGTAGGAAGACCAAATGGATGAAATGGAATCCAACACCAAGTAGCTCAGTACACTGACAGTCTTGCAGAATCCATACACCGCGTGTGATATAAGCCAGGGTTTTGCAGTTACCATTCGGTACTCAACAGCACTGCCAGTCTTTAACTTTGGTGGCAATGTCCACAGCCACAATGTCAGTATTACTGGTTAGCCACTGGGCACAGTCCTTTCAGCATGGCTCCATTGAACATACTGTCTCTTTATACTCTGTCTGCCTCTGGACTGAATTACACAAAGGTTAGCTGCACAGGAAAGTCCTCTAAGATCTCCACACATTCTCAATACAGCACAGACACTTCATATTATCTCTTGCAAAGATGGCTGCTGCTCTCTCTGTGTCGTCACATCCTGCTTCCTTCTCACACTCTGTCTGCAGACAGGCAGGCTGACCTCATATGGGTGTGTCACTCCAGCATCACATTTCCATTGCAGTGGCTGCTGTCTTAAAGGAGCAGAATCACAGAAACACATATACATTCAACTTTAATGCAGTTTAAACAAATGAAACTTGGCACATCATTGGGTTGTATCTTACAGCGGGACGGGTGGCGCTTAGCTCTGCCCCATTCCTCCTCCTCCCATTGCAAAGACCGAGTGAATATACACTCGGGGGGAAAGAGCCCTAAGTGTGAGCTTGCAGTCATTCCAGTGATTCACTCCGTGCTATGATGTCTCTTCACGCACCTCGCAAAGCTTGCGGCTATACTGCTCTAAAGATTGCACGAACAGGCTAATTCCAGCTACAGATTCACACGATCCGAGTTGCGCGCTGTGTGCCTTCCAGCTCCCATAGGAGTGTATGGAAAGCACGCAGCAAAGATAGGACAGGTCCTATCTTTGCATGCACCACGGAGCTGGCATATGAGTTTGCACTCGCATGTCCTATCCTTTTTATATGTGTGAATTCAGTGCGTCTAACAATCATTCATGTGAACGCTTTATAGGAACAAATTGGTTCCTGTAGAAGAGCGTCCTGTGTGTGTCTCTAATTCGCACAGACAGCGCTCATCTGAATGAGCCCTCAAGTTAATAGGTGCATTAGACTTTGTTTTCACATACGGTTGAATTTCAAAAAATCCTTCTTAGTTGATCTCTACATTATATAGTAAACTACTGTTTCATCATTCTAACTTTAGTTGTTTCTGCTCTGTATTGATGAATCAGTCAGTCAGTCAAGAAATTTCATTTTATATGTATAGATTACAGCATGCAGAGGAGAACTCCGATGTCTGAGCTCTTATCTGCTTAGTGTTAGAAACATGTGCTATAAACATTGTATGCAGTTATAGGATGCCTCTATTAGATAGATAAATAGATAGATAGATAGATAGATAGATAGATAGATAGATAGATAGATAGATAGATAGATCAGTAGAGAAATTAGTCTTATAATATAATTGTGTATATATATATTTGTATTCTTTCTTATGTAAAAAACTCATACCTCACATTTAATTTTTAAAAAATTGCTAATAAAATCATTAGGACAGTTTATTTTTATGTGTTTTTGTTTAGTAATTCCAAGGAATCCACAAAGCTCGGAAGTGTGCGGGTGGCAGGGAAATTGGATTGGAAAGGGTGAGCCCTCTTCATTTTGGGACAAGCTCTGTTTATTCTACAGGACATTATAGTTTTGTACAAACAGTTTGTTCTACTTCAAACAGTCGTATCTTTGGTTCTACAAGTGTTAATAACATGCTTATGGTGTCACTTTAAAGCCAAGATTATTAAAAACCAGAGCTGTAGCTGTTTTCTATAATGCTAAATTTATAGCTCTCTTTCCAGACTGTGCAGAGCAGAGAATGGGAGGGGGCAGATGTAATCACCACTTATCAATCGTAGAACATATTTGTTCTCTGTCACACATGGAGAGTTTTTAGTATTCCAGAAAAAGAATGAGATGATGAGCACTTGTTCACCAAAACATGTCTTTTCACTGCATAAGGCCCAATTTCCACGGACGGATTTTAATTATCCACACCTCCTGCTGCCCATACGGATGCATTAGCATCTGCACGGCAATTTAAACCATGCGGATGTTATTTTTTTTTTTTTCTGGCATGCAGATCACACATGCGGGAAGGAATCGCAGCATGGTCCAGTTTCCTGTGGATCCCCCAGGAACGGCTTCCTTTGAAGTCAATGGAAGCCGTCCGATGTGGGGTACACTCGCAGCTATCAATATGGCTGTGCCGTGGATCCACGGGAAAGCAGGAGATTCAAAGACAAAAGAGAAAGCACTGCGCATGCGCCAGGCGCATCCACTGTGCCGAGAAAAGAAGATCCAGACGGCTCAGAGGAGACCCGCACTGGATCCGGAGAAATAAGAAACTGTCTTTTCCTCTCCATGTCCGTAGGCATGCACGCATACCACTGCGGAATTCAGCAGTGGTATCCGTGCGTGCGAGTGGACATGAGGCCTAACTCCGCAGATGCTGCAGTCATTGCTAACAGCGACATCTAAACAGTCTTACAGAAAAAAAAATGTAAAAAGTAAATTTCCCCTTACACAAAGCTATAAAAAGACCAAAAAACTACTGGTATAACACAAAATTGGTAGGTCCACACCTGTAACATCCTTAATATAAAATATGATAGTATTTATCTATCATCGGTAATTCTGTAAGGAAAAAAAATGAAGCAAGAAAATACCAAAAATAGCCAGTTTCTGGTCATCTTGCTTCCCTAAAACAGGATTAAAAAGAAATTTACCCCTGGCATCTTTCCCTCTTCTTTCAAACACGCCATCATATCCCCACTGCTAAAGAAGCCGACTCTTGACGGGACTGATGCTGCCAACTACCGACCTATCTCTAATCTCCCCTTCATCTCCAAACTACTAGAACGCCTAGTTTAATCCCGCCTTGTAAGGTATCAGAGCACTCTCTCCTAGACCCCCTACAGTCTGGTTTCCGACCCCAACACTCGACAGAAACTGCCCTTACAAGGGTATTCAATGAGCTACTGACAGCCAAATCGAGGGGCCATTACTCCCTACTGATCCTCCTCGACCTCTCTGCAGAATTTGACACTGTTGACCACAAACTCCTCCTCAGTATGCTTCGCTCCATTGGCCTGAAGGACGCTGCTCTCTCCTGGTTCTCCTCCTACCTATCTGACCGCTCTTTTAGCATCTCCTTTGCTGGCTCTACCTTCCCTCCTCTTCCCCTTGCTGTTGGGGTCCCCCAGGGCTCGGTCCTCGGCCCCCTCCTTTTTTCTATCTACACAGCCCCTATTGGACAAATCATCAGGAGATTTGACAAACCATCACCCAGCTATACACCTCTTCCCGTGACATCTCTTCACCTTTCCTCCAAAACATCACTGACTGTCTTTCCGCTGTCTCTAACACCATGTCCTCTCTCTACCGAAAACTAAACCTCTCTAAAACTGACTTACTGGTATTTCTACCCTCCACTAACCGACCTCATCCTGACATCTCCATCTCAGTGTGTGGTGCCACCATAACTCCCAGACAGCATGCCCACTGCCTTGGGGTCATATTCGACTCTGATCTATCATTTACCTCCTACATCCAATCTCTCGCCCGAACATGTCAGCTGCACCTCAAGAACATCGGAAGAATCCGCTCTTTTCTCACCGTGGACACGCTAAAAACGCTTACTGTTGCTCTCATCCACTCTTGGCTCGATTATTGCAACTTGTTGCTGATCAGCCTCCCCTTTACCAGACTCTGCCTTCCCCAATCCATCCTGAATGCAGCAGCCAGGCTCATCTTCCTGTCCAGCCGCTACTCAGACGCCTCTGCCCTGTGCCAGTCACTGCACTGGCTGCCCATTAAATACAGAATTCAATTTAAACTCAATACCTTCATCCACAAAGCCCTCCACAGCGCAGCGCCCCCCTATATTGCCTCCCTCATCTCAATCCATAACCCAGCCCGGGCTCTCCGCTCTGCTAACGAAACTAGACTGAGCGTCCCTTTAATTCGAACTTCTCATTCCCGCCTCCAAGATTTCTCCAGAGCAGCACCAGTCCTCTGAAATGCACTACCAAAGGCTACCCAGGCAATCCAGGACTCGCAGAACTTCAGGCATGCTCTAAAAACGCACCTCTTCAGGGAGGCATACCGCATTCCCTAACAAACCCCCCTGTACTCCGCCTGATAACATGCTCCCTGACCTACTCACTGCAATCCCTGCTAGCCATCATAAACCGCCCCTGCAGTCATAACGATTTTGCCGTCACACGGCCAAACTTCTGACCATTGTTTATGTGTATAGCATCCCTCACTCTCCACCTCGCCATACTGTGCACATCTCCAGCCCTTTACCTTCTGTATCCCCCCATTACTTGTAGTATGTAAGCTTGTTGGAGCAGGACCCTCACCCCTATTGTTTCCATCAACTGATTACTATGTAACCGTGGTTCTGTAATTTTTGTATTTTTTGTTTGTCTTTCTGTATTCCCCCTGTCTATTTAAGCACTGCGGAATATGTTGGCGCTATACAAATAAAGATTATTATTATTAAATTAAAGTCATATAAACTTCAAAATGGCACTGCAAAAAGCAATCCCTCAAACAACTTTGCTATCGGAAAAATAAAAATATTATGACCTTGAAATGTAGTGATACACAGAAAGTCTATTTAAAAAAAAAAAGTCCGAAGGCAGCACAAAAGGGATATTTTAAACCCTAGACTCCACACTCTGGCCAGCTCACCCAGAATGATAAATGAAGAAATTGAAAATAATTAATTACTGGCCTATAAGAACCCTCCCACACAGCTCAGACATGGGATAAATAGAGATGAATAACTGCAAATGTACTTTATTGGGAGGGTATATATGTGGGTTGTCTCCGGACTCCAGGAAAGCAAATTTTCAGGTAAGATAAATATTCTCTTTCCTCTTCATCCTCAGGCAACATAGAAGTGATTTGCAAAAACAGGGTAAATGGGTAAATGTTGAACAACTGCACCTTTAGGGTGGCATGGGACAGGATGCTGTGTTACAGATTTCCTGAAGAGCTCTCTTAGCTGCTGTCTTGTCACTATAAAAATATTGTATATATTTTTATAATATGGCTAACTTCTTTGTACCCTTTCCAGTCCAATTTCCCTGACATCCACACACTTCTCAGCTCTTATTTATTTTGGGTGGTATAGCACATTGTAGATTCCTTAGACTTACTCAACAAAAACACAAAAAAATAAATTATCATGATGATTTTCTTAGCACCTCGTCCGGCAATAAAATGTCACTACATAGGTCCAGTGTCACGCAAGGTCTGATATATGTTTCCAACAGTTCTATGATGTCAGAGGCTGTGCTGTATATATATGTTACAATATGCTGGACAGTTTTACGATATTGAAGGTAATTCTGCGCATGTATGTTACAGAATGTAGTCAGCACTCCAAAGTCGAAGGACATTCATATGTAACAGTAGGGAGGACAGCTATCCAATGTCAAAGGCAGTTCTGCATATGTTACAGTACACAGGACAGCTCTACGATGCCAGAGACTGCTCTGTATATTTGTCTTACAGTACGCAGGACACTGCTCTGATGTTGGAGGCTGTTCTGCATATGTATGTTGAAGTATACCAGACAGCTCTCCAAAGTTGGAGGATGTTCTCCATATGTCTCCTACAGTATTCATGACAGCTCTGTGATCCTGGAGGCTGTTCTGTATATGTGTGTTACAGTATGCAGGACAGCTCTCTGATCTCAGAGGCTGTTCTGCATATGTATATTACAGAATAAAGGACAGTGCTCCGAAGTCGATGGCTATTTCTGCATATTTATGTCGCAGGAGGGAGGAAAGCACTCCAATATCAGAAGCTATACTACATATGTATGTTAATGTATACAGAACAGAGATGCGATGTCACAGGATGTTCTGAATATGTATGTAACAATATCCAAGACCAAGCTTCTATGTCAAAAGCTGTTCTGTATATGTATGCTACAGTATACAGGACAGTTCTCCGATGCCAAAGGTTATTCTGCATATTTGTGTTACAGTATGCAGGACAGCGCTACGATGTCAGAGACTGTTCTGCATATGTATGTTAAAGTATAAAGGACAGATCTCTGATGTTGAAGGCTGCTCTGAATATGTATCTTACAGTACGCAGAACATCTCTCTGATGCTGGAGGCTGTTCTCCATATTTGTGTTACAGTACGCAGGACACCGCTCCGATGCTGGGGGCTATTCTGCATATGTATGTTACAGGATGCAATTTAAAATGTTACTTGAGAGTAGTTCTTCTTATTACACACCCCAGCCTATGATGAGTGAGTCTTCCGTCATATAGTTGCAACATATGTTTCTTTGTTCAATTGCTACTCCTCAACTAGGACAGATCTTCAGGTAACTTTACATGCTTTCTCCCCAAGAAAAAGTTAATGTGTTAGAAGATGTTCTCTGTCCTAGTCCCCACATAGCTTATATAGAAATATCCCTACTTTAAATTGTCTGAAATTAATTAGTGACCTAATACTTTTTTTCTTAGGCAATTATGATCAGGCTCGTATCTAGCGTTGTGCTTTGTGTGTTGGGCAGCTGCACATGTGGTGCACTTACCTTCCCCTCGGCTTCCTCTTCATGATGCATCACCCAAATTAACTGTAGACCTGTTAATACTCTGTTGCTGATTCCACCGCAGCGAAGCTGCTCGCACTTTCACTGAGCAGAGTGTCCCCTTGGATTGATACTGAATGAGCTCCCGTGAGTAGCAGGAATCATGTAGTGGGCATCGCACCCTGCATTGTAGGGCTCAGGGGCAGCCTCACAGGTTGTTGGTTTTCTGGTCCCCCTTGTGGGAGGCGTTGCCCAAATTAAATGTTTTCCAGTTTATCTGGAAAGAACACTGTGATAACTAGCTGAGGGATGAAAATACGTGTTCCTATTGCTCGTGTTATTCTGTGGCTGGCTCGTTGGACAGTGTGCCACATCGAGTGCTACATGATCTGTTCGCGGACATTGCGGCCTCAGATGGCAGTTGGTCACTTTCTTTGGAACTGGATGTGGTCCCAACCTCCCTTGAATTACCCTGTGAGAAGAGCAATGGATTGATAACTTGAAGTTTTAAAATGACAGTTGACTGTTTTGTTTGAGGTGCTTGGATGCAAAAGTATCTTAGAAACAGCAAAGTTCACATAGTTCTCCACTTACTCCCTCTGTTTTTCTACTACTTTATAAACATAAATGTCAACCTTTTCCAGTAGCCTAGCTGGATTCACCAACTACTTAAACACTACTCGCACCATAAGAAAAACCTCAAAAAACCTTTTAACCTTGATTATTCTTCATCCTTCTCTTATATGTCACTCTTTCTCCTTCCCATATTTCCCCCCTCCCAACTAATCATACCACAAACATGACAACTCCCCCATATATCCCCCCCCCCCCACACACACACACACACACACATAGAGAGGATGACAGTTTCCACTGTGCTATTTTGCATAAGTATACAGGACAATGCTCTAAAAATTGAAATGCTGTTCTGCATATACTTATTAAAGAATACAGAACATCACTCCGATATTGGAGGCTATTCTGCATCTGTATGTTACAGTATGCAGAACAGTGCTTCAATCTATGTTATAGTACCCAGGAAAGTTCTCAGAAGTAGGCTGCTCTGCATATGTATGTTACAGTATGCAGCACAGTTCTCTAATCTCAGAAGCTGTTCTGCATGTGTATGTTACAGTTTACAGGACAAAGCTCTGATGTCGAAGACTGTTCTGCATATGTACTGGCCCAGAATTAATGGGGTCCCCTCCAGAATGTTCTGTCTTTCTCGTGTCACTGTCTAGTTAGTTTCCTGTTTGTGGAGTAGTACAGTCAGGAGAGGAGAGGGACGCAGACACTACAGCGAGGCTATCAGGTCGATCTGTGTGTGGAGTATGGAGGAGGCTGAGTGATTGCCTGCTGCTCAGCCTGGCCGTTCAAACCAGGAATCCTCGGTACTACTGCTGAGTACTGAGAGAAAGGAACCATTTATTACTGGAAAGAGAAGAAAGAAAGTGTAAGTGTTTTGCCAGTGGAGAAAGTGATTTTCGGGAGAGAAAGAACCTGCAGATAATTTGGACTGTAGATTCTTCCAATACCCTATGAGCTCCACCGAGAAATTATTCTTGTATGTCGTGATTTCTGCAAATGTAATTGACTTTAATAAGAAGTTTAAGTAAATAGACAAGATCGACTGTTCACAGTTTTGTTCCAAAATATACTCTTCTGGTGTTGGACTATTTTTATTCATCTACAAGATTCACTTCAGGAGAAGAAGCGGTGGCATCACAAGTGACAACTGGACTTAAGGTTACCCCCAGTTACTATTTAAAAGCACCTCTTGCTAGTTGTGAGGTAGCGCTCCTTGACTTCCCTACGTGACAAGGTTAACATCTCCACCCCACTGTCTCCTCGGGCTGAAGGCCTGCTCCTCGGGCGGTGCAGGGAATAGCTTTTTTGGCGTCACAGACAGGATGATCCCTTCCTGCCTTACTTAAAAAGGCTAAGTAATACTTCCGCCATTTCCAGACACAGAAGAAATTGAATGTCCATGCCTGAGAAGTAAGAAAACTAAGTTGTCTACAGCATCAAGCCCTCTGAGCTTTCTAGAAATTCAAGGACAAGATCCCTCCAACCTTCTGAGTGTTCTAAAAATTCAAGAACAAAATCCCTCCAACCCTCTGAGCCTTAAAAGAAGAAAAGGACAAGATTGTGGGTCCTCTGAACCAAAAGGAATTGAA
The DNA here is from genome assembly GCF_035609145.1 of Eleutherodactylus coqui. NCBI lineage: Eukaryota > Metazoa > Chordata > Amphibia > Anura > Eleutherodactylidae > Eleutherodactylus > Eleutherodactylus coqui. The sequence continues at coordinate 94,782,771 of NC_089840.1, forward strand.
AGGACAAGGTTTTGGGTCTTCTGAGCGTGAAGAAAAGTTGGAAACACAAGGCCTTGTAACCAGCAAGATGCTGAGAAAAAGTAAAGACTTTTTATTCACACCAAATTTATATGTGTCCCAGATGCGTTATCACCTTGAGAGAAATCGTGTCATGTTGCTTGACAAATTTGAATTGCAAAATTTGCACTTTGTAACAGAAAATATTTAAGACTCTATAGACTGTGAAAATGGCATTCAGCCTTCTTCTTCTACAGTGATTGAAAAGCCTGCAAAGCTTTCCCACCACAGAGTTCCTTCCTGGGTGTAGGAAAAGTAGGGGGTAGCAACCCCATTGTGAAGCAAAGCGCTCAGAACCGCCCAGGGGAGGAGTCAGCCATGCTGGTCAGTGAGATGCCAGAAACCACCCAGCAGACCAGCAAGAACACCCCTGCTTGTGAGATAGCTACAAGAGTGGTGAAGGGAATACCGGCTATATACCCACCATCAAATTCATAGTTTTACTCGGGTGATGAGCCGGAGCTGTTGGACTTACTACTAGAGATGAGCGAACGTACTCGTCCGAGCTTGATGCTCGGGCGAATATTAGGGTGTTCGGGATGCTCATTACTCTTAACGAGTACCACGCGATGTTCGGGTTACTTTCAGTTTCCTCTCTGAGACGTTAGCGCGCTTTTCTGGCCAATTGAAAGACAGGGAAGGCATTACAACTTCCCCCTGTGACGTTCAAGCCCTATACCACCCCCCTGCAGTGAGTGGCTGGGGAGATCAGATGTCACCCGAGTATAAAAGTCGGCCCCTCCCGCGGCTCGCCTCAGATGCCTTGTGACTGAGTTAGCTGAGGGAAAGTGCTGCTGCTGGTGCTGCTGTAGGGAGAGTGTTAGGAGTGAGTGTAGGCTTCTAGAACCCCAACGGTCCTTCTCAGGGCCACATCTATCCGTGTGCAGTACTGTGGAGGGTGCTGTTAGCAGTGTTGCACAATTTTTTTTTTTTCAAAATCGGCTGTCTGCAGAGCATTGCGCCCTGCAGTAATAGTCCAGGGACAGAAGTGGTGGTTAGGCAGGGAGAGTGTTAGGAGTGAGTGTAGGCTTCAAGAACCCCAACGGTCCTTCTTAGGGCCACATTTAACCGTGTGCAGTACTGTGCAGGCTGCTGTTAGCAGTGTTGCATTTTTTTTTTTTTCAAAATCGGCTGTGCAGAGCATTGCACCCTGCAGTAATACTACAGGGACAGAATTGTGTAGGCAGGGCCAGAAGACATATATTATTGATTGAATATAGTCAGTGGGCCTTTTCTTTAAAAAAAACAGGGAAAAATTCTATGTGCCCTGCCTCTGTCAGTCCTCAGCGTTCTGTGTACGTGTGTGGTGGGTGGAGATAGTAAAAAATTAATACGCAGCCAGCTACGTTTAACAGCAGGCTTGCGCCAATTTATTTCCTGCCTTCCTGGGAAAAATCACCGCTCTGCTGCACTTCATATAACTGCATTTCTGTGGAACAGATTTCTTATCTGATTGAATATAGTCAGTGGGCCTTTTCTTTTAAAAAAAAGGGAAAAATTCTATGTGCCCTGCCTCTGTCAGTCCTCAGCGTTCTGGGTACGTGTGTGGTGGGTGCAGAACGTTAACAAAAAACATACGCAGCCAGCTACGTTTAACAGCAGGCTTGCGCCAATTTCTTTCCTGCCTTCCTGGGAAAAATCACAGCTCTGCTGTAGTTAATAACTCTGCAACCCTGCAGTTCTGTGACACATTTGCAGGGCCAGAAGACATATATTATTGATTGAATATACGCAGTGGGCCTTTTCTTTACCAAAAAAAAGGGAAACATTCTATTTGGCCTGCCTCTGACAGTCCTCAGCATTCTGGGTACGTGTGTGGTGGGTGCAGAACGTTAACAAAAAACATACGCAGCCAGCTACATTTAACAGCAGGCTTGCGCCAATTTCTTTCCTGCCTGGGAAATCAAATCACTGGTAATACACCATGCTGAGGGGTAGGGGTAGGCCTATAGGATGTGGACGCGGTCGAGGACGCGGAGGCCCAAGTCAGGGTGTGGGCACAGGCCGAGCCAGTGCGGTGGCCAGGGGTAGAGGCAGGGCCAGACCGAATAATCCACCAACTGTTTCCCAAAGCACCCCCTCGCGCCATGCCACCCTGCAGAGGTCAAGGTGCTCTACGGTGTGGCAGTTTTTCACAGAGACGCCTGACGACCGACAAACAGTGGTGTGCAACCTTTGTCGCGCCAAGATCAGCTGGGGAGGCACCACCAACAGCATGCGCAGGCATATGATTGCCAAGCACCCCACAAGGTGGGACGATGCCTGTTCACCGCCTCCGGTTTGCACCACTGCCTCTCCCCCTGTGCCCCAACCTGCCACTGAGATCCAACCCCCCTCTGAGGACACAGGCACTACCGTCTCCCGGCCTGCACCCACACCCTCACCTCCGCTGTCCTCGGCCCCATCCAGCAATGTCTCTCAGCGTAGCGTCCAGACGTCGCTAGCGCCACAGTTTGAGCGCAAGCGCAAGTACGACGCCACGCACCCGCACGCTCAAGCGTTAAACGTGCACATTGCAAAATTGATCAGCCTAGAGATGCTGCCGTATAGGCTTGTGGAAACGGAGGCTTTCAAAAGCATGATGGCGGCGGCGGCCCCGCGCTACTCGGTTCCCAGTCGCCACTACTTTTCCCGATGTGCCGTCCCAGGCCTGCACGACCACGTCTCCCGCAACATTGTACACGCCCTCACCAACGCGGTTACTGCCAAGGTCCACTTAACAACAGACACGTGGACAAGCACAGGCGGGCAGGGCCACTATATCTCCCTGACGCCACATTGGGTGAATTTAGTGCAGGCTGGGACAGAGTCAGAGCCTGGGACCGCTCACATCCTACCCACCCCCCGAATTGCGTGCCCCAGCTCGGTGGTGGTATCTGCGGGGGTGTATGCTTCCTCCACTAAACCACCCTCCTCCTCCTACGCAACCTCTGTCTCGAAATCAAGATGTGTCAGCAGCAGCACGTCGCCAGCAGTCGGTGTCACGCGGCGTGGCAGCACAGCGGTGGGCAAGCGTCAGCAGGCCGTGCTGAAACTACTTAGCTTAGGAGAGAAGAGGCACACGGCCCACGAACTGCTGCAGGGTCTGACAGAGCAGACCGACCGCTGGCTTGCGCCGCTGAGCCTCCAACCGGGCATGGTCATGTGTGACAACGGCCGTAAGCTGGTGGCGGCTCTGCAGCTCGGCAGCCTCACGCACGTGCCATGCCTGGCCCATGTCTTTAATTTGGTGGTTCAGCGCTTTCTGAAAAGCTACCCCCACTTGTCATACCTGCTCGGAAAGGTGCGCCAGCTCTGCGCACATTTCCGCAAATCACACACGCATGCTGCCACCCTGCGGACCCTGCAACATCGGTTTAATCTGCCAGTGCACCGACTGCTGTGCGACGTGCCCACACAGTGGAACTCTACGCTCCACATGTTGGCCAGACTCTATGAGCAGCGTAGAGCTATAGTGGAATACCAACTCCAACTTGTGCGGCGCAGTGGGAGTCAGCCTCCTCAATTATTTACAGAAGAGTGGGCCTGGTTGGCAGACATCTGCCAGGTCCTTGGAAAGTTTGAGGAGTCTACCCAGATGGTGAGTGGCGATGCTGCAATCATTAGCGTCACCATTCCTCTGCTATGCATCTTGAGAAGTTCCCTGCAAAGCATAAAGGCAGACGCTTTGCGCTCGGAAACAGAGCCGGGGGAAGACAGTATGTCGCTGGATAGTCAGAGCACCCTCATGTCTATATCTCAGCGCGTTCAGGAGGAGGAGGAGGAGCATGAGGAGGATGAGGAGGAGGGGGAAGAGACAGCTTGGCCCACTGCTGACGGTACCCATGCTGCTTGCCTGTCATCCTTTCAGCGTGTATGGCCTGAGGAGGAGGAGGAGGAGGAGGATCCTGAAAGTGATCTTCCTAGTGAGGACAGCCATGTGTTGCGTACAGGTACCCTGGCACACATGGCTGACTTCATGTTAGGATGCCTTTCTCGTGACCCTCGCGTTACACGCATTCTGGCCACTACGGATTACTGGGTGTACACACTGCTCGATCCACGGTATAAGGAGAGCCTTTGCACTCTCATTCCCGAAGAGGAAAGGGGTTCGAGAATGATGCTATACCACAGGGCGCTGGTGGACAAACTGATGGTAAACTTCCCATCCGACAGCGCTAGTGGCAGAAGGCGCAGTTCCGAGGGCCAGGTAGCAGGGGAGGCGCAGAGATCAGGCAGCATGTACAGCGCAGCAGGGGAACATTCTCCAAGGCCTTTGCCAGCTTTATGGCTCCCCATCAAGACTGTGTCACCGGTCCCCAGTCAAGGCTGAGTTGGCGGGAGCACTGTAAAAGGATGGGGAGGAAGTACGTAGCCGATTGCAGCACCGTCCTCCGTGACGCCTCTGCCCCCTACAACTACTGGGTGTCGAAGCTGGACACGTGGCCTGAACTCGCGCTGTATGCCCTGGAGGTGCTTGCTTGTCCTGCGGCTAGCGTCTTGGCAGAGAGTGTGTTTAGTGTGGCTGGGGGAATCATCACGGATAAGCGTACCCACCTGTCAACCGACAGTGCCGACAGGCTTACACTCATCAAGATGAACAAAGCCTGGATTTCCCCAGACTTCTCTTCTCCACCAGCGGACAGCAGCGATACCTAAGCAATACGTAGGCTGCACCCGCGGATGGAAGCATCGTTCTCTCTCACCATCCAAAACGGGGACATTTCTGCTTCATCAATCTGTGTATAATATTCATCCTCCTCCTCCTGCTCCTCCTCCTGAAACCTCACGTAATCACGCCGAACGGGCAATTTTTCTTAGGGCCACAAGGCTCAGTCATATCATTTTTCTAAACAATTTTTATACGTTTCAATGCTCTTAAAAGCATTGAAACTTTAACTTGAACCAATTTTTCGTTCAACTGGGCTGCCTCCAGGCCTAGTTACCACTTAAGCCACATTAACCAAAGCGATTAATGGGTTTCACCTGCCCTCTTGGTTGGCCATGGCCAATTTTTTTGATGTACATTAGTACTGTTGATACAGCAATTTTTGTGGGCCCTCGCCTACAGTGTAATCAAATGAATTTTTAGCCCACCTGCATTACAGCTGACGTTACATCCGCTGTGTTGGGCAATGCAATGGAATATTTTTATGTACCGCCGGTGGCTTCCTGGCACCCACCCATGCTGTGGATCCACAGAGAATTATAAATGCATCTGAAACCACATCTAAAGAACCCCAGTCTGACTGGGGCATGCAGTGTGGGCCGAAGCCCACCTGTATTAAGCACAACATTACTACCTCAGCTGTGTTGGGCAATGCAATGGGATATTTTTATGTACCGCTGGTGGGTTCCAGAGAGCCACCCATGCTGTGGGTCCACAGGGAATTATAAATGCATCTGTTTCCACTTGTAAAGAACCCCAGTCTGACTGGGGCATGCAGTGTGGGCCGTAGCCCACCTGTATTAAGCACGACATTACTACCTCAGCTGTATTGGGCAATGCAATGGGATATTTTTATGTACCGCCGGTGGCTTCCTGGCACCCACCCATGCTGTGGGTCCACAGGGACTTCACAATAGGGAGTTGTACCTGCCTGTGTCTATGAATTAAAAACCGCGGTCTGACTGGGGCATGCAGACACCTTGACAGAATGAATAGTGTGTGGCACATAGGTTCCCCATTGCTATGCCCACGTGTGCAGCTCCTGATGGCGGTGGCACAGGATTATATTTCTCATTGCTTCTGTACAGCATTGTGGGCTACCGCCCCGCCCCTTTTAAAGAGGGTCGCTGCCTAGCCGTGCCAACCCTCTGCAGTGTGTGCCTGCTTTTCCTGTGGCAGACGCACTTATAAATAGACATGAGTGTGGCGTGGCATGAGGGCAGCTGAAGGCTGTGCAGGGACAATTTGGTGTGCGCTGTGGACACAGGGTCGTGCAGAGGGGGTTGGGCAGCATGTAACCCAGGAGAAGTGGCAGCGGAGTGTCATGCAGGCAGTGATTGTGCTTTGTTGGAGGTAGTGTGGTGCTTAGCTAAGGTATGCATTGCTAATGAGGGCTTTTCAGAAGTAAAAGTTGTGGGAAGGGGGGGGGGGCACTCTTGCCGGTATTGTGGCTTAATAGTGGGACCTGTGAACTTGAGATGCAGCCCAACATGTAGCCCCTCGCCTGCCCTATCCGTTGCTGTGTCGTTCCCATCACTTTCTTGAATTGCCCAGATTTTCACACATGAAAACCTTAGCGAGCATCTGCGAAATACAAAAATGCTCGGGTCGCCCATTGACTTCAATGGGGTTCGTTATTCGAAACGAACCCTCGAGCATCGCGATAATTTCGTCCCGAGTAACGAGCACCCGAGCATTTTGGTGCTCGCTCATCTCTACTTACTACCCATGATTGTTCCAGCTTCCCTTGATCCTGAGGTGAGAACAGCAGACCAACGAAATCCTAACCCCACCATAGAGAAGGGGGAATTGACTGTGCCGACCATTGCTGTGGCCTCTACCTCTACTTCTGTTTCTTCCTCAAAGACTTGCACCACCAGTGGACCTGCCATAAGAGATCAGCTAGCAGGAAAGAGAAATACAGCAGCGAACTTTTCCCCATCCAGGAAGGTGGACTGAACCACTAAATTCTATAGGACTCAAGATGGATTTATGGAGTTTCGTTATCCACCCTGGATCTTAATCCACCAGGACAACCAGGCCATCAAGGACTTACTGCCAGACTATTTCCAGCCATTTGTTGTGGAATATAGCGATACAAACTTTACATTCATATATATGGACAACAAGGACCTCAGTCCTATGGATTCATCTGCACCGCAGCGGCAGTCGTCTGACTGTTCTAAGCCGTTCCCTGTGGGAGAGGACAGCGCTTCTGAGGACAGCGATGTAAGTGTTGCCATACGTGCTAGTCCCTCACTTTGCTCCTCGCTAGTAATTCGCTCCTGGGGAAGTAATGCAACCCGGGTCTAAGTCTGAAGAGCCCGAAATACCGCTTGCACAGCTAAAAGAACTTTGTGGGCTCATTTGTGGTTCCTGAATTGTTTTGAGACTTTATTTTCCCCTTATTGCCCAAAAGGACTTTAAAGTTATATTATTCCCTCTGCATAGCAAATGTTTATAATGCATAGGTAATTGCATAAATTTAAAAGTAACGTTATCATGATATTGTGCAAGAGGACGTATGTGGAATGAAGTAAAGTTTTGCTGATTGCACTTATGTCAATGTATGCATTTGCATGATGTGTTTTTTTAAACAATTTCTTTTTATTGAAATAATGGTATAACAATGCCGGATATAAGGACATGCATATTAGCCACGCAGGGCCAGTTTGAGAATAACCATTCAGTTACAGACATCAGAATAAATATAACGCTTCTGTCATTTATAGCATACTTCCGGCCAGGTAACGGGGAGGACAATCAGGGGTATAGGTGGGGTGGGGGGGGGGTGAGGGTGTGAGGTGTAACAAGAAACACCCCTAGGGGAACCGGGTATGATCAGGTGGGGTAGATTTAGGAAAAACAATTAGGGAAAACAATTTGGGAGAACAAACAGCAAGATGTTGTCTTTATATTGTGATGTGAACATGATGTGTTTGAGTAGGACAGCAGGTCTAGATGCTACACCCTCCATCTATTAATTGTTCCAGTGTCTGTCTGACATCTGGTCTGTCACAGGAGACGCAGTCTCATTATCATTAATTCTAGTCAGCTCAGTTACTACCCTTCGCGAAGTTCAGAGAAGTGATGTTTATGCCACTTCCCTCATTTTTCAAAGTCTACTAGTCATCCTTTTCTATTCATATGTTTAGCTACAGTGTTGTAGTTTCTTTAGTCTTTGGAGAGAAGAATTATGAATGGGCCTCATAGCAATGCGAGAGTATCCTAGATTCTGTCCAGCCTAGCAGCACTTTTCTCAGTGGATATGGCCATACCACTTCTTTGCACACTGAATAAAATATAGGAGTGGCAGCATCCAAGGTGCAGTTCAAACAATATTTATTCTTGCCAAGCGATAAGTATAACGTTTCGACTCTGTGAGACTTTTTCAAATATACACACATTTACAAATACAGACATTATATAGTAGAACAATTAAAACAATTAACGAATCAGGATGTGGAGAAATAGCGGTAAGTTGCTACCTGTATCAGGTGGTATCATGGCGTCTGACCGCTCAAACAGGCATTCGTATATTTACCTATTGTGCATTCGCTATGTTCCGGTCTGCTGAAGTCAATGTCATGTGATGACGCATCACATGATATCCGCACTAGATCGCATATCGCTCAATGCGTTCCAGGATGAATCGCACCGAAGTGCGCGATCATGTGTCGAGCAGTCCCTTGTGCATGTGGACTAAGCCTCATACTGTCCCATGTATTATACTATGACGTGCATGAAGAGACACACACATCACCAGCACCAGTGTGCCGCACAGTCCACATATCTTGTATGGCACATAACGACGCTGACTGGGGACCTCAACACACCAAAGTATGCTCCAACTCATCAAAAAAAGCAGCAAAGATTTATATAGCATAAACATGATGTGGTACCACAATAGATCACTAACAAGAGTATAGGCAATCATATGTAACAGGATAGTAATTATTTCAGTACTCTATTGTTTATAAGCATTAGACATGAGCAACCATTGTCCTTAGCGAGTACCTGCCCGCTCGGAAGAAAAGATTCGGGTGCCAGCACGGGTGAGCGGTGAGTGAGCAGGGGGGAGCAGGGGGGAGAGAGATCTCTCCTCCGTCCCCCACCCGCTCTCCCCGCCGCTCCCCGCCTCCCGAATCTTTTCTTCCGAGCGGGCAGGTACTCACTAAGGACAATGCTCGCTCGAGTAATTGCCCTTAGCGAGTATGCTCTCTCATCTCTAATAATCATCCTTAAGACGATGATGTATATACATATGCATATATATAGAACATATATGTACAAACTATCCAAAGCTTGATGTTCAATGTAATATAAGGTATTCTATTCAAGAAAACACATATCAAAAGACCACATCAAAAAATTGTAAATCAGTAGAGGTTGATATCGAAATGTTGGTGCATACTTTCTTGTGTCGCTCCAAAGTCATCATCATCATCCAAAGATTCCTAATCATGATATAAAAAAATTAAAAACAAAATTAAAATATATCCAAATGAAAGGGAACAGTAAATACTAGCAGGTCTACAAAACATCATATTCGTGATTTAACCCCTTAGGGGTCAGAGTGTCCAATAGATAAATCCACTGAAGCTTCTTTTTCAAATGAATCTTCTCCCGGTTACCTCCCACGCGAAAACACAATTGACCGACAGAGTGTCCCCTCTTGACAAAATGGCGAGAAATCGGTAGGTCCATGTTTTTTGTCCAGATAGTACTTTTATGCTTATTAGTCCTACTCCTTACCTCCATCGTGGTCTCACGTATATATTGTAGTCCACAAGGACAATTTATTAAATATACCACGTAAGATGAGGAGAAGGTATAATAACACTTAATCTTAAAGGAAGCACCTGTTTGGAAGTGATGAAATTTGTCTCCCTCTACCAAGTTGCTGCAACATGAACACCCTAAACAAGGGTAGTTCCCCAACCTGCGGGGAGCCAACGTAGTTTATCCTAAACCCATTTTCCTATCATGCATGGAATGCACTAGTGTGTCGATCAGGCTAGAACATCGCTTATAAGACATAATAGGTGGGTTAGCAAACTCTTCCTTATTTTTGGTCAATTTAAGAAGAGGCCAATGTTTCCTAAGGATAGTCGCTATCCTTAGGAAAGATTGGCCCCTTCTTAAATGTTCCAGCTGGGAGAAGACTCTTTTTTGAAGAGGGCTGTATCCTGCACCCCAAAATTATGCCAGCTTTACAAGCACCCGGGGCATAATCCCCAACTTCACCCCCAGAATTGTACTGTATTTATGACACAATGTGATAGTAAAATCCAGCCCACCAGCCATTAAAGGGTTATAAAATTCCAGGTCAGATCTATAATTACAATTGTTTTTTATATGTCTAAATAAATAACTTTTTATATTATGCACAACAACAACATACAATGCTTTGGTGATCAGGAGAAGATGCCATGAACACAAAATGGTAAAGGAATAGTAGTCACTTTCCCCCATATAGCATAAATGACATGATCGATTTTTTTCTGTGGACTGCAATGATTACGACAATATCAAGAACTTCCATGGACAGGGCTCTGTGAGGACTTGTTTTTTGTGTGTCATTTTCATGGAGTGAGGAGGCTGGGAGGAAGGAGGAGCAGCAGTGAGAGGATTCAGAGTTGCAGCAGTGGACGGCGTAGAAGACTGGGTAGTCGATACATTGCTGGATTCATTTTCTGCCATCCACGACAGGACCTGCTCACACTGCTCTGTTTGTAATAAAGGTCTACCATGTGGACCCATAAATTGTGATATGAAACTGGGGACCCCAGAAACTTGCCTCTCTCCTAATCCCACAGCAGCCGGCTGGGATACATCTGGACCAGGAACTCGGCCTGTGCCCACACCCTCACTTGGAGCTTCGTGTCCTCGCCCGCGTCCAAGTCCACGTCCTCTAGCCCTACCCCTACCCCTCAGCATGGTGGATTACGAATAGAGCGAACACAGAGCGGTGTAAATAATTATGGAATTATTTGCGTACACTTTCACGCTGACAGCGGTATTGTAACGCTAACTCCAGGCAGAAACAAAGAAAAAGGAAGGCTGCAAACAGGTCTAGCCATGCAATAGTGATGCACTGCAACTCCCACCAGACACCCAGTAAATTTCAGACGGTCAGAGGTAGCCCAACGAAGGAGCTTTTATTTTAATTTTTTTGAAAAAGAATACAGGCTAAATAGCGTGTATATGACTTTCCCTCTATCAGTGACTGTGTCCGTACGCTGTGCGTGACGTTTACTGCAGACACAGACCGGTGTAAGAAATTATGGAATTATTGGCGGAGAGTTAGAGGCTGACAGCGGTATTGTAACGCGGTGAGATCGGGGGAGCTGTGCAGGTGTGATGGCAGCCGGGGGCCTAATGAATGGCCCCAGGGCTGCCTTAGCAGACTGCCTATCAAGCCATCCAAACAGGGTGGCTTCATAGACTGCCTGTCAAAAAGCAGTATGACGTAATGCTATAGCATTACGTCATACTGCAGGAGCGATCAAAGCATCGCATGTTAAAGTCCCCCAGGGGGACTTCAAAGTAAAGTTTAAAAAAAATCAATAAAGTTTTTTTAATTGTTAAAAAAAAAAAAAAAGTTATAAAAGTTTAAATCACCCCCCTTCTGCCATATCTATTATTAAAAAATCTAAATCATAAAATAAAAATATGTATTTGATATCGCCGCGTCCGTAAAAGTCCGATATATCAAAGTAGTGCATTACTTTTTCTGCACGGTGAACGTCGTCCGAAAAAAAAAAAAAGAACGCCAGAAATACACTTTTTTAGTTACCCTGTCTCCCAGAAAAAAACACAATAAAAAGCGATCAAAAAGTCGTATTCCAAATTGATACTATCGGAAACTACAGGACATCCTGCAAAAAATGAGCCCTTGCTCAACTACGTCGACGGAAAACTAAAAAAGTTATCGCGCGCACAAAATGACCGCAGAAAATAATTGAAAAAAATTAAATATCTTAAAAAAAAATACAAGTACTACAGCAAAAACAATACTATATAAGTTTGGTATCGTAGTAATCGTACTGACCCATAGAATAAAAATATCAGGTCATTTTTGTTGCCCTTTGTGTGCCGTAGAAACAGGACGCACCGAAAGATGGTGGAATGTCGTTTTTTTTTCCATTTCTCTCCGCTTAGAAATTTTTAAAAGTTTTTCAGTAAATTATATGGTACAATAAATAGTGCCATTGAAAAATACAACTCATCCCGCAAAAAACAAGCCCTCATACAGCGATGTCGATGGATAAATTAAGGAGCTACGATTTTTTAAAAGGGAGTAGGAAAAAACAAAAATTGAAAAAAAGCAAAAAAGCTCCGTCACTAAGGGGTTAAAGTTCTGCTATAAGTTAATGGCAAATTCCCTCATCTGAAAGTAATGAAGTTACTTATAAATTCCATATGCTAAAGGCTCTAACAGCTGTGAGTGTCTCATAAGTAGAGCTCAGACAATTGGTTTCTCATCTGTCCTAGGTCCACTGCAGTAACACATCTCAAGTTGGAAAGGGCTGACTGAGCTGCTGCAGATCACACCAACATGAGCTCCTCAGAAGAACTTGAATATCCACAAATACTTCTTGACTATCAACAAGGGTTTTTTATCTCAAAGGTAAGAACTGAATTCTATTGTTGCAAATGCCGATTCTTCAATTTCATGGACCATCAATGGGTTTAAAGATTTGTGCATGGAAACATTAAAGGGATATTTGCATCTCTGATTTCCATAGCTATAATGGGGATACAGCTGCCATGGCTACCAGCCACAGCCTAGGGAAAGAGCCGAGCGCTTGGTGCAGCTCTCATTGAAGTGAATGGGAGCTACAAAAACAGTGTTGCTCGGCTCTTTCCCACAGGTGGTCAGATCAGAGCTTCTGAGTTTTCCCATCTTGTCCATGAAAAGCCAGGATGGGAATACCCCTTTAACTCGTGGAAGTGTTTTCATACTCTGTCTTGACTTAATGCAGAGTGCAATTTGTATCACAGAAAGTAATGAATGCATGTCTGGATGAGTTACATGAATTATACAAGGGCTGAATTGTACTGTATTTATGACATAATGTGACAGTAAAATCCAGCCCACCGGCCATTAAAGGGTTATAAAATTCCAGGTCAGCTTTATAATTACAATTGTTTTTTACATGTCTAAATAAACTTTTTGTATTATGCACAGCAACAACATACAATGCTTTGGTGATGAGGAGAGGATGCCATAAACACAAAATAGTAAAGGGATAGTAGTCACTTTCCCCCATATAGCATAAATGACATGATCGCTTTTTTTTTTTTTTTTGGTTTTTGCCTTTCAGGATAAATAATGCGTTCAATTTATTGCACAGGTTGCAGATACCAAATAGTTGGCTTTTTTTTTTTTTACACAAATGGTAAAGTGAGCTACAGTATCTCCCTCAGTACCATAGAGGTAAATAGAGCTGTAGTCACAAGTGCATCACTACTCCATTCACCTGGGGGATTCTGGGTACGCAGTTCTTTGTGCACGCGCTGCAGGTTTATTTTCTACTACTTTGTTACATAATAACTAGAGATGAGCGAGCACCAAAATGCTCGGGTGCTCGTTACTAGAGTGGAACTTTCCGCGATGCTCGAGGGTTCATTTCGAGTAATGAACCCCATTGAAGTCAATGGGCGACTCAAGCATTTTTGTATATCGCCGATGCTCGCTAAGGTTTTCATTTGTGAAAATCTGGGCAATTCAAGAAAGTGATGGGAACGACACAGCAACGGCTAGAGCAGGCGAGGGGCTACATGTTGGGCTGCATCTCAAGTTCCAAGGTCCCACTATTAAGCCACAATAGCGGCAAGAGTGCCCCCCCCCCCCCTCCCAACAACTTACTTCTGAAAAACCCTCATTAGCAATGCATACCTTAGCTAAGCACCACACTACCTCCAACAAAGCACAATCACTGCCTGCATGACACTCCGCTGCCACTTCTCCTGGGTTACATGCTGCACGACCCAGTGTCCACAGCGCACACCAAAGTGTCCCTGCGCAGCCTTCAGCTGCCTTCATGCCACACGCTGGCCTCATAGCCACACCACCCTCATGTCTATTTATAAGTGTGTCTGTCATGAGGAGGAACTGGAGGCACACACTGCACAGGGTTGGCAGAGCCAGGCAGTGACCCTCTTTAAAAGGGGCGGGGCGATAGCCCACAATGGTGTACAGAAGCAATGAGAACTCCAATCCTGTGCCACCTCCGTCAGGAGCTGCAAACAAGGGCATAGCAATGGGGAATCCATGTGCCACACAGTATTCATTCTGTCAAGGTGTCGCATAGCTCAATCCACACTGCAAGGGGAAAGCCTTCAGCGCTCTGCCCCCTACCCAAGTCAGTCAGTGCCTTTGTGCCAGACAGGTCAAACACTGCAATGGGAACTAAGTTTGCACCAACAGCATACGTGGGTCCTGGGAAACCCAAGACCTGAACCAAAAATTGATCTAAGCGGCCAAACATGGCAGACTTGCACCGCGCCCACGACATAGGCCTCGGCTCACAGATTCAGCAATCCTAGGCTGGAAGCGGACTTTTACTGCACCCAGGACATAGGCCTCTGCACAAACCCTCAGCAATCGCGTGCCTACAGGGGACTCCTATGCTAGCATAGCTGTGCACGTCTCATTAGCGCTGTATTGATCCTGTAGTTTGTCCCAATGCAGTGCCCCGGATAGTAGAGCTAATGTCAGATTAAATACAGCTGGGCTTTGGCCCACACTGCATGCCCCAGTCAGACCGGGGTTCTTTATAAGTAGACACAGGCAGGTACAACTCGTGTGGACCGATAGCATGGGTGGGTCCCAGGAAGCCATCAGCGGTACATAAATAAATCCCATTGCATTGCCCAGCACAGCTGAGGTAACGTCAGATTAAATGCAGGTGGGCTTCGGCCCAAACTGCATGCCCCAGTCTGACCAGGGTTTTTAATACATAGTCACAGGCAGGTACAAATCCCTAATGTGACGTCCATGTGGACCCAAAGCATGGGTGGCTCCCTGGAACCCACCGGCGGTACATAAACAAATCCCATTGCAGTGCCCTGGACAGCAGAGCTAACGTCACATACAATACAGGTGGGCTTCGGCCCACAGTGCATGCCCCAGTCAGACTGGTAATATGTACCTTAACAGTAACCGCGTTGGTGGGAATGTGGTGGCGACTGCGGACCTAGTAGCGTGGTTTTATTTAGTTGGTTTTCGGAATGTGGCCAGGATTAAGTGGGCTGTGGTGGGGGGATGGTGGGGGGGCTCTCTTGTTGTGTCGTTAAAGGTGAAATTCTTGGACTGCCACCAGACGGACCAATGCAAAGGCATTTGCCAAGAATGTTTTCATTGTTGGAAGAGGAGGAGGGGGATGTTTTTGAGGCACTACGTGTCCTCTCCACGTGTCCGTGGTTATATGCACCTTAACAGTAACCGCGTTGGTGGGAAATGGCCTCGCCACCATCATGTCTTTGGGAAGCCTCCGTTTCCACACCCCAGTGACATAGCATTAGCAGCGGTATAGGCAGAGTCCAGAATTAGTAACATTTCAGCGGTAGCATTAGGGACAGGCCCCAGTAACATATCACTAGCAGCAGTATAGGGGGAGCACAGTTTTAGTTCCATTTCAGTAATAGTAGCAGTCTAGACAGGCCCCAGTAACATTCCCATTGCAGCAGTTTAGGGAGATAACAGTCTCTTTCACATTTCAGTAGTTGCAGTATAGACAAGACCCCAGTTACATTTATGTAGCAAAAGTGTAGGCCAACCCCACACACCTTGCTGTAGCATGAGTGCAGGCGAAGCCCATAAAAATTAATTGAATTACACTGTAGGCGAGGGCCCAAAAAAATTGGTGTACTAATGTACCTCAGAAAAATTGCCCATGCCCAACCAAGAGGGCAGGTGAAACCAATTAATCGCTTTGGTTACTGTGGCTTAATTTATAACTAGGCCTGGAGGCAGCCCAGTTAAAATAAAAAAATTGGTTGAGGTGAAAGTTTCAACGCTTTAATGAGCATTGAAACGTCTAAAAATTGTTTAGAAAAATTATATGACTGAGCCTTGTGGGCCTAAGAAAAATTGCCCGTTCGGCGTGATTACGTGAGGTTTCAGGAGGAGGAGGAGGATGAATATAATACACAGATTGATGTAGCTAAAAGGTCCCCATTTTTTATGGTGATAGAGAACGATGCTTCCATCCGTGGGTGCAGCCTACGTATTGTTTAGGTACCGCTGCGGTCTGCTGGTGGAGAAGAAAAGTCTGGGGAAATCCAGGCTTTGTTCATCTTGATGAGTGTAAGCCTGTCGGCACTGTCAGTTGACAGGCGGGTACGCTTATCCGTGATGATTCCCCCAGCCGCACTAAACACCCTCTCTGACAAGATGCTAGCCGCAGAACAAGCAAGCACCTCCAGGGCATACAGCGCGAGTTCAGGCCACGTGTCCAGCTTTGACACCCAGTAGTTGTAGGGAGCAGAGGCGTCACGGAGGACGGTCGTGCGATCGGCTACGTACTCCCTCACCATCCTTTTACAGTGCTCCCGCCGACTCAGCCTTGACTGGGGAGCGGTGACAGTCTTGCTGGGGAGCCAGAAAGCTGTCAAAGGCCTTAGAGTGTTCCCCTGCCTGTGCTGTACATGCTGCCTGATCTCCGCGCCTCCACTGCTACCTGGCCCTCAGAACTGCGCCTTCTGCCACTAGCACTGTCGGATGGGAATTTTACCATCAGTTTGTCCGCCAGGGTCCTGTGGTATAGCATCACTCTCGAACCCCTTTCCTCTTCGGGTATGAGAGTGGAAAGGTTCTCCTTATACCGTGGGTCGAGCAGTGTGCACACCCAGTAATCCGTAGTGGCCAGAATGCGTGTAACGCGAGGGTCACGAGAAAGGCATCCTAACATGAAGTCAGCCATGTGTGCCAGGGTACCTGTACGCAACACATGGCTGTCCTCACTAGGAAGATCACTTTCAGGATCCTCCTCCTCCTCCTCCGGCCATACACGCTGAGAGGATGACAGGCAAGCAGCAAGGGTACCCTCAGCAGTGGGCCAAGCTGTCTCTGCCTCCTCCTCCTCATGCTCCTCCCCCTCCTCCTCCTCAACGCGCTAAGATATAGACATGAGGGTGCTCTGACTATCCAGCGACATGCTGTCTTCCCCCGCCTCCGTTTTCGAGCGCAAAGCGTCTGCCTTTATGATTTGCAGGGAACTTCTCAAGAGGCATAGCAGAGGAATGGTGACGCTAATGATTGCAGCATCCCCGCTCACCATCTGGGTAGACTCCTCAAAGTTTCCAAGGACCTGGCAGATGGCTGCCAACCAGGCCCACTCTTCTGTAAAGAATTGAGGAGGCTGACTCCCACTACGCCACCCATGTTGGAGTTGGTATTCTACTATAACTCTACGCTGCTCATAGAGCCTGGCCAACATGTGGTGCGTAGAGTTCCACCGTGTGGGCACGTCGCACAGCAGTCGGTGCACTGGCAGATTAAACCGATGTTGCAGGGTGGCTGCATCCGTGTTGGACTTGCGGAAATGTGCGCTGACCCGGCGCACCTTTCCGAGCAGGTCTGACAAGCATGGGTAGCTTTTCAGAAACCGCTGAACCACCAAATTAAAGACGTGGGCCAGGCATGGCACGTGCGTGAGGCTGCCGAGCTGCAGAGCCGCCACCAGGTTACGGCCGTTGTTACACACGACCATGCCCGGTTGGAGGCTCAGCGGCGAAAGCCAGCGGTCGGTCTGCTCTGTCAGACCCTGCAGCAGTTCGTGGGCCGTGTGCCTCTTCTCTCCTAAGCTGAGTAGTTTCAGCACGGCCTGCTGGCGCTTGGCCACCGCTGTGCTGCCACGCCGCGCGACACCGACTGCTGGCGACGTGCTGCTGCGGACACATCTTGATTGCGAGACAGAGGTTGCGTAGGAGGAGGGTGGTTTAGTGGAGGAAGCATACACTGCCGCAGATACCAGCACCAAGCTAGGGCCTGCAATTCTGGGGGTGGGTAGGATGTGAGCGGTCCCAGGCTCTGACTCGGTCCCAGCCTCCACTAAATTCACCCAATGTGCCCTCAGGGAGATAGTGGCCCTGCCCGCCTGTGCTTGTCCACGTGTCCGTTGTTAAGTGGACCTTGCCAGTAACTGCGTTGGTGAGGGCGCGTACAATGTTGCGGGAGACATGGTCGTGCAGGCCTGGGACGGCACATCGGGAAAAGTAGTGGCGACTGGGAACCGAGTAGCGCGGGGCCGCCGCCGCCATCATGTTTTTGAAAGCCTCCATTTCAACAAGGCTATACGGCAGCATCTCCAGGCTGATAAATTTGGCTATGTGCACGTTTAACGCTTGAGCGTGCGGGTGCATCGCGGCGTACTTGCGCTTGCGCTGAAACAGTTGGGCTAGCAACGGCTGGACGCTGTGCTGAGAGACCTTGCTGGATGGGGCCGAGGACAGCGGAGGTGAGCATGTGGGTTCAGGCCGGGAGATGGTCGTGCCTGTGTCCTGAGAGGGGGGTTGGATCTCAGTGGCAGGTTGGGGCACAAGGGGAGAGGTAATGGTGCAAACCGGAGGCGGTGAACGGCCTTCGTCCCACCTTGTGGAGTGCTTGGCCATCATATGCCTGCGCATGCTGGTGGTGGTGAGGCTTGTGGTGGTGGCTCCCCGGCTGATCTTGGCGCGACAAAGGTTGCACACCACAGTTTGTCAGTCGTCTGCACTCTCAGTGAAAAACTGCCACACCTTTGAGCACCTTGGCCTCTGCAGGGTGGCATGGCGCGAGGGGGCGCTTTGGGAAACAGTTGGTGGATTATTCGGTCTGGCCCTGCCTCTACCCCTGGCCACCGCACTGCCTCTTCCAACCTGACCTGCTGCTGCACTTGCCTTCCCCTCTGAAGACCTGTCCTTAGTAGGCTTAGCAAACCAGGTGGGGTCAGTCACCTCATCGTCCAGCTGCTCTTCCTCCGAATCCTCTGTGCGCTCCTCCCTCGGACTTACTGAAATTACTACTACCTGAGTGATAGACAACTGTGTCTCATCGTCATCGTCCTCCTCACCCACTGAAAGCTCTTGAGACCGTTGCCGGAAGTCCCCAGCCTCATCCCCCGGACCCCGGGAACTTTCCAAAGGTTGGGCATCGGTCACAACAAACTCCTCCGGTGGGAGAGGAACCATTGCTGCCCAATCCCGGCAAGGGCCCGAGAACAGTTCCTGGGAGTCTGCCTGCTCCTCAGAATGTGTCACTGTAATGGAGTGAGGAGGTAGGAGGAGCAGCAGCCAGAGGATTCAGAGTTGCAGCAGTGGACGGCGTAGAACTCTGGGTGGTTGATAGATTGCTGGATGCCCTTTCTGCAATCCACAACAGGACCTGCTCACACTGCTCAGTTTCTAATAAAGGACTACCGCGTGGACCCATTAATTGTGAGATGAATGTGGGGACCCCAGAAACTGTCCTCTCTCTCCTAATCCCGCAGCAGTCGGCTGCGATACACCTGGACCAGGAGCTCGGCCTGTACCCACACCCTGACTTGGGCCTCCGCGTCTTTGCCCCCATCCACGTCCTCTAGGCCTACCCCTACCCCTCAGCATGGTGTATTACCAGTAGTGCAGAAACAGAACGCTGTAATTAAATGTGCCACTTATTGGCCTGTGGTTGGAGGCTGACTTCGCGTATGGAATGCACAGCAGAGCCAGGAAACAATTATGCGCAAGGCTGGGTATTAATCATCGACTATTACCCCCAGCAGACACACAGTAAACTGAAGACAGTCACAAGCAGGCCAAATATACTATATATTATAGTATAGTATTTTTCCACTTTTTGGGAAAAAGCCCACTGCCTATATAGCCAGTATACCTCTTTCCCTGCCTCACCAGTACTGCCCCTATACTCTGTAAAATGACTGCAGACTGAGGACGCTATGGTCTGCACGCCCGATATACAAAAAAAAAAAAATTGTGCAACACTGCTAAAAGCAGCCTCAACAGTACTGCACACGGTCAGATGTGGCCCTAAGAAGGACCGTTGGGGTTCTTGAAGACGAATATAGCAGCTACAGCAAGACAGCACTTTCCCTGATCTCTCTCAGCATGCATCTGTGGCGAGCCGCGGGCAGGGCAGATTTAAATACTCGGGTGTCATCTGATCTCCCCAGCCACTCACTGCAGGGGGGTGGGATAGGGTTGGAATGTCACAGGAGGAAGTTGTAATGCCTTCCCTGTGTTTCTATTGGCCAGAAAAGAGCGCAAATTTCTCAGGGAACGAAATGTAATGGAGTCAAGCACCGCGTGGTGCTCGTCTCGAGTAACGAGCATCTCGAACACACTAATACTCGAACGAGTATCAAGCTTGGACGAGTATGTTCGCTCATCTCTAATAATAACTAGAGATGAGCGAACGTACTCGTTCGAGATGCTCGCTACTCGAGACGAGTACCACGCGATGTTCGAGTTACTTTCATCTCGGAGACGTTAGCGCGCTTTTCTGGCCAATAGAAAGACAGGGAAGGCATTACAACTTCCCCCTGCGATGTTCAAGCCCTATACCACCCCCCACCCCCCGCAGTGAGTGGCTGGCGAGATCAGGTGTCACCCGAGTATGTAAATCGGCCCCTTCCGCGGCTCGCCACAGATGCATTCTGACAGAGATCAGGGTCAGTGCTGCTGGTGCCGGAGCTGCTATAGGGAGAGCGTTAGGGGTTATTTTAGGCTTCAAGAACCCCAACGGTCCTTCTTAGGGCCACAACTAACAGTGTGCAGTAGTGTGGAGGCTGCTTTTTGCAGTGTTGCGCTTTTTTTTTTTTTTTTTTTTTTTTTTTTTTTTTTTGTGTATCGGCCGTGCAGAGCATTGCGTCCTGCAGTAATTTTACATTGTCCAGGGCCAGTAGTGGTGAGGCAGGGACAGAAGACATATTTAGTGTACATAGGCAGTGGGCCTTTCCAAAAACATTTGGGGAAAAAAAATCTATTTGGGCTGCCTGTGACCGTCCTCAGTGTACTGGGTCTCTGCTGGGGGTAGTTGTCCTAATTCATACGCAGCCAGCTAAGTGTTACAGCAGGCTTGCGCAAAATTCTTTCCTGCCTCTGCTGTGCGTTCCGTAAGGTAAGTCAGCCTCCAACCACAGGCCAATAAGCGGCACATTTAATTACAGCGTTCTGTTTCTGCACTACTGGTAATACACCATGCTGAGGGGTAGGGGTAGGCCTAGAGGACGTGGACGCGGGCAAGGACACGGAGGCCCAAGTCAGGGTGTGGGCACAGGCCGAGCCAGTGCGGTGGCCAGGGGTAGAGGCAGGGCCAGACCGAATAATCCACCAACTGTTTCCCAAAGCGCCCCCTCGCGCCATGCCACCCTGCAGAGGCCAAGGTGCTCAAAGGTGTGGCAGTTTTTCGCAGACGCCTGACGACCGACGAACAGTGGTGTGCAACCTTTGTCGCGACAAGATCAGCTGGGGAGCCACCACCACCAGCATGCGCAGGCATATGATGGCCAAGCACCCCACAATGTGGGACGAAGGCCGTTCACCGCCTCCGGTTTGCACCACTGCCTCTCCCCCTGTGCCCCAACCTGCCACTGAGATCCAACCCCCCTGAGGACACAGGCACTAGCGCAACTGTTTGAGCGCAAGTACGCCGCCACGCACCCGCATGCTCAAGCGTTAAACGTGCACATAGCCAAATTTATCAGCCTGGAGATGCTGCCGTATAGGCTTGTGGAAACGGAGGCTTTCAAAAGCATGATGGCGGATGCCCCGCGCTACTCGGTTCCCAGTCGCCACTACTTTTCCCGATGTGCCGTCTCAGCCCTGCATGACCACGTCTCCCGCAACATTGTACGCGCCCTCACCAACGCAGTTACTGCCAAGGTCCACTTAACAACCGACACGTGGACAAGCACCGGCGGGCAGGGCCACTATATCTCCCTGACGGCACATTGGGTCAATTTAGTGGAGGCTGGGACCGAGTCAGAGCCTGGGACCGCTCAGGTCCTACCCACCCCCAGAATTGCGGGCCCCAGCTCGGTGCTGGTATCTGCGGCGGTGTATGCTTCCTCCGCTAAACCACCCTCCTCCTCCTACGCAACCTCTGTCTCGCAATCAAGATGTGTCAGCAGCAGCATGCCGCCAGCAGTCGGTGCCGCGCGGCGTGGCAGCACAGCGGTGGGCAAGCGTCAGCAGGCCGTGCAGAAACTACTCAGCTTAGGAGAGAAGAGGCCCACAGCCCACAAACTGCTGCAGGGTCTGACAGAGCAGACCGACCGCTGGCTTTCGCCGCTGAGCCTCCAACCGGGCATGGTCGTGTGTGACAACGGCCGTAACCTGGTGGCGGCTCTGCAGCTTGGCAGCCTCACGCACGTGCCATGCCTGGCCCATGTCTTTAATTTGGTGGTTCAGTGCTTTCTGAAAAGCTACCCACACTTGTCAGACCTGCTCGGAAAGGTGCGCCAGGTCAGCGCACATTTCCGCAAGTCCAAGACGGATGCTGCCACCCAGCGGACCCTGCAACATCGGTTTCATCTGCCAGTGCACCGACTGCTGTGCGACGTGCCCACACGGTGGAACTCTACGCTCCACATGTTGACCAGGCTCTATGAGCAGCGTAGAGCTATAGTGGAATACCAACTCCAACATGGGCGGCGTAGTGGGAGTCAGCCTCCTCAATTCTTTACAGAAGAGTGGGCCTGGTTGGCAGCCATCTGCCAGGTCCTTGGAAACTTTGAGGAGTCTACCCAGATGGTGAGCGGGGATGCTGCAATCATTAGCATCACCATTCCTCTGCTATGCCTCTTGAGAAGTTCCCTGCAAAGCATAAAGGCAGATGCTTTGCGCTTGGAAATGGAGGCGGCGGAAGACAGCATGTCGCTGGATAGTCAGAGCACCCTCATGTCTATATCTCTGCGTGTTGAGAAGGAGGGGAAGTAGCATGAGGAGGAGGGGGAAGAGACAGCTTGGCCCACTGTTGAGGGTACCCCTGCTGCTTGCCTGTCATCCTTTCAGCGTGTATGGCCGGAGGAGGAGGATCCTGAAAGTGATCTTCCTAGTGAGGACAGCCATGTGTTGCGTACAGGTACCCTGGCACACATGGCTGACTTCATGTTAGGATGCTTTTCTCGAGACCCTCGCGTTACACGCATTCTGGCCACTACGGATTACTGGGTGTACATACTGCTCCACCCACGGTATAAGTAGAACCTTTCCACTCTTATATCCGAAGAGGAAAGGGGTTCAAGAGTGATGCTATACCACAGGCCCCTGGCAGACAAACTGATGGTAACATTCCCATCCGAGAGCGCTAGTGGCAGAAGGTGCAGTTCCGAGGGCCAGGTAGCAGTGGAGGCGCGGAGATCAGGCAGCATGTACAGCGCAGGCAGGGGAACATTCTCCAAGGCCCTTGACAGCTTTATGGCTCCCCAGCAACACTGTCACCGCTCCCCAGTCAAGGCTGAGTTGGCGGGAGCACTCTAAAAGGATGATGAGGGAGTACGTAGCCGATCGCACGACCGTCCTCGGTGACGCCTCTGCCCCCTACAACTACTGGATGTCGAAGCTGGACACGTGGCCTGAACTCGCGCTGTATGCCCTGGAGGTGCTTGCTTGTCCTGCGGCTAGCGTCTTGTCAGAGAGGGTGTTTAGTGCGGCTGGGGGAATGATCACGGATAAGCGTACCCGCCTGTCAACCGACAGTGCCGACAGGCTTACACTCATCAAGATGAACAAAGCCTGGATTTCCCCTGATTTCTCTTCTCCACCAGCGGACAGCAGCGATACCTAAGCAATACATAGGCTGCACCCGCGGATGGAAGCATCGTTCTCTATCACCATCAAAAACAGGGACCTTTTTGCTTCATCAATCTGTGTATTCTATTCATCCTCCTCCTCCTGAAACCTGACGTAATCACGCCGAACGGGCAATTTTTCTTAGGCCCACAAGGCTCAGTCATATAATTTTTGTTAACAATTTTTATACGTTTCAATGCTCATTAAAGCGTTGAAACTTGCACCTGAACCAATTTTTATTTTAACTGGGCTGCCTCCAGGCCTAGTTACCAATTAAGCCACATTAACCAAAGCGATTAATGAGTTTCACCTGCCCTCTCGGTTGGGCATGGGCAATTTTTCTGAGGTACATTAGCACTGTTGGTACACCAATTTTTTGGGGCCCTCGCCTACAGTGTAATCCAATTAATTTTTTGCCCACCTGCATTAAAGCTGACGTTACATCAGCTGTGATATGCAATGGGATATATTTATGTACCGCCGATGGCTTCCTGGCACCCACCCATGCTGTGGGTCCACAGGGAGTTGTAACTGCATGTGTCCACTTCTAAAGAACCCCAGTCTGACTGGGGCATGCAGTGTGGGCCGAAGCCCACCTGCATTTAATCGGACGTTACCTCAGCTGTGATGGGCACTGCAATGGGGTACATTTATGTACAGCCGGTGGGTTCCAGGGAGCCACCCATGCTGTGGGTGCACACGGAATTCCCATTGCGGAGTTGTACCTGCCTGTGACTATTTATAAAAAAACCGCGGTCTGACTGGGGCATGCAGACACCTTGACAGAATTAATAGTGTGTGGCACATAGGTTCCCCATTGCTATGCCCACGTGTGCAGCTCCTGATGGCGGTGGCACAGGATTCTATTTCTCATTGCTTCTGTACAGCATTGTGGGCTATCGTCCTGCCCCTTTTAAAGAGGGTCGCTGCCTAGCCGTGCCAATCCTCTGCAGTGTGTGCCTGCGGTTCCTCATGGCAGACGCACTTATAAATAGACATGAGGGTGGTGTGGCGTGAGTGCAGCTGAAGGCTGCGCAGGGACACTTTGGTGTGTGCTGTGGACACTGGGTCGTGAGGGGGGGGGGGGCGGTTGGGCAGCATGTAACACAGGAGAAGTGGCAGTGGAGTGTCATGCAGGCAGTGATTGTGCTTTGTTGGAGGTAGTGTGGTGCTTAGCTAAGGTATGCATTGCTAATGAGGGCTTTTCAGAAGTAAGTTGTTGGGAGGGGGGGGGGGCACTCTTGCCGCTATTGTGGCCTAATAGTGGGAACTTGAGATGCAGCCCAACATGTAGCCCCTCACCTGCCCTATCTGTTGCTGTGTCGTTCCCATCACTTTCTTGAATTGCCCAGATTTTCACAAATGAAAACCTTAGCGGAGCATAGGTCCCATACAAAAATGCTCGGGTCGCCCATTGACTTCAATGGGGTTCGTTACTCGAAACGAACCCTCGAGCATTGCGATTAATTTCGTCCCGAGTAACGAGCACCCGAGCATTTTGGTGCTCGCTCATCTCTAATAATAACCCTACACCTTATTACAGGTAGTAAAGAGTCTGAAGCAGTTTGTTGCTTTTCCCTTGTAGATCATGTTTACCGCCTGTGAACTGGGAGTCTTTGACTTGCTCCATGAACTAGAGGAACCGGCTTCAGCAGCGACCATTGCTACACGCCTGAATACCAGTATAGATGGGATGGAGCGCTTGCTTAATGCCTGTGTTGGACTGAAACTTTTGAAGGTTGACTTTATAAATGATGAAGGTAACTTAATTTCAAGAATCGAGTTAATTGGAGTCTATAGTTTAGGGTAGAAATATATGAGTTTGATATCACATGTAAGGTTGTCTGCAAGGTTGTGAACAGCATATGTGATAATTACACTTAGTTTATAGCTTTTGCTGCAGTACCATCAGATGATCCAACATAACTCCCCCTCCCCCAACAGTCACATTAAAATTAGAAAAGTCCTCCAAAAAATGTCACGTTTATTGTAGATTTTGAATGTCATGTTAATATATTAGATGCAGAACTCGGTCTCCTTGAATGCATTTAGTGACATGACTAATTTTAACCTTAAACACCAGTAAATTGTATCCACTTCTGTGTTCCAGCAATCATAACTTTTTTATTTTCAGTGTAGCTGTGAGCTCTTGTATGTTGCCGGCCGAGTTCTAGTTTTCAGAGAAACCAATTTTGGTTACATATAATGTATTGGATAAATTCTTTACTTTTTTTCGTTCAGTGTGGTAGAAATGTTACGTTTATTCTGCGGTTCATTACGATTATAATACCACCAAGTTTATATCGGTTTTATAATTTTAACCCTTATGGCCGCCTGCAGACGGCCGGGTCGGATCCCGCTGCGAGAATTCTCGCAGCAGAACCCGACCCGAGCCCCTGCAGGGACCAATACAGCGCTCACCTCTCCTGCAGCTCCGGCTCTTTGATGTGCCAGCTGCCGGCCAGCCGATGCATGCGCAGAGTGGAGCCGTCGGCTCGAGGGTGACATTGCTGTGTGGGCTTCTGCGAGACCCGCACAGAAAAAGAACATGCTGTGGCCATCTGCATAGAATTGCGTATGGTAATGCAATCCTTTGCAGGCAAGCCGGGGTTGTAATTCTGTGGGAAATTTCCGCCCATGTGCAGGGGACCTATGTGCAATATAATCACTTTGTGTGTTTGTTTTTTTTGCAAAAAATACTGTGTAGTACTTGTGTAGGAGGAAAAAATGTGTAACTTTTTTTCCTGTAAAAACCTTTAGATACCATGGTCAGCCATTACTGCAGCATCTGTGGGGCTAAGCTGTGTAGAAGAGCAATTGGATGAACAACTTCTCATCAGTTCACTGCTTTCTGAGAAAACTCCAATATGTGACAGTCGGAGCAAAAATGCTCTAAATGTGGAATAAATTCCCCTGTTCCTGTGACAGAGATACAGGGGAATCACAGATCTTCTCTGCTGCTGGCTGGTCCGCTGCTGCATCTCCTCACACACTGACTTAAAACTGACAGCAGTAGGTTCAGTATTCCCGCCCCACTTCAAACAGCTGTAACTCCAGTTCCTTAAAGGCTACTGATATTGTTTTGGTCTGCTTTTTAAACCCTGGCTCACCAAAACAGCAAAAGCATGTTGGTCACCTCTACAGAACTGGAGCCATAAACCACTGAAAATAGAACAGCTCTGTTAGGGCGCCCACCCACTGGCGTTTTTTTTTCACTGCGAAATTCGCAGGTTTTTTTTTTTTCTGCAGGGGGTCTATGGGACTTGTAATGTAAAGATCGCGCAACATCACGATTTACCGCGATATCGCGACTTTGCGCGATCGCGATTTTAGCTTTGCATGTCCCATAGCCCAAAGACCCCTGCAGAAAAAAAAAAACGCTGCGAATTTCGCAGTAAAAAAACGCTAGTGGGTGGGCACCCTAAGTCTAAGGGTGCCCACCCACTAGCGTTTTTTACTGCGAAATTCGCAGCGTTTTTTTTTCTGCAGGGGTCTTTGGGCTATGGGACATGCAAAGCTAAAATCGCGATATCGTGATTTTTACATTACAAGTCCCATAGACCCCCTGCAGGAAAAAAAAAACCTGCGAATTTTGCAGTGAAAAAAGACGCCAGTGGGTGGGCGCCCTTAAACTGTAATGTCTAGCCCAGAGCGGCAGGCCGGCGCAATGAAGATTATATTTTATAAAGCCTTAGGCACATTAAGTCAAACTATTAAAAAAATGGGGAAAGCTCCAAAGTGAAAAGGGCACAAGTGTTTTTCCATGTGCTAGTTTTGTCTGATTATGATATGAATGATACTTGCACGAGAAAAGAACCCATTAATTTCAGTTTGTTCACAGGGCTGGTTTTTCTAGAAATTTCTATTTTTGACCGATGCTGAATCAAGAATCACAAATTTTCTATGGAAGCGTGAAAAAAAAAATGCCTTGAATTTGCATACAAGTGTGATGCAATTTTTATCTTAACTATCGGTAGTACATGCAATTGTTTTTTCTACGCAAGGTAAAAGCGCACATTAAAAACACAATCACAGCAAAATACTGAGATATAGATCCAATTTTCTCTGATCCACATCACACTTGCCTAAGATGACTAAATGCCCGCTATATAACAAAGGCAGAGATTCTCCTACCTGCAGATCTCCCTGGTGCAGTCAGCAACCGTGATGAAAATACAGCTTGTCACACGCCAAACGACAACCCCACATGTGTCTTATCAAGTGGAGCAGACCCAAGATTCCCATCACAATGTATGTAGAAATAACCAGCTTGGACGTCTATCACTTGGAATATAGAATTATTTCAGTACATAATGCTATAATGTACCACCTACTGTAAATGATAAGAAACTGAGCTCTATGACATAAGGAGGTAAAATGTATTTCTGTAGGCTGCAGAAGTCCGAGGAGACTTCATATATTGTAATTCCCAGGAGGACACAATTACTTATACACAACATATCTGTGGCACAACTGCCTCTTAAAGGTGTTAATGAAAGATGAGATGAAAAAAGAGGGAGCCTAGCATGTCTATAAACCAATGTTTAGGTTTGGGAATTTAGTTTTATTTTCACCTCCCATATTCTATATTTGGGAGTGAGATTGATTCTTGACGAGTTTGATAGGGTGCAGCCAGTCCACGGAATGTCACATCTTCCAAGGAGGACATGCAAGTACATGGAATAAATGCAGGAAAAAGTGGTTGTAGGCACTCGATTCCCCTGTTTTTATTAAGAATTAATCCAACATGAATAAATAGACGTGTTTTGGGGCCGTTGCACCCCTTCCTCAGTATTTTAGCTGGGGACACAGAGCCAACATTGGTTTGTTCTCGTTGCAGAAGAGTGGAGCACTATAGGTGTTGTCTTCTATCACTTATAGTATATCCACTGAGATGTGGGTCCCAGAGGTAGGACGCATACCTATCATTATAATTACCCTACGTTCCCTCCCCTGGGTCACCTCCTCCTCCTGTCCAACATGGCCGTGATTATGCAAACTTGCCCTTCACTGTTTCCATAAATCCCATAGACATTAATGGGAGTTATGTAAACTGCGTTACAGAAACAGCAGAGTTTGCTGTTTACATAGCTCCCATACACTTCTACGGGAGTTACACAAACTAGGTAGAACGGTCAGTTTGCCTGTTTCCATAATCCTGGCCATCAGTCGCTGCAGAGAACAGAACTGTATTCCCGTCTTAGTGCTGTTTGGTGAGGTGGGAATACCTGTTTAAGGCCAGGAATACACCGATACTTCTTGTAACGCTACTGTTTGATAGTTAGTATTAAGTTACAACTACAGTCCAAATTAATACATTGAGTTGCATGTAATTTCGCAAACTGCAGCTGTCAATCGAGAGTTAAAATCAGTCAGTAGCACTACGAGACGTCTCAGTGTAGCCCTGGCCTAAAGAGTAAAGTTAATATTACACGAGCAGGACAGCTAGCAAATTACTGACCACTGCCGGACTGGACCTGCAAGCGAAGATGCAGCCCAGTAACTAGTGCTATGACGCAATTGTTGCCAGTGCTTGTGTGATAGCACTGTTAGGGCTCATTCACATGGGCGTTATTAAAATGCAAAATATGCGCTTCAAAAAATTAAAACCTATGGTTTCCTTCAAACGTACGTTTTTTTTTTTTTTGTTTTTTTTTAACGCCTAAGAAATCTCACTCCAAAAGATACAACATAGGCGCGTTATATCAATGAAGAAATTTCTACTGTCAAAAGATAGGTCTTGTCCTATTTTTTGACAGCAAAACACTGGAGGCGCCATAGACTCCTATCGAAAAAGGAGGGGGAGGGAGTTTTCAGTGGCTAGCACTGCTAAACAATGACAGGTGCCTCTAGTGAGGCATTTAAAGTAGTTCTGTCGACCGAGGAATTTGGGAGCTGCGGCGTCATTTTACTGCAAGATTCCACAGCCTGTTACCCCAAAAAATTCAGCAGTAGGCCTCCTCAGAGGTGCTTTCAAATGCAGCCTCAAAAGTGTAAATGCTACTCCAATATACAACACTGAAGGAAGGTTCAGGTCCTTATGGTTCAGAAAAATACCCAATTTCTTTTAAACAATTTTTTAAATTATGGATCAGCCCATGTAATCCACTGCATTGAATGTCCTTTTGGTCTCAAGCACATTGGCCGTACAACCAATGCCTTGAGAGCTAGAATAAGCAAGCATTGTTTTAACATTTTATTATAAACAGTGTGACAAAACATTTTCACAATTTCATGGCAAAGATTCCTCTCTTATAAGAAAAAACTAAAAAAAAAGGTTTGGTACCGTGTTGGCCAGTAGAACAAAGTGGGAATGTTTCCAGTGAGAGTAACCCTGTAGATATACTTTTTTTAATGACTAACAAAAATACATGATGTTATAGCAAGCTTTTGGATTTACTAAGGACCCTCAGGCTTAATAACACTGATTTGAAAGGGGCATATATATATATATATATATATATTAGTGTGTGTCTAAATACAAATCAGTTTAGTTTCATTAGGCCTAAGACTTTCTGAAAGCTTGCTATAACGCCACGTATTTTTGTTTCATTTCAAAAGGTATCATATCTACAAGATTACTTGGTTTCTCTCTCTTTTGAGAGTAACACCTTTGGAGTGAATATGTACAGGTTATTTATCACGTCTGAAAAGTGAAAAATGTTTTGGATATTCTGTCTAAAATACATTGACTCCTAACAGCCTGAATGAGCTCCTAATATATCTGGAATATATTTTTATATCTTTTTTTTTTTTTTTTATATCTTATATTATTATTGCTATTTCTTTTCATATGTTATCCTTTTTATTCCTTCTCAATTTTATTGTGATACTAGCTGATCTACCAGGCTTCACATGATTTAATTTGATACAGGTGTTACCTGTTGTTCGCACGGAAAATTTTATGAAGTCTTGGTTACTTTAGAGGAACTGAGGAATAAAATATGCGTACACGTAGAGGAGCATTAGATTCTCCTCAGACTGCATGTACCAATGTGCCACCCCCTCCAACTTTTCTCATATTTTACCCTTACCCTCCTTTTGATTCAAATTCAACCCCAGACTGAAGATTGCAGCCCCTTCTTAGCCTTAAAGGTGTGCTGAATCCCTGCAGTTTATGGCCCACTTCCTTATGTACAGCCTTTCAGTATATGCATAGAGGTCAGTTAGATTCTCCTCAGCATATACACACAGAGCTCAGCTATATTCTCCTCAATATATACACAGAGGTCAGTTATAATCTCCTCAATATATAACTTAGTGGGTCACTTACTTTTGCACTTAAACTGTCTTTTAATATTTTATGGCATTCCCACTTTTTTATGGCAATTCTGTTGTATTTATTATACCCTGACTGATTTCCATATTGATTGATAGTGTAGTTACATCGTTAGTATTGTGTTCTTAATATTTATTTAACATATCTTTTTTGGTGTGTATATATAAATCCTTATAAATTATATCCTGGCTTATTAATTAATTATCCTCAATTTCCATATTAAGTGCTAGTTTATATACAGGGGTGGACAAAAATATGGCAATACCATACAAAATGCATGGGATTTTAACCATTAACACTGATCTGTCCTTTTGAACCCTGTTTAGCTCAGAGCTTTCCCGCTAAATTTGTTTACTTCACCTCTTGCCCTGCTCTGGGGAGTTTTGGGAGCCAGCTGGTAACAGCAGCTGAGTGGCCCAAACCCCCTGACCAATGGAACCTTGTTGCTCAGGTAGATGTTCACTTCCACCTGGTAGCATTTGTGTCATATTACCTCCACTTAAAATTGGTCTTTACATGTATTGTTAAAATCCCATGCAGAATCGTATCCTAGAATGGTAGAGTTGGAAGGAGCCTCCAGGGTCATCGGGTCCAACCCCCCGCTCAGTGCAGAATTCACTAAATCATCCCTGACAGATATTTGTCCAGCCTTTGTTTGAACATTATAGAATCATAGAAACTTAAAAGGGTTGTCCCGCAGAAGCAAGTGCAGTTATGCACTTCTGTATGGCCATATTAATGCACTTTGTAATATACATCATGCATTAAATATTGGCCATACAGAAGTTATACACTTACCCCCTCCCGGTGCTGGCGTCCCCGTCTCCATGGCAACGAACAAACTTCTTCTCTGGTCGCCGGAACAGTCGCGCTTGCGCAGAGAGGAATCCTCTTCTGGATGGGCTCATGAGCTGCATCTTGGCTCCTCCCCCTTCTCAGCATCATCACATAGCTCCACCCCATCACGTGGTGCCGATCAGCCAATGAGGTGGCTGTAATCGTCAGTGGAGCTCAGACTGGAGAAGAACATCCACGGTGCACCATGGGAGAAGACCAGCGGTGCACCTTGGGAAATGATGGCAGCCATCTTAGAAGAAGATTTTTTATAACTTCATGAAACAGCTTCATGGTGAGTAGAAATGCTCTAAAAAAACGATTTACATGTGTAGTTTGTGATGCTTGCTTAACATGGGGGACTGGGGTGTGAAAAATTTTTCGTTTTGGCCGCGGGACAACCCCTTTAAGGCATGCATTTTGTACAGTGTTTCCATATTTTTATCCACCCCCTGTATATTGTTATCATTATTCATATATATTTATTTATAAATGTAACACATCTCTTGATTAGTACCATGTTTCCCCAGAAATAGGTCCTAACCCGATAGTAAGACCTATCAGGTTTTCGGGGGAGGCTTGAAATATAAGACAGAAAATAGGACCTAGTTAAAGTGCCCCTGCCCCCCAAATCAATACTCACCTGGTCAGCGGTGTGACGATGCCTCCCGATGGTCTCTGGCAGCATCGCTGCGGTAAACTTCGTCCTCCTTGTCTCACAGCTGAGCTTCTGCTGGTGACAGGGCTTTGAATATCCCGCCTTCAGCAAAGTGAGCGCTGTAATTGGCTAATCAAGCGCCAGCAGCCAATCACAGCCATTCAGTAAATTACATCACTGAATAGCTGTGATTGACTGATTAAGCGCCGGCTGTGATTGGCTAATCGGGCGCCAGCAGCCAATCACAGCACTAGCTTTGCTGAAGGCGGGATATTCAAAGCCTCAAACTCGCGTGAAAGAAAAATAGCCACAATAAAGTGCAGAACTTAGCGTTTATTCGTCCATTCATATGGGCAGCCGCGGCATATCAGTAAAAATACGCTGCAGTGCAGTAGTCCTTCGGGCGACAGAAATCCTCGGAATGATTATTAATGCTTAAATAGAGGCAGCTATATACGTGCGCCAGTGTATGGATGACATGCAGCTTAAACCCTGCTGTCCTCACTTATATGAGCGTGTGTGCACCGACCGAGTGGTGGGTTTTGATCACTTTTTGATGACACGCAGCTCTAACTCTGCCGTCCGCTATACAGCGCCCGCCCCTATCTTCCCTGATGGTGGAAAGCACATGCTTGCACCAATTGGAACATGACACTCTTGGCTTTTCCTGTATTTTGGTGACCTCCCCTCCCCTTGACCTCCCTTAACTACTGGTATAAACGATATATATACTCTATAAACACAAATGCGTTGCATTACCTTGCCTACCTCAATTGGATACTTTGTTTGCCCTCATCTATTTAATCCACTTACTTCCGTTATTTGGTTTTCCTGCCTTTGGGTATACCATCCGAGAGAGGGGGATTCTCACCATCAGACCACCCATTTCCTCAGTAAATACTTCTACCTTATACTTTGCATCACCTACTGAGCGCAGGTTCTTCACTAAATACCTTGGTTCTTAATTTTCCAAAATTGCTGGGTTTTAGACTTTCCCTGACTCCTTCCTGGCCTATGGATGCTCTTTGGGCATAACAAGTGTTGCATACTCTGGTCTACCTGGACTACAGGTGTGGCAGCTAACCACCCTCTGGGTTAGGTGTCTACACCACGGGATTCCTTCCTAAATGCTCAATGTTGGTTTAATGCTATTTCTCTTAAGGCACTGTCCTTCTGATTTGTTCTTTGTTTCTTAGGCAGCAGATAAGAGTGTGAAAGAAAAGGTTTACTTTATTTTTAAATGTCCCTCTACTCCAGTGCTTCCGGTCCGGTCCCAGAGGCTCCCGCAGTGTTCACGTGCCGTTCATTGCTCATACAACCACAGCAGACAATCACTGGCCTCAGTGGTCTCCTGCCATTCATGCACAATTGACTAATAAGTTCAATGAATGATTGGCTGCATTGGTCAGGTAAAGGATAAGTGGCATGTGACCACTGTAGAACCTTTCAGTATGATTATAGTTCAGTATTAACGGACAAAATTGAGAACTACATGATACATACAATATTTAGATGCAGTTGAGTAAAGGAATAATTATTATACTGATATTTTCTATTTTTTTTATCTTTTTTTTTAAGGTTATTCCAATACTGATGTTTCCGATGTATACTTGGTGAAGTCCAGCCCAAGGACCCTATATCACATGATGATGTATTCCACTCAAACCGTATATACGTGTTGGCAATACTTCACACAAGCTGTAAGGTACTCTTATAATCGCTAGAGATAACATACCCTGTTTCCCCAAAAATAAGACCTACCACGAAAATAAGCCCTAGCCTAATTTTCAGGGAGGCTTGAAATATAAACCCTACTCCAAAATAAGCCCTAGTTAAACTACATAAGAAAAAATATACATTATCTAGGAGGCTTGGTCCAGGTCCTTTCCGCTGCTGTCTAGAGGTTTGGCTCAGTTCCCGAGATCCACAGCCGCTCGTACAACATCACTTTCTGGTTACAGGACTCATAGATCCCACTCCAGGAAGCAATGGCTGTGATTGGTTCTTCAACCACTGCTTAGATAATCAATGCAGCGCTGGATGAACCAATGCGATGGCTCTAATTGACCACTCAGCCAATTGATAAATCCCACCTCTACAACGCAATGGTTGTTGATTGGTTCTGCGCAGTACCTCTTTTCTTGTAATTGGGGGTACCAGCCAGTCGAGGATGGGTTCTTTTTGAGGAACAAACCTTTTAAGAATGTACAGTAAGCTGACCATAGTGTGTATATAAATAGTAATAGCTGATAATACGATTTTATTGAAGGGTTTTTAGGGAGTTCAGTTATGCATTCAAATGGCAAAAAGTTCTTTCAGGTATGTAAAAACATGTGATAAGAATGGAAATACCAATACTTTCCAAATACTATTTACTGAAAGCGTGGCCAGAATGCTGGTACAATGCAGATTGCTGTATCTGTACTTGGGATATGGGAAGCCTGAGAATAGGAAGGATTTGGATGTAGTCGAGTGTGAATATTAGCACAGATTTCATTCCTTGTACTTCTGTTTTGTGATGCCTCATTTGGAACGGTATTCTATAGTCATTTTGTAGACCTACTGTAGATATCTCAGAAATGGTGGTCAAGAATGTGACCCATAACTGAACATTTTGAAATGGCTGCAATTGATGATGTGATTTGAACCTGACTAAAGGAGCTGTGCCCTCATATAAACTTTCAGAATGCAGGGCCTGGGGTAAGCAGCTGATTGTCTTGTGGAAAACTGCAGCCAACAAGGTCTTTCCCCGCAGCAACAGAAATGTAACATTACAGGATAGCCATTCACATGAATGGTTATCCTTTAATACAAGGACGGCACAAGGTTGGTGTCCAGGTCGTAGAGATGGGTGCCAAGCAGGAGATATCTCTAACGTTCATATGCGGTAGGGCATAGGAACAATAAGGCGTAGGAAAAGAGGTTCTTCTCTAGGCACAACACCATTAAGGGTAGTATATATACAGTAATTCTGAACTGTTCAGGTTAGCCCACAGTATATAACTATGTTAAGTCACTTTTACTCTTTGAGGTGGCTTTTTTCTGTACTCATTTTCTCAAGAAAGGTTGAAGTTGGAGAGTAGGATGCAATTTTGTTACGGCCCCATTCAACGTACGAGTTGTACAGTACGGGAATATGGCCCTATTCTTCCTCTTTATGCATCTGATTTCATACAAAACTACGGCATGTTCCATGAGTTGTATTGTATGGGGGAGAATATCTACATAATGGGGTACTGTGCTGAGGCATCATGTGACAGCTAATCTAAAGCTCTGTTTGGCCATACAAGCTAACTACTACTGTGGACACTACATAAGTTTTTCACTTTTAACAAGTTGGCCTTACTACTGGGGTGAATGTCTCTACAACACCCCCAGTGGAGTTACTCCGAAACTGCTAAAATCCATCCATGGAAGTAAACAAAAAAGGAAGGAATAAGAATAAGGCGAACTGTCCTGAGTTTTAGAATGTTTCCTAAAATGTCTTCATAAGAAAAATGACATAAATGTAACTTTTTCTTTTATGCCTGAGATAAACTTTGATGCTTGTATCTAGCCATGGTGTCTGTAGAGGAATAGAAGTGCTAGATAATTGGATATAAAATGTAAGTAATGAATGGTTTTGTCAACTTTATATATAACCAAATAATGTTCCTTATGTTTCAGAGAGGGAAAATGTCAGTATGAGAGAGCTTTTGGGAAATCTTCACAAGAAATATTTGAAGCAGTTTACAGGTAACTTGTGGACATAGCTCTGTAGTAATCAATTCATTCACAAAACCTTATTGTGAGCAGTGAAGTGCTAATCCTGTTTTATATACCTGAAGTATTTCCAGGTGCATAAATGCTAAAAGAATAAGGTTTAGTTATGGCATAGATCCCGAGGCTTCCATGTAGCACCATAGAGAAGGGGTGTCAAACTCCTTTTCACTACATCAGCCTGATGGTTGTCTTCAAAAGGCCGACTGTAATTGTAAGGCTGCCTGTCCACGGGTGATTGTTCATTGTTACCCGCGGCGATAATCCGGCTACGGGTAACGCAGTGAATGCTTTCCATAGCTATGGAAAGCACATCCATGGCATCCACAAGTGGAGAATCATAGCGATTCTCTGCTCGCAGGATCTAAATCACGGCATGCCGTGATTCTCTGCAGTGAGCCTATCTATCGGATAGGCTCACCACAGAGAACTGACAGCTCTCTCCCCTGCTACCCCGCGGTGGAATTAGTACCCCCACAGCGGCCTCAGCAGTAATAGTGTCCCCCACAGTGGCCTCAGCAGTAATAGTGACCCCACAGCATCCCCAGTAGTAAGTTACCCCTACAGTGGCCTCAGCAGAAATAGTGACCCCCCCCCCCCCCACAGTGTTTTCTACGGTAATAGTGACCCCCACAGAGGCCTCAGCAGTAATAGTGACCCCCACAGAGGCCTCAGCAGTAATAGTGACCCCCACAGAGGCCTCAGCAGTAATGGTGACCCCCACAGAGGCCTCAGCAGTAATGGTGACCCCCACAGAGGCCTCAGCAGTAATAGTGACCCCCACAGTGGCCTCAGCAGTAATAGTGACCCCACAGCATCCCCAGTAGTAATAGTTACCCCTACAGTGGCCTCAGCAGAAATAGTGAGCCCCTCCCCCCCCCCCCCCCCCCCCACAACAGCCTTAGCAGTAATAGTGACCCCCACCGAGGCCTCAGCAGAAATAGTGACCCCCACCGAGGCCTCAGCAGAAATAGTGACCCCCACCGAGGCCTCAGCAGAAATAGTGACCCTCACAGTAGCCCTAGCAATAATAATGACCCCCACAGAGGCATCAGCAATAATGCTATTACTAATGGGGCCGATAGAGGGGACACTATTACTAATAGTATCCCCTATATAAGCCACAGTGGTAATAGCGCCCCTAAAATCCATATACTTACCCTCTTCTCCTCCTCCTTGTAGAAGTGTCTATGCTCGCTGTTACTGGCACTGATTGCAAGTGCACACTGTGGTCAGTGTGCACGTCCGGACGCCTCCGCCCTTTTACTCCTGCGGAACCAGGGGAGGGAACGGAGGATCCCAGGTGCACACTGATGTCCCAGTGTGCGCCTTGGATCTGCGCCACTGAGTGAATAACCGCAGGGGAGCCGCGGCCCCTTAGCTGTAATCCACTGCTGTGGTGAGCGGCCACCGACACGCTATGCCGGCCATTCTTGCGGGCCACGTTGAACAAGGTGGCGGGCCGGATTCGGCTTGCGGGCCATGGGTTTGACACCTGTGCCATAGAGTTGTGATCAGTACTTGTATAACAGAATGCTAATTAAATGTGGCTATACATGCATGGGAAGCTCTGAAATGATATAGAATAAAAGTATTGAAAGGAGCAATAGAGGTTGTCACCAGGACAAACTGTAATCTTCCATATTATAAAGAGAAACTAATAATGAAGCCACCAAACTAAGGGGTCTGAACTAGGTGGAATGCCTCCCTGTGAACAGGTGGACGTGGGTCTTCCCACCAGATGTGATCAGTCAGATATGTGGTGTCAGATGTTGTGAGCTGCTGGAACTTTACAAGTCGGTCCTTGTCAGAAAAGCTGCTGTGGCATCACAAGGGGGTTCAGGCAGGTGAGCTCTGAAATGTTTAAGTGGAGGTATAAAAAAACTGTACTTGGGTATTTTTTGCATAA
The DNA here is from genome assembly GCF_035609145.1 of Eleutherodactylus coqui. Taxonomy (NCBI): domain Eukaryota; kingdom Metazoa; phylum Chordata; class Amphibia; order Anura; family Eleutherodactylidae; genus Eleutherodactylus; species Eleutherodactylus coqui. The sequence continues at coordinate 94,820,698 of NC_089840.1, forward strand.
TGAGTTTGTGATTGTATGATAGATCAGAAGAGAAAATGGTGACTTTTCTACATGCTATGGACTCCACATGGAAGATTTGTGGGAAAGATGTTATACAAGCCTTTGACCTTTCTGTGTTCCGCACGGTCTGTGATATTGGAGGTAATAAACATTATTCTGTATTCCCTGTCCCCTTCCTTACAGAGAAAGGTGTTCTGCAGCAGGCACAGTATTATAAATAACATGTCTTATACTATTGGATAGTTTGTAGCTTTGTGCCTTTACACCATTCTGGAATTTCTCTGCAAATGCTAATATTTGGATAAATTGTAGTAGGTTTGCAGTAAGGGATACATTATCCCATATTTAAGATTAAGAAATGACACAAGATAACTTGGATGATGAAACAAACCATCCCAGTACATGCTATAGCAGATGTGCACAATATGCAAACCACAATGCCATTTTGTGCGGCCCCCAATTACACTGGACACATTATTTTTTTACAAGAATATTTAATGGTGATTCTAGTAATATTTCACTTCCTGAATTCAAATATGTTAGATTTTCTCGATCAGGCATGTTTTTTGTGAGATTCCTTTAGTCACCTTGGTAACCAATGGTAAATGGTAACCAATTCCCATTAATACCTGCAGCACATGCTGCTGATATGAAAGACATACGAAAATATGAAACTGTTAGAAAAATACCAGTATGAAAACTATAACTGGAATATCTGTGGAGATCTGTAGGTCATTGCTTTACTTCTTGGAATGAAACTTGGGTCACTAAATTCTTCTGTTTCCTATATGAATGGGGAAGCAGGGATAGGAAGTCTCTCTATATTCGGAAACAATGGCCTAAACGCGCACTTCTTATTCCTGGACAGAAAAACGTGTCAAATGTACCTTTAGTAAATCCTGAAAAAGTGTATTTGCCTACATATAAAACTGGGACTCATGAAACCATTTGTAAAAGCAATTGCTAGAAATTCTGCAGCATTTCTGCATTTGAAATCTAAATTTCCCAAAGTTAGTGATGCGAAACTGAAAGCAGGAATTTTTATAGGGCTACAAATAATAGTGATGGATGATGAAAGATCTATTGCAGAAAGCAGCCCGGTTGTCATTCAAAAATATCTCCTTTTCTGGGAAATCATAAATCAGAAAACTATTGTGATATAGCAAGTAGAGATGAGCGAACGTACTCGTCCGAGCTTGATACTCGTTCGAGTATTAGCGTGTTCGAGATGCTCGTTACTCGAGGCGAGCACCACGCGATGTTCGAGTTGCTTTCACTTTCATCTCTGAGACGTTAGCGCGCTTTTCTGGCCAATGGAAAGACAGGGAAGGCATTACAACTTCCTCCTGTGATGTTCCAGCCCTATACCACCCCCCTGCAGTGAGTGGCTGGCGAGATCAGGTGTCACCCGAGTATATAAATCGGCCCCTCCCGCGGCTCGCCACAGATGCATTCTGACATTGTTCAGGGAAAGTGCTGTCTTGCTGGAGTTGCTATAGGGAGAGTGTTAGGAGTTATTTTAGGCTTCAAGAACCCCAACGGTCCTTCTTAGGGCCACATCTGACCGTGTGCAGTACTGCTGAGGCTGCTTTTTGCAGTGTTGCACTTTTTTTTTTTTTTTTTTGTATATCGGCCGTGCAGAGCATTGCGTCCTGCAGTAATTTTACATAGTCCAGGGCCAGTAGTGGTGGTGAGGCAGGGACAGAAGACCTATATAGGCAGTGGGCTTTTCCAAAAAAATTTGGGGAAAAAAATCTATTTGGGCTGCCTGTGACCGTCCTCAGTGTACTGCGTCTCTGCTGGGGGTAGTTGTCCTAATTCATACGCAGCCAGCTAAGTATTACAGCAGGCTTGCGCAAAATTCTTTTCTGGCTCTGCTGTGCGTTCCGTAAGCGAAGTCAGCCTCCAACCACAGGCCAATAAGCGGCACATTTAATCACAGCGTTCTGTTTCTGCACTTCTGGTAATACACCATGCTGAGGGGTAGGGGTAAGCCTAGAGGACGTGGACGCGGGCAAGGACGCGGAGGCCTAAGTCAGGGTGTGGGCACAGGCCGAGCTCCTGATCCAGGTGTATCGCAGCCGACTGCTGCGGGATTAGGAGAGAGGCAAGTTTCTGGGGTCCCCAGATTCATCTCACAATTAATGGGTCCACGCGGTAGACCTTTATTAGAAAATGAGCAGTGTGAGCAGGTCCTGTCGTGGATGGCAGAAAGTGCATCCAGCAATCTATCGACCACCCAGACTTCTGCACCGTCCACTGCTGCAACTCTGAAGACTCTGGCTGTTGCTCCTCCTTCCTCCCAGCCTCCTCACTCCATTACAACGACACATTCTGAGGAGCAGGCAGACTCTCAGGAATTGTGCTCGGGCCCCTGCCCAGAATGGGCAGCAATGGTTCCTCTCCCACCGGAGGAGTTTGTCGGGACTGATGCCCAACCTTTGGAAAGTGTCCGGGGGATGAGGCTGGGGACTTCCGGCAACTGACTCAAGAGCTTTCAGTGGGTGAGGATGACGATGAGACACAGTTGTCTATCAGTGAGATAGTAGTAAGGGCAGTAAGTCCGAGGGAGGAGCGCACAGAGGATTCGGAGGAAGAGCAGCAGGACGATGAGGTGACTGACCCCACCTGGTTTGCTACGCCTACTGAGGACAGGTCTTCAGAGGGGGAGGCAAGGGCAGCAGCAGGGCAGGTTGGAAGAGGCAGTGCGGTGGCCAGGGGTAGAGGCAGGGCCAGACCGAATAATCCACCAACTGTTTCCCAAAGCGCCCCATCGCGCCATGCCACCCTGCAGAGGCCGAGGTGCTAAGGTCTGGCAGTTTTTCACTGAGAGTGCAGACGACCGACGAACAGTGGTGTGCAACCTGTGTCGCGCCAAGATCAGCCGGGGAGCCACCACCACCAGCCTCACCACCACCAGCATGCACAGACATATGATGGCCAAGCACCCCACAAGGTGGGACGAAGGCCGTTCACCGCCTCCGGTTTGCACCGCTGCCTCTCCCCCTGTGACCCAACCTGCCACTGAGATCCAACCCCCCCTCTCAGGACACAGGCACTACTGTCTCCCGGCCTGCACCCACACCCTCACCTCCGCTGTCCTCGGCCCCATCCAGCAATGTCTCTCAGCGCAGCGCCCAGCCGTCGCTAGCACAACTTTTTGAGCGCAAGTACGCCGTCACGCACCTGCACGCTCAAGCGTTAAACATGCACATAGCCAGATTTATCAGCCTGGAGATGCTGCCGTATAGGATTGTGGAAACGGAGGCTTTCAAAGGTATGATGGCGGCCCCGCACTACTCAGTTCCCAGTCGACTACTTTTCCCGATGTGCCGTCCCAGCCCTGCACGACCACGTCTCCCGCAATATTGTAAGCGCCCTCACCAACGCGGTTACTGCCAAGGTCCACTTAACAACGGACACGTGGACAATCACAGGCGGGCAGGGCCACTATATCTCCCTGACGGCACATTGGGTGAATTTAGTGGAGGCTGGGACAGAGTCAGAGCCTGGGACCGCTCACGTCCTACCCACCCCCAGAATTGCGGGCCCCAGCTCGGTGCTGGTATCTGCGGCAGTGTATGCTTCCTCCACTAAACCACCCTCATCCTCCAACCTCTGTCTCGCAATCAAGATGTGTCAGCAGCAGCACGTCGGCAGCAGTCGGTGTCGTGGGGCGTGGCAGCACAGCGGTGGGCAAGCGTCAGCAGGCCGTGCTGAAACTACTCAGCTTAGGAGAGAAGAGGCACATGGCCCACGAACTGCTGCAGGGTCTGACAGAGCAGACCGACCGCTGGCTTGCGCCGCTGAGCCTCCAACCAGGCATGGTCGTGTGTGACAACGGCCGTAATCTGCTGGCGGCTCTGCAGCTCGGCAGCCTCACGCACGTGCCATGCCTGGCCCACGTCTTTAATTTGGTGGTTCAGCGGTTTCTGAAATGCTACCCACGCTTGTTAGACCTGCTCGGAAAGGTGCGCCGGCTCTGCACACATTTCCGCAAGTCCCACACGGACGCTACCACCCTGCTCATCCTGCAACATCGGTTTCATCTGCCAATTCACCGACTGCTGTGCGACGTGCCCACACGGTGGAACTCTACGCTCCACATGTTGGCCAGGCTCTATGAGCAGCGTAGAGCTATAGTGGAATACCAACTCCAACATGGGCGGCTCAGTGGGAGTCAGCCTCCTCAATTCTTTACAGAAGAGTGGGCCTGGTTGGCAGACATCTGCCAGGTCCTTGGAAACTTTGAGGAGTCTACCCAGATAGTGAGCGGCGATGCTGCAATCATTAGCGTCACCATTCCTCTGCTATGCCTCTTGAGAAGTTCCCTGCAAAGCATAAAGGCAGACGCTTTGCGCTCGGAAACAGATGCGGGGGAAGACAGTATGTCGCTGGATAGTCAGAGCACCCTCCTGTCTATATCTCAGCGCGTTGAGGAGGTGGAGGAGCATGAGGAGGAGGGGGAAGAGACAGCTTGGCCCACTGCTGACGGTACCCATGCTGCTTGCCTGTCATCCTTTCAGCGTGTATGGCCTGAGGAGGAGGAGGATCCTGAAAGTGATCTTCCTAGTGAGGAAAGCCATGTGTTGCGTACAGGTATCCTGGCACACATGGCTGACTTCATGTTAGGATGCCTTTCTCGTGACCCTCGCGTTACACGCATTCTGGCCACTACGGATTACTGGGTGTACACACTGCTCAACCCACGGTATAAGGAGAACCTTTCCCGAAGAATACTCATACCCGAAGAGGAAAGGGGTTCGAGAGTGATGCTATACCACAGGACCCTGGGGGACAAGCTGATGGTAAAATTCCCATCCGACAGCTCTAGTGACAGAAGGCGCAGTTCCGAGGGCCAGGTAGCAGGGGAGGCGCGGAGATCAGGCAGCATGTACAGCACAGGCAGGGGAACACTCTCTAAGGCCTTTGACAGCTTTCTGGCTCCCCAGCAAGACTGTGTCACCACTCCCCAGTCAAGGCTGAGTCGGCGGGAGCACTGTAAAAGGATGGTGAGGGAGTACGTAGCCGATCGCACAACTGTCCTCCGTGACGCCTCTGCCCCCTACAACTACTGGGTGTCGAAGCTGGACACGTGGCTTGAACTCGCGCTGTATGCCCTGGAGGTGCTTGCTTGTCCTGCGCCTAGTGTCTTGTCAGAGAGGGTGTTTAGTGCGGCTGGGGGAATCATCACAGATAAGTGTACCCGCCTGTCAACCGACAGTGCCGACAGGCTTGCACTCATCAAGATGAACATAGCCTGGATTTCCCCAGACTTCTCTTCTCCACCAGCGGACAGCAGCGATACCTAAACAATACGTAGGCTGCACCCGCGGATGGAAGCATTGTTCTCTATCACCATCAAAAACGTGGACCTTTTTAGCTTCATCAATCTGTGTATAATATTCATCCTCCTCCTCCTCCTGAAACCTCACGTAATCACGCCGAACGGGCAATTTTTCTTAGGCCCACAAGGCTGTCATATAATTTTTGTAAACAATTTTCATACGTTTCAATGCTCATTAAAGCGTTGAAACTTGCACCTGAACCAATTTTTATTTTAACTGGGCTGCCTCCAGGCCTAGATACCAATTAAGCCACATTAACCAAAGCGATTAATGGGTTTCACCTGCCCTCTTGGTTGGGCATGGGCAATTTTTCTGACGTACATTAGTACTGTTGGTACACCAATTTTGGGGGCCCTCGCCTACAGTGTAATCCAATTAATTTTTTGCCCACCTGCATTAAAACTGACGTTACATCAGCTGTGCTGGGCACTGCACTGGGATATATTTATGTACCGCCGGTGGGTTCCAGGGAGCCACCCATGCTGTCGGTCCACACGGAGTTGTAACTGCATGTGTCCACTTCTAAAGAACCCCAGTCTGACTGGGGCATGCAGTGTGGGCCCAAGCCCACCTGCATTAAACATGACATTACCTCAGCTGTGATGGGCAATGCAATGAGATATATTTATGTACCGCCGGTGGCTTCCTGGCACCCACCCATGCTGTGGGTCCACAGGGACTTCACAATAGGGAGTTGTACCTGCCTGTGTCTTTGAATTAAAAACCCCGGTCAGGTTGGGGCATGCACTGTGGGCCGAAGCCCACCTGCATTTAATCTGACGTTAGCTCTACTGTCCAGGGAACTGCAATGGGATACATTTATGTACAGCCGGCGGGTTCCAGGGAGCCACCCACGCTGTGGGTGCACACGGAATTCCCATTGCGGAGTTGTACCTGGCTGTGACTATTTATTTATAAAAAAAACCGCGGTCTGACTGGGGCATGCAGACACCTTGACAGAATGAATAGTGTGTGGCACATAGGTTCCCCATTGCTATGCCAACGTGTGCAGCTCCTGATGGCGGTGGCACAGGATTATATTTCTCATTGCTTCTGTACAGCATTGTGGGCTATCGCCCCGCCCCTTTTAAACAGGGTCGCTGCCTAGCCATGCCAACCCTCTGCAGTGTGTGCCTGCGGTTCCTCCTCATGGCAGACACACTTATAAATAGACATGAGGGTGGTGTGGCATGAGGGCAGCTGAAGGCTGCGCAGGGACACTTTGGTGTGCGCTGTGGACACTGGGTCGTGCAGGGGGGGGGGGGTGTTGGGAAGCATGTAACCCAGGAGAAGTGGCAGCGGAGTGTCATGCAGGCAGTGATTGTGCTTTGTTGGAGGTAGTGTGGTGCGTAGCTAAGGTATGCATTGCTAATGAGGGCTTTTCAGAAGTAAAAATTGTTGTGAGGGGGGGGGGGGCACTCTTGCCGCTATTGTGGCTTAATAGTGGGACCTGGGAACTTGAGATGCAGCCCAACATGTAGCCCCTCGCCTGCCCTATCCGTTGTTGTCGTTCCCATCACTTTCTTGAATTGCCCAGATTTTCACAAATGGAAACCTTAGCGAGCATCGGCGATATACAAAAAATGCTCGGGTCGCCCATTGACTTCAATGGGGTTCATTATTCGAAACAAACCCTCGAGCATTGTGAAAATTTCGTCCCGAATAACGAGCACCCGAGCATTTTGGTGCTCACTCATCTCTAATAGCAAGTGATCTTGTGGCTGATTATTTCTGGACCATAAAGAGACACCCCCAGAAGCAAAATATTCCCTCCAAGCATCATGAAGAACTCTCTAGTTAAATTGTATTTCACATAATGTTGACTTACAGAAGTACTAATTTTATATAACTTGAAATGCGTGTTACACAAAATACTGCCTGATGGAAAAATTGTAACAGATTTGAATTCAGGAGGTGAAATAATACTAGAATCACCATTAAATATTCTTGTAAAGGAAATTTTTGCTTTGTAGACCAGTATTATCTGGACACAGAAATATCTGCATGGCTCTTCATATATAGTTCCAATGTCAGGGTGAAGAGGAGTGGCACATAGTGCTCTCTGAGCAGGGCAACAAGAAAGGACAAGTACTGTGTAGCCATATCTGAGTCCCCTATATTAAGATATAAAAGTATCTTGACCTGTTTGGCACTCGAAAAAAGTATGAGTTAGAAGTATATGCAAGCAGTCGTCTTCATTGTAGTTTATAAGATATAATAGTAATTGTTAGGAAATTATAGCACCAGTGTTTCTGGTGGCGCAATGTACCACAAAGCTGTGCTACATCCTACATCCATTCTGATTTCCAGACATCACACACAGCCCTGATTACATCCATCTTGATTCCCAGACATCACACACACAGCTGTACTACATTCATCCTGATGCCCATACATCACACTCGCACAGCTTTATTAAATCTATTCTGATTTCCACACATTACGAACACAGCTCTACTACATTCATCCTACATTCATCTACTACATTTATCCTGACTCCCACACATCACACACACACAGCTCTACTACATCAATGCCGATTTCCACACAACACACACAGTTCTACTACATTTTATCCTGGTAATCTGATCCCTGACTCCACCCACACAGGCGATCACGGGATTGTGATGTCGTCACAGGTCCTGGCAGCTGCTGTCTAGCTCTGTAGGTGGCTCTTTGGGTTGATGCTTATCCAGTATACAGTACTTTCTTCCTAACTGCAGAATGGCTCCTTCCACAGCAGTGCTGGTTACATGGAAGTGACGTCACCGCAGGTCCTTAAGCCCACCAGATCTCTGTGGTGGCGGTAGGTCAGCGTTTCCTGTCAGGACCGCCAAGTTGTGTCTGAGAGAATAATGATTGAGTTGTATTCTCATTTTGTTATTTTTGTCCTTCCCTTCCAAGAGCCCTAACTTTGTTTTTCTTCTGTCGGTCAGGCTCTGTTTTATATATGCTGTAGTACCTGCAATGATGTCACTTTTATGTGATATGGGGCGGAGCATAAGAAGCACCCACACACTGGAAGTGAAACTTACTTTGATTTATTATGGCACATACTTAGGAAATACAATAAATATCTCAGATGGGAATACCTGTCTGGGCCTTGGAAGTGGTTCAGTATGAAAATGTGGCCCTCAGACCAGAAAATGTTGTACCCCTGCACTATAGTATTGCACTTTACAACATTTACAAGAAACAAAACCCTTTTTCGCATGAAAAAAAAAATGCACAGATTATAACAACTTGTATAGTAGTGATATAGTTTGCTCTGCTTTTCATTTTTTTATACATATATTTTGCCAGCAGTTTACATAGAGAAATAATCTGTTTCTGTTGTAGGATGTACAGGAGGTCTTGCAAAACAACTCATCTCTACATATAATGAATCATCAGTCATTATTATGGACCTACCAAAAGTCATTCAAGCAGCTAAAAAACATCTTAGAACAGATGAACAGATACATTTCCTTGAAGGTGCGGTATATCAAATTTTATGGGTCATAGGTTTTTGGTTTTTAGATGTACCTAAACCTATTCCAGAAGAATATAAGGACAGCTTTGTTCTATTGTAAATTGTGTCTCTTGTTTTTTAAATTAAAATGTCTAATTCTTTATCAAAGGAGACTTCTTTAATGATCCTATTCCTGAGGCAGACCTGTATATTATGGCCAGGATTATTCACGATTGGACAGAAGAAAAATGCCTTAAACTTCTGAGGAAGATTTACCAGTCCTGTAAACCTGGTGAGCTCATAATCTATAATTGCAACGGTTTACAATGTCCATTGTAGATTTTATTTATTTTTGGGTCTCCAGAATCTGGTGGCAAAAGCAATAACCTAACGCCTGGGTGTCTCTCCAGCTCAACACTCACATGGCATTGTGTTGGCACTTATCCTTCATACAGATGGGCGTCCTCTCTATTAAGGCCTAATTTCCTTTGCTTCAGGGGGGCTTCTCTAACTGACTTCGCCCACTTACAAGGACATACTGTCCTTGAAGGCTCCAGCACTCCATGCTTAGTGTTATGTTGCTTCCTAGTGTCATCTTCCAGCTACTCACTGCAGTTGTGCTAGAACAGAGTTTGACCAGAACCCACCCAAAGGGTGTTGCACAAGGCAGGGTGTGCGCTGGACTGACTACTTGGCAGCAGCTCCCCCTCCTATATTACCTAGCAGCTCCCCCCTATGGAATACTGCTGTGCAGTATCTCAACGCCTCTGCATTGTCAATGATGTCACCACAGAGCTCTCACTAGAGGACCCTGTGCCTGACTTGGCTTCCTGCAAAATGGCACACTAAGGCCACAGTTCCTCATCGTTATTCTCTACCACAAATCAGGCGTCTCGGATTCTAACCAATGCTCCAGCCTGATCTCTTATAAATGTGATACCCCCACCTGTCCACATTTATGACAATACAACATATTAAAAGAAATAGAGATGCAGTGCTACAAAATCACAATGCAAACTAATATGCATAAATGTGGTTGCCGATAGCAACATACATACATATACCTTGAGGCATACACTCACAAACCCATGCACTATATTTAAAGAATTCCACAATACTGTATGCAAACTACATGTTTCCTTATAGTAACTTACAAATTACTAATAACATAATGTTCTTAAAACAACATTCTGAAACTGTAATGCCGAACAGTAGGGAAATGCTTCCACATGGAGCCTATTTAATGTCTTATTTTTTAGCTATATTTACACATAGTGGACACACTACCCCTAAATAAACTCCTAGCTCGGACAAGACCCCTAATGTCTGATGTCAGACCAGGGAAAAATTTAATCGGACCTCAGATCTGATGCCTTATTATACTTGCTGTTCCTTAGTCCCAAGGACTCTGAGTCTGTTCAGTCTCCACCACACATTAGATCCTCAATGGTAGCCACACATTGGATCCTCAATGGTAGCCCATGTCACGATGTTGTGTGCGACGCCTAGCAGTGGGGTCAATTCGCTAGTTAAAATATGACCGTTTACTGGAACTGACCACTAGAAATACTGAACAAATATCTGTCTGGGATGATTTAGTGAATCCTGCATTTAGCAGGGTGTTTGACCCGATGACCCTGGAGATCCCTTCCAACTGTACCAATCTATGAGTCTATAAATGCTGATCGTGGCTGTTAACCCATGCATGCTACAAACAGTTCTAAATCCAGGAGCTGCCAGACTTTGTAAAGATCTTCCAGTGAGCGTATGTTTAATCTTTTCCCTTTATGGGTTATTCCTAATCCAAACGCGAACAGCCATGCGTATTTAATGTTCTTTGATTTAAAGTCACTAATAGTGGTTGTTGCCGCCTATGTTTGGCTAATGTTGTGGATAATGTCCCTAGGCATGTCTGAAAAAGCCGGTTGAGGTCTCAGTGCTCTGTGAGCTCGCTCTATGAAAATGGACGCTGCTCTTTCCTTTCCCACCAAATTTGAGAAGATTTCCAACACCACCTTATTGAAAGTGTTTGCCGCCCAGGACTCTGGCAAACCTTTAATGCGTATATTGTTGCCGCGGTTTCGGTTCTCTAAGTCCTCTTGCATGAGGAGTGTTTTGTTCAAGTGGGAATGTTGCTCTTTAATCACTTTGGCCATTACAAGAGCATGTGAGGTAATGGTGGCCGGCATCCCCTCAAAATCCTCCACTCATCTCCCCATGTGTTTCACATCTTCCTTAATTTCTGTCAGGTCAGCTAAAACAGGGTGCATAGCTTTAGTGAGCAACTCCCTCATAAAGCTCCTTGAGAGCTGCTCACCTTCTTCCCTGTAGGACGAGATCTCCATCTCCCACTCTGTTACAAGAGCTGCTGCGGCCTCCAGAGCCGGCGCCATCTTGCCCGCCGCATAGGGAGATCGAGAGCTCCAGTCTTTTAAAAACCTCTGCAGGTCTAACTGTCCCTGAGCCGTGCGAGGAGTTCCTTGATGTTCCCCTCCTCTATCCCTGCTTGCCTTCCTCATTTTAGATGCAAATAGCTGCTGACTGGTGCCTGTTTCAGTGCTGATGTGATGGAGCACTCACTTCATGCGGCCATCACTCTCCGTGGTCAGGCTCCACCTCCCTGCTACTGACAGTTCTGACTGCAGCATTTAGATGCCCCGATTGGTTTTCCATGATCCCGAACGGCAGAGATCATGAGGTGCAGTTTGTTTGCCATGGCAGTCTAGGGCCTTCTAAAGGCCCCCAGGGCTGCCATGCCTAATTACCTATCATAAGCCATGCTTGCGGTGTGGCTTGATAGACTGCCTGTGATAACGTAGTATAAAGCAATACTAATATTTAATTAATTACAGAAAATGTGATTCATCGGAGAAAGCATTCCTTTGCCAATCAGCAGTGGTCCAATTCCAATACTGCCATGCATATTGAGGCCTTTTCTTTTCCAATGCACCTGTGGTGACCCAAGCTGGAGGCCCGCCATGATGGGGAAGACCACAGGGAAACCAAGATGAATGTCACGGGTAGCTCTGCAATCTTTCCCACCAGCGGCGCCAGCTTGGCCTAGCTCAGCTGCCTGCAGTACATAAATAGAACAGTCAAGAATATGAATGTCACCTGACGCCAGCACCCCTTCAAGACCGCCATTCACACTGTGCAAAATAAAGAGTCCACAGTCCAATAATGAATTTTGCAGAAAAACTACCGGAGGTGCATGGTTTTTACTTCTTACTCACAACTTAGCAGCTTTGGTCCTTCATCAAGTAGTTACTGGTGGAAAAACAACAATTTTCAATGTACAGATTCTCTCCATTTCCACACCTTCACTATTACACTTTTACTAGGAGACACTCTTTCCTCCAAACTATGAACATCTTCAGTCCCAGTTATCTCTTAGATCTTCCCTGTGTTATGCGCTCTCGACTTATTAGCAGCATTCACTCAAGTTTCTTACTTTTTGTTCTAAGCCTTCTTAAATAACTTCTCTTCTCTTTCCCTGGCAGAAGAACCGTTACTCCACTCTTAGCGCAGGTACATCCATCTCATCCGACCACATTTTCTCAACCTTTCCTTCTAAACTCCACCTCACAACTACCCATGTCTCTGAACCATGTCACTCACGCAATTAAAGGGATACAGACACAAAACTCACTCACAGCAGTCATCCACATACATACACATTACATCTTTAGGCCATTACAGCACCCCCCAACTTGAAGGAAGTTGACCCTGGCGCTCTCTAAACTCAGAGAAAAATGAGATGAAGACTACTCCCAGCGCACCACCTCTTGCCCCAGGATTACATCCACTCAGTAAAAAGAGTCTATACTGTCTCCAGTAAAGAGCAGGTTACTCCCTTTAACAAACACTAATCCAAACAGGTGAGAACATGGCAGAACCACTACTCTACACCCCCTTTTGGTTTATTCTGCAGAGCATTGAACCCATTTTAGGCTCCTCCAAAATGGAAATTCTAGTATTAACTTTTATTTTATGACAGCGCACTGTGAGCATAAGGACTGGCCAGTCTATTTTTGCAATTTGATGAGTTGAACGGAACTCAAGATACTTCAGCATAAACTATGGGGCCCTTACATTAGTCTTCTCCCCAAAGTCTGAAATTTAAGTGTGCACTGATACTAGCACTGTGATAGCGAAGGGTGTCTGGTTAGGAAAAATACAGGTGAAAGCGGTATAAGCCTCGCTCGTCCCCTTTTTTTAAAAACAGATATGGGATGGGGTGTGCACTAAAAGATTAACAGTCTCACTTTTAGGCTTATTCTTGCTCGGCACGCTTACCTCCGGCTTAAAGAAGAACACTCCTCTCTCGGTCCAGCACAATAGCTTTTAACGTTGCTAACAATCTTAACAAACATTTTCTTGGCAGAATTATGCACAATTAAGCATACTTATATGGCATACAAATACGTCATTACTGCTTTCTTTTTTTTTCCCCAATGGTGCCATTTGTCCTCTCACAATACACTTTTAATACTGCAGCACATAAACCGTTCAGACTGTGCTGTTCCAGCCTGCCACCCTTGTCTTGAAATCCAATAATCATCCCTCTTTGCAACCCTGATAATTTGCCCCTTTTACCCATGATGAGTGATAAGTGAGCAGACAGCCTATGGCACGTCTTATATGCCAGCCCACGGCACAGCACTATTTTCATGGGTACGAATTGGTAGCCTAAAAAAAGTAGGAGGTGATCATAATAATGTGACTCGACTGTGTGCATTTTATTGAGAAAGCAAACCTACATAGCTTGTTAACTATAAAATGGGCTTATTGTCAGGACAGGATTAAGAAATTAGGATATGTAATGGTTCTTGATCATAATTGTGACAAATGACTGATCCTTTTTTTCTTCTCTTGGTCTTGTTAAGGAGGTGCAGTGCTGATAGTTGAATCCCTTTTAAATGAGGACAAAAGTGGTCCAATAGGTTCGCTTGTGTTTTCACTGAGCATGTTGGTCCAGACAGAAGGCAAAGAACGGACGCCATCTGAATATACCAAGCTCCTTACGGACTCTGGCTTCAGGGACATTGAAGTCAAAGTAACTGGAAAGCAATATGATGCAATATTGGGAAGGAAGTAGATTCAACAGTCCAATCTTTCTGGTAATTAAACTTAAATGATGCATTCGGTTTCAGCTGTATTTCTTCAGATGTTTCAAAGAAAATATCCAGTAGATGTCAGCAGTGGTTCAGATTTTTAGACTGTACATATCTAGTCATCTATACAAAATGGCTATGAAGTACTTTAGAAAGGGTGTTTTTGTTTTAAATTCTATTTTTATTAGTTTTATAATAATATAACATAGAACAATGCTTGTACATAACATTAATTCATAACCCTTTGCATGTTAATAAGTAAGTGCTAGATTGATCTTAATGAGCCCCTAATAGAGGGGAGAGGGAGGGGTATATGGATGAAAAGGAAGGGAACCAATTACGGGTTACACCTTGGTAAATTAATACATATTTTAATTTATAGATTATTTTAAAAAGTCTGAGAAAATGTATCTCCATTACTTCTAAAAGATTATACAGGATTAAATTAGTTAAGACCAGTGGTTCTCAACCTTTTTCAGCCCAGGTATTGGGATGTGGTCAGCGCTCCCCAAGTCTTACTAGTTTAAACCCAGTCAAAGTTTACCTTGTTTACAAAGTTAAAAGTACAAATTAAAATACTGAATACTTTTTTGTTGAGCGCTGCCTGTGATTGGCTGAGTGCTCAGCCAATCAAACACAGCCCTTTCAGGAGGCAGAGATTTTAAATCCCTGCATGCTGAAAGAGCTTCAGTACAGTGCCAGGAAGCCAAGCCGCAAGATGCGCCAAGCCCCAACAGCAACAGAGAGGTGAGTGTATATATATTTTATATTTTTTTACACAACCTAGGGATGATTTTCAGGGAAAGGCTTATATTTCAAGCCCTTCTCTGAAAATCACTGTGGTTTGTGTCTGTGGCCTATTGTTTTCAATGGTGCCGGCAGCTGTAGCGCCAGTCTCATTGAAAGTAATGGGCATGGAGCTTCGTTCATGCATATTTTGCACATCCATGCAGCGCATTTTTTTGTGCAGCATGAATGCATCAAAATACACGCTAATGGGAACGAGGCCTTAATGAAATTCATTTTGTCTCCTTGTAGATTTGTGTTGACCTCGTTGAGCTTGTCAAATATGATAGACAACGTCAAGACGTTGTAGTTCGTTTGCATCACAAAGGCTTGGGTCAATCGGCCAAAGAAACTTGACTATTATATCAAAAAGTTCGTAGAAGCATCACAAGCACTTTCCTCTTCAGTGTGTAGGAGTAGATGTTCAAATTCTTCGTCATGGTCTTGACAGAGCTTGTGGAAAAGACATTTGTTCAAAGGGTGCACTTTTGTCTTGTTAACAGCATTAATTACATAGTACAGAGAATCAAGCAATCTCTCACATAAATGTTTAGCGAGGTGCTGTCGATGGATCACACAGTGGACTGCCATTATGCCAGGTATAACAGATTTTAAATGGGCTATGCTGCATAAAAGATCAGCGATGAAGCTCATTACTCATCGTTAAGTTTAAACAGCCGCCGTTCCATAGCCAACAGCTGCTGTGTATCTCAATAAAGAGGGGCGGCGGAATGAGAGGAGAGAAATCTCCTGCACTGCCCGGCCCCCTTGCTAGCCGCTCCGTGTGTGAGCCACCCATGCTAGCTCCCGCACAGGAGCGAGTAACACAGGGACGAGTGTCGCGCATTGTTTGCCTGACACTCATCCAGTGTAAGAGGGCCTTTACAGAGAAACCACTCTCACTTGCTCATAGAGAGGTCCTGAGCAGGGGACCGCCCTTTGATACCTTATGCCCTGAGCCATACCCTTATGACCTTCATGGCCTCCATACATATGTTGTGCAGTTGAGGGTTTTATAAAGTGAGCTCTAGAACTGCTGCCATGCATTGATGGCTATTAAGTTCTGCTTGAAGCAAGAATTAATAAGCAACATTTATTTTATAGACAATCACTGTATATAGCAATACTGAAGTACTGCAGTATATAATAATCTTTATTTGTATAGCGCCAACATATTCTGCAGCGCTTACATAGACAGGGGGAATACAGAAAGACAAAATACAAAAATTACAGAACCACAGTTACATAGTAATCAGTTGATGGAAACAATAGGGGTGAGGGTCCTGCTCCAATGAGCTTACATACTACAGGTAACGGGGTGATACAGAAGGGTAAAGGGCTGGAGATGTGTACAGTATGGCGAGGTGGAGAGTGAGGGACGCTATACACCTAGACAATGGTCAGACATTTGGCCGTGTGACTGCAGGATCGGTATGACTGCAGCGGGCGGTTTATGATGGATGGCTAGCAGGGATTGCAGTGAATAGGTCAGGGAGCATGGTATCAGGCGGAGTACAGAGGGGTTTGTTTAGGGAATGCGGTATGCCTCCCTGAAGAGGTGTGTTTTTACAGCGCGCCTGAAGTTCTGCGAGTCCTGGATTGCTAGGGTAGCCTTTGGTAGTGCGTTCCAGAGAACCGGTGCTGCTCTGGAGAAGTCTTGGAGGCGGGAATGAGAAGTTCGAATTAAAGGGGCGTTCAGTCTGGTTTTGTTAGCAGAGCGGAGAGCCCGGGCTGGGTGATGGATTGAGATGAGGGAGGCAATATAGGGTGGTGCTGCACTGTGGAGGGCTTTGTGGATGAAGGTAGCAAGTTTAAATTGAATTCTGTATTTAACGGGCAGCCAGTGCAGTGACTGGCACAGGGCAGAGGCGTCCGAGTAGCGGCTGGACAGGAAGATGAGCCTGGCTGCCGCATTCAGGATGGATTGGAGAGGGTAGAGTCTGGTGCAGGGGAGGCCAATCAGCAACAAGTTGCAGTAATCGAGCCAGGAGTGGATGAGGGCAACAGTGAGCGTTTTTAACGTGTCCACAGTGAGAAAAGAGCAGATTCTTGCGATGTTCTTGAGGTGCAGCTGACATTTTCGGACCAGAGACTGGATGTAGGAGGTAAATGATAGATCAGAGTCGAATATGACCCCAAGGCAGCGGGCATGTTGTCTAGGAGGTATGGTGGTGCCACACACTGAGATGGAGATGTCAGGATGAGGTCGGTTAGTGGAGGGTGGAAATACCAGTAAGTCAGTTTTAGAGAGGTTTAGTTTAAGGTAGAGAGAGGACATAGTGTTAGACAGTGGACAGACAGTCGGTGATGTTTTCGAGGAAAGGTGCAGAGATGTAACGGGAAGAGTTGTATAGCTCGGTGTCGTCAGCATACAGGTGGTATTGGATGCCAAATCTCCTGATAGTTTGTCCAATAGGGGCTGTGTAGATAGAGAAAAGAAGGGGGCCGAGGACTGAGCCCTGGGGGACCCCAACAGCAAGGGGAAGAGGAGGGGAGGTAGAGCCAGCAAAGGAGACACTGAAAGAGTGGTCAGATAGGTAGGAGGAGAACCAGGAGAGATCATTGTCCTTTAGGCCAATGGAGCGAAGCATACTGAGGAGGAGTTTGTGGTCAACAGTGTCAAATGCTGCAGACAGGTCGAGGAAGATCAGTACAGAGTAATCGCCCCTCGATTTGGCTGTCATTAGGTCATTGGATACCCTTGTAAGGGCAGTTTCTGTCGCGTGTTTAGGTCGGAAGCCAGACTGTAGGGGGTCTAGGAGAGGGTGCTCTGATAGATAGCTTACAAGGCGGGAGTAAACCAGGCGTTCTAGTAGTTTGGAGGTGAAGGGGAGGTTTGAGATGGGTTGGTAGTTGGCAGCATCAGTCGTATCCAGAGTCAGCTTCTTTAGCAGTGAGGATATGATGGCGTGTTTGAAAGAAGAGGGAAAGATGCCAGAGGTCAGAGAGAGGTTGAATATAGTGGTGAGGGAGATGACCACTGGGGAGAGGGAACGGAGGAGGTGTGAGGGGAAGGGGTCGCTAGCGCAGGTGGTGGGGCGAGCAGAGAAGAGCAATTTGGAGACTTCTTCCTGTGTCACTGGTCTGAGTACAGACAGTGAACAGAAACTAGATGCAGTACTGACAAGACTAGGGCCAGGGCTAGTCTGGGATTGGGAAGTTATTTCCTGACGGATGTCATCAATTTTCTTTTTGAAGTAAGCAGCCAACTCTACAGCACTGAGATCCATCACAGGGGGCTGCGGTTTAGGGCTAAGAAGGGAGTGAAAAGTATCAAAGAGCCGTTTAGGGTTGTGCGATAGTGAGGAGACTAGAGAGGTGAAATAGACTTGTTTGGCGTGGTGGAGGGCGAGGTTGTAGGCTCTGAGCATGAATTTGTAGTGGAGGAAGTCTGCGGACGTTTGTGACTTCCTCCACAGCCGTTCAGCACTTCTAGAGCGGATGAAGCGTGTTTGAGGCGTGAGCCAGGGTTGCCGCGTTCTACATCGGATGGCTTGGGTCCTGGGGAGTGCCGCTTCATCCAGGGCATGTTTGAGAGTGGTGTTGTAGTGAGCGGCAGCCAAGTTGGGGCAGGAGAGAGAGATAGGAGACAGAGAGGACTGTAGGGATTCAGCAAAGTCCTGGGTGTGAATGGCCTTAAGGTTCCTGTAAGTATGTGGGTCTGGAGAGATGTTAGGGACCGTGACAAAGAAAGAGAGGAGGTTATGATCTGAGAGCGGTATATGGTACAAATGATTGCAAGTTTGTTTTCTATGGTAGCTAAAGAAAAATATAAAAGGTTTAATTTTAAAAAAAGGAAAAAAAAAAAAGCAAAAACTTTTCCCTTTTTTTTTTTTTCCATTAAAGAGCTAAACCATGAAGAACTCTCTCATATTTAGTATTTCTTCGTTTATAAAATTCAAACTTTTTTAAAAATATAACATTATTTATCCTAGAAGGTAAAAAGCATAATAAGTACAGAATACCAGAATTGTGAGTGGTTTTGGTTATCCCAGCTCACCCAAAAATGTTTTTGAACACCCCTTACAAAAACTACAGCGTCTCCTGCAAAAGACAAACCCTCACACAGCTCTGTTAAATAAATCTGAAAATCACATAGATTAAGGCCCCCTGTTCATGGTCGTTGCGAAATATCACTAGCGATATTCCGCAGCGGGGGAGGAGAGGGGAGAGCTGTCAGTTTTCTGCGGTGAGCCTATATGACAGATAGGCTCACCACAGAGAATCGCGGCATGCAACGATTTGAATCCCGTGAGCGGAGAATCGCTGTGATTCTCCACTTGTGGACAGGGGGCTGCGCTTTCCATAGCAACGCTATGTAAAGCGTTCACTGCGTTACCCACGGCCGGATAATCGCCGCGGGTAACGCAATGAACTATCGCCCGTAGACAGGCAGCCTTAAGGCCCATTTAGACACAATGATTATTGCTCAAAATTTGCTCAAAAGCAATCTTTTGAACGATAATTGTTGTGTGCATTTACACAGCAAGATGATTGCTCAAAATTCACTCAAACAGCATTTTGAATGACAGTTTTGAGCATTCACATTGCATAAACTTAAGTAGCTAATTAGCTACTTAAGTGCTTATTAGTGTGTAAATGAAGGCTCCTGCTGTGTACAGAAGACAGCGGGAGCACTGTCTTCTGTATACAGCTGCGGTGTTCTCGGAGCGCTCAGCTGGTATACAGCTGAGCGTTCCGAGCGGGGTATGCCTAAGACAGCTGAAGCTCTGTCTTCTATATACAGCTGCTGTTTTTTCAGAGCTGGATACCAGCTAAAACAATACTATCAGCAGTATCCCTCTGAGAACTGAGCCATGCTGATAAGGCTCATCACTGATTTTTAGCTTGCTAAAAGTTAGTGATGAGTGAATAATGCATGAAAAGTGCACAATGGCTGCGCATTTAGACACAACGATTATCACTCAAGAGATGGATTTGGAACAGTAATTGTTGTGTCTAAATAGGCCTTTAGATATGGTGTTGGCTGCTTCTAGGTTTTCTTTGGGCAATAACACTGTATGCAATATAGTATGCCAGGCTGAAAAGACAAATGTCCATCTAGTTTAGCCTGTTTCCACCCCCCTTTGTTAATCCAGAGGAAGGCAAAAAAGTCCCTTGAGGCTGAACCCAATTTAACCCATTTTGAGTGAAATAATTCCTTCCCAACTCCATAATGAAAGTCAGAATATTTGAAAGTTCCTACCTGACTCCAAGACCCGGATCATCAACCCCTCTTGCTATTTAACCCCTTGAGTGGCACGCCTGGAAATTTTCCGGGACGAGCTCCACTGCCGATAGCGATATAGCCCGGAAGATTTCCGGGCTATGTATCACTATGGGAGCTGCAGAGCACAATGCCACAAGCTGCGGCACTGTGCTCTGCCTGCACAGTCCCACAGAGAACAAAGCAAGGGCTTTGAAAAACCAGCAGAAGAGATTGCCGATCTGCCGGCAATCTCCTGCTTCTAAGTCTCCTGCTTTGTTTATAGGTTGCCATAGAGACCATCGGCTTGTCAGAAGCAAGCTGATGGTCTCTGTGGCAGGGAGAGCTAGTGCTTGGCTGTCAGAGGACAGCTAAGTACTAGCTCTTACAGCAGAGATCAGAGAAAACCTCCGATCTCTGCTGTGTTAACCCTTTACATGCTGCAGTCTATGTGACTGCAGCATGTAAAGGGCTGTCACCATCGGACCTCCGGAATGTGATCAGGGGGTCCTGATGGGTCCCTGCGGAAGTCCCCTAAAGGGACAAAAAAAAAAAGTTAAAAAAAAATTATAAAAACACTTGTCTCCCTTTACTTGGTAAAAAAATCAAAAATAAAATCACACATGTGGTATCCGTGTGCGTCGCAATGACCCAGAGAAGGAAGTTAATGCATTATTTAACCCCTTAATGTCATAGCCCCTTTTTTTTCTTTTTTCCCCATTTCTTTTTTTCCTCCCCCCTGTTTAAAAAAATCACAACTTGTCCCGCAAAAAACAAGCCCTTATATGGCCATGTCAATGGAAAAATGAAAGTTATGGCTCTTGAGCCGCAACTGCAAAATTAGTTGAAATTCAATGATTAGACCATTTTAAAAAACCTGCCCTGGTGGGGTCTGACAGGGTGGTAGGAAACCCGCCACTCAAGGGGTTAATGGCTATATCCTGTAATGTCGTAGCACTCCAAAAAGTCGTCTACTTCCCTCTTAAGAACCCCCTTCTGTGATGATGATGGAACCTTCTTTCTTCTAACCGTAGATGATGCTCTCTTGTAACCTTCACAGTCCTGGGTTTGAACAGATCATGGGAGAGATCCTTGTATTGTCCCCTAATATATTTATACATGGTTATTTGATTGCCTCTTAACTGTCTTTTTTCCAGGGTGAATAATCTCAATATTGATAGCCTCTCTGGGTGTTCCAGTCCTCTCATTCCGTTTAACAATTTAGTTGCCCGTCTTTGATCTCCCTCAAGCAATGCAACATCTTTCCTGAGCACCGGTGTCCAGAACTGTACACAGTATGCCATGTGAGGCCTCACAAGTGTCTTATATAGTGGAAGAATAATGTTCTCGTCCCTCACCCCTACACCTCTTTTAATGCACTCCAAGACTTTATTTGCCTTTGCAGCAGCTGCCTGGCATTGATTAAGTCTACAGTCAACTAGTACCCCCAGGTCTTTTTCCATATCACTTTTCCCTAGCAGTACCCCATTTAGTGTATATTGGTGACATCTGTTTCGCCTGCCCATGTGCATAACCTTATATTTATCAATGTTGAACTTCATTTGCCATTTTCTACCCAAGCCCCCAACTTATCTAGGTCCATTTGCATTGTTACATTGTCCTCTACTGTATTAATTATCTTGCATAGTTTGGTATCATCTGCAAATATTGATACTTTACTGTGCAGCCCCTCTATCAGGTCATTGATAAATATATTGAACAGCATGGGGCCCAATACTGAACCCTGTGGCACACCACTAGCAACAGAACACATTGCATAGACATTGGTGAATGATTAATAGAGGAAGAGTTACAACAGCCTGATCATATAGGTGTTTGAGCTAGGGATATGTCTATACACCCAAGTAACAATAAACCTCTACTCCCATGTGATCCTTCTAAGTATTATGAGACCATTATGACTTACACAAATCCCTATTGGTGTGTATTCTAGGGTACTATACTTTTGATTTCTATTGTTGATGCCTTTTATTTAGGAGACACAAGTTAGTCTTTCTGAAGGAGTTTATGCAGTGTGTGGAAATAAAACCTATAGGTGGATGCCTAAAGGTGCAGGTGGAACATGTATTCTAGCATGATTAAAACCAGCTACATGGGTATGAGAGAATGATGAGTTTTCATAGCAACACAAACCTGTGCATATATAGTATTTTACTAGTAATTACTAGGAAATTATAGTACCAGTGTTTCTGGTAGTGCAATGCGTCACACAGCTCTGCTACATGCACATCACGCACACACAGCTGTGGTACATTGGCGTGTGACAGACACACAGAGCTGTGCTACATGCCATGCGCCTGACAGACACAGCTCTAGTATATTGCATGTGCAGCACAGAACCAGCTCTGCTACATGACATGCATGTCACAGACACAGCTTTGGCATATGACATGCGCCTGACAGATATGACATGCATGTGGTACAAACACAGCTCTGCTAAATTACTGTATATGCATGTAACAGACACAGCTGTGCCACAGTACATGTTATAAACTCAGTTCAGCTACCTGACATGTGTGTCACAGACATAGCTTTGGCACATGACATGCGCCTGAGAGACATGACATGGTGGAAACACAGCTCTGCTACATTATAAGCGCATGACAGACACAGCTGTGCGACAGTACATGTGCATATTACAAACTCAGCTCTAGTACATAACATGTGCGCCACAGACAAAGCTTTGGCACTTGACATGCGCCTGACAGACATGACATGCACGTGGTACAAACACAGCTCTGCTACATTATATGCGCGCAACAGACACAGATGTGCTACATGACATGTTACAAAATCAGCTGTGCTACATGACATGCGCATCACAAACATAGCTGTGCTACATGACATGCACATGTTACCAACACAGCTTTGCTACCAGACATACATCCATGCTGACTATACACATTACATGCACAGCACATTAGACAAACAATCACTCGCAGCTCTACTACATTTATGCTGACTGCACACATGACACACACAACTCCTGGATACAGTGATGAGCCCCTGGTCATGTGATACCAGACTCCACCCTCGCAGATGATCACATGACGGTAATGTCATTACAGGACCTGGTAGTTTCTGTTAGCTTATACAGTACTACCAAACTCCAGTATGGCTCCTCTCACAGCAGTGACGTCACCACAGGACCTTCAGCCCACCAGATCTCTGTGGTAGCAGTAGGTCGATGTCTCCTGTCAGGTCCGCTGATCTGTGATTGCGGTAGGTCAGTGTCTCCTGTTAGGAGCGCTGAGTTGTGTCTTCTGACATAATAACGGCTTAGTTGTATTCTCAGTGTGTTCGGACAAGCAATGACGCCACCAGGGCGGGAAGCTATGACATCACCAGTGGCTGGGCTATGACATCGCCAGGGGCAGAGCATGAGAATCAGTCACTCACATACATACATACTAACGGACAAGTGGTCGTTAGTAGTTCGATTGTGATATAGATGAGAAAAAGGTACACTTCATGCACACTGGTTGGGCATGGAAAATGGGGGCGGCGTTGGAATGTTGTTGAATTCATTAGGAACACTCAGCTTATAGAAGCATAAGGAGACACTTTTGATAACATTACTGTTTTATGCTATTGACATCCAGAATGCATATACTAAGCAGTTAATATTGGTAACTAATCAACACACTGTAGTAATAAAATATCTCCCAGCATCACAAGGAGGCTTTTGTCAAAGTTGTAGGTCCATCAAGCTGTCCTTCAGGAACGCTACAGGTCACTTGTGACATACAGCAAGCCATTAGAGTAAAGGAACAATATCCTAAAGTTATCTTTGAAGTAGATCCAACATGGCCACATTGGTTATCCTTTTTATTCCACTTTAATTGGTTTAAAGGACTAGGTGGTATATCTGGCATGGTCCATGTATTTTTACAAGTTGTACTTCTGATCTTGGTTGCCTACATAGTCATTAATTTTTTTACTTGTAATTTTTAAAAGAATTCTCCAGCTTAAGGGCGCCCACCCACTGGCGTTTTTTTTTTCCTTTGCGTTTTGCGTTTTTTCTCAAGAGCAATTAGTTTTGAATGTGTTCCTGTCCACTGGCATTTTTTTTTTCGGTCCGTTGCGTTTTTTAACATAGGAACTGTCAGTTGCATATGTGTCCTTATTTTTCTCGTAATGCACCCATGAATGTCAATGGAAACGCCGCGAAAAACG